>NC_044996.1:19423819-19729209 GCF_008728515.1 Papio anubis
AGGCGCCCGCCGCCTCGCCCGGCTAATTTTTTGCATTTTTTTTTTTTAGTAGAGACGGGGTTTCACCGTGTTAGTCAGGATGGTCTCGATCTCCTGACCTCGTGATCCACCCGCCTCGGCCTCCCAAAGTGCTGGGATTACAGGCGTGAGCCACCGCGCCCGGCGCACATTCTTTCATGTAACTTATCCTGTGACTCACTTTTAACTTACTGTAAACTTCGGTTTGAAACTCCGTGGTCTTAACTATAACCCGTAAGGCACAGACTTAAGAGTTCATCAGCTGAACACAACATCAGGGGAAATTCATTGATTCTGAAAGTAACATTTCCTAGTGGTACTGCAACCACTACTACCAATCAACAGTTATTTGGTGGTTACTATGCGCCAGCGATGATCCTGTGTGCATCGCACATATCAACTAATTCTCACAGCACCTGTGTATCATGAAGGCTACTTCTCGTGCTTCTCATTTTATAGATGAAGAAAATGAGGCACAGACAGATTAAGCACCTTGGCTAAGGTTGACAGCTGAGTGAGTGGCAGTGTCAAGATTCGAAGCCACGTAGCCAGGTTCAAACTTGTGCTCTTACCTATACTTTTGACTGCCTCTCACTAAGGAGTTGTGAACAGGAACAACTTGTTTGTTTAGTAAATCCTGTGCTGCTCCCTTAGATTAACTGTGATGCATGGTTCACACTTTCCTCCATTTGACTTTGTTAAATCAGTAGAGGAGAATCAATGCCTAAGACTTATAAACATCTTTTCGAACTTAGAGATTTACAGTGTATCTGTTTAAATATGTGCAAAATGGACTTTAGTTCTAGCAGAACTGACTTTAAAGTAGTACACTATCAAATAACGTGTGAAATTAAACGTGACCTAGTTAAGAGATCATGACACTCGTATTTCTCCATGGCTGTTTTAGATTTTGTGCCTTATAAGGGTGACTTGTTAGAAGTTGAATATGCCACCGAGCTAAGCATCTCAAACATCAAGGCAAGCTCTGTGAAGCCCACCCGTTGTATTCATGTGGAAGAGGTAATTTCTTTCCGGTTCCTCCCGTCATCAGTTTCTGATAACACTTCCTTTGGTGGTAATTTTTGTGCCCAGGATTCTGTTGGGCGTAATGGGAATAACAGAAAATATGAAGAAATACATTCTTTGCCAACGAAGGAGCCACTTTTCTTATTGAAAAGGCAGGACTTCCCAAAGGAAATAATTAGAAAATTATGTGGAACAAGCACATGATTAAGTTCTAAATTGTGCATTTTACTCGATACCCAAATGTTATTAGAATCTTCCAACAACAGGAGGAAGAAAAACAATCTTTGTGCCAGAAAAATTGTAGGGAAAGAATGAGCAGGGTATATTGTGGGACTTGAGCTTACCAGTAAATGCTGAGAACGATTTAGTTATTGGAGTCTGAATATGAGCAGGCAGTTCAGGGCAATAGAGGGTAATGAACATATTTTGGTAATATTTAGAGCAGGATTTCTCATCAGAGACTCCGGTCTCATCTCTGGAGAATCTGATTTAATTGGTCTGAGGTGCAGCATGGACATGGGTATTCTTACAATGTACCCCTGGTGTTAGCAATGAGCCAACCAGGTTGGGAATCATTGATTTACATCAAAGTCGCCTGCACTCATGCATGACCCAGAATGGAGGAGGTGCACAGCAGGTTACAGTGATTATCAGACTTTTTCATAATCATTTCCATTATTTGTACTCACAGGTCCGCATTACTAGCGTACATGGAAGAAATGGGATGATAGATTATACTATCTTTTTCACCTTGGAGTCTGTGAAAATTCCTGATGGATACGTACCTCAAGTAGACGATATCGTCAATGTGGTCATGGTGGAGAACATTCAGTTCTGCTGTAATTGGAGAGCGGTTTCTATCACCCCAGCGCAAAAATTGTAATGACAAAGCATTTTAATCTGTTTATCTTTCCTTTATAAGCAGTAAAGGGGTTGGTTTAACTGAAAAGGTTAGCGTAGTAAGCCTAAACAGTATTTTATATATGACTTTCCTGGCAAATCTAATTGAGATACTGGCCAGTTCAATTGGACCATGAACCCAGCTTAGGGAAATAACTTATCAATTAAAAAGCATGCTAAATTAGCTTGCTAGTCACTGAAGGAAAGGAGTTCTTAGTTAAAATGAACACTGCCATTAAATTTGAATTTTATGTCTCTCATTAGGAGCAGCAGATTCCAGGATGACAGAGGCCAGGGACGGCCCAAAAGGGAACGTCGGAGCCAAAGCGTTTAACTGAAAAGACAGCAGGGACAGCATGTTAAAGGCATGATTTAAAGTTACAATTTGACTTCAGTTTTGAGCCCGGTTATGCTGTCTGTACAATCTGTATTGTTCCATAGTCTCTTTCATCTTCTGTCACCCTCATAACTTGCGATGTTTATTGTTTCCCTTGTTCCTTCTTCCCCATACTAGAATGTAAACTCCACAGTGGCAGGATGTCTTCTGGTCTGTTTTTTGTTTGTTTGTTTGTTTTTTGTTTTTTTTCTTTGTTTGTTTGTTTTTTCTGTTTTCATCAAAGCATCACCAAGCACTTAGAAGAGTGCCTGGAAGACTCAAGGGGCAGATAAAATGTTAAGTTCAATGACTGAATGATTGGGCCAGCAACGATGTTTAGCTGTGGTTCATTCATCACTGGTTCCTTAGGAATAAAATTGTTGAGCAATGCATTAAGACCTCTGTTGATTTTTAAACAACACAAACAACCATAGAAAGCCGACTCTGCTGTATATGAGCCTCTGTGAGCCACTTTGTTGCACAGGTGCAGAATAGTTGAAGTCATGAAGAAACGTACAAACACAGAGTCCCTCGAGGGAAGGACAAGCTGCTTACCCACTGGGAAGGGTTATACTAAAATCCCACAAGTACACCCCATGAAACTTCATGCTTTCGTCTAACAGAACATTTAGCCAGGCAGCTGTGACCTAGGGAAAGGGATATATTCAGAGCTTTGGGCATAGCTTGAGTGTCATTGTGAACTTACCCTGAGTCCTGTGATTCATAATTTCACCATTGTTGAAGTTCCATTGAAGGAAAAGAAAAGGTGGCCAGGCACATGGCTCATGCCTGTAATCCCAGCATTTTGGGAGGCCAAGGTGGGCAGATCACCTGAGGTCAAGAGTTTTACACCAGCCTGGTCAACATGGTGAAACCTCATCTCTACTAAAAATACAAGAAAATGTATGTGAGCTTGGTGGCACGCACCTGTAGTCCTAGCTACTCGGGGAGGCTGAGGCAGGAGAATCCTTTGAATCCAGGAGGCCGAGGTTGTAGCAGTGAGCCAAAGTTGCACCACCACACTCCAGCCTGGGTGACATAGGGAGACTCCATCTCAAAAATAAATAAATAAATAAATAGAAAGGAAACAAAAGGAAAGGTACAAGTTATTTTGACAGCATGAAGAACATACCTCACAGTGGTTAGGGGGACTGAACATCTGTGTTTCCCAAAAATTCCTTTGTTGAAGCTGTAATCCTCAATGTGATCGTAGATGGAAGTGGGACCTTTGGTAGGCTATTAGGCTTAGATAGGGTCATGACAGTAGAGCCCCATAATGGGATTAGTATCCTTAGAAGAAGAGAAAGAGAAGCCAGCATTTGCTCCCACTCCTCCACGGGAGGAAACAGCCAGAAGTTGACAATCTTCGAACCAGAAAGAAAGCCCTTGCCCAGAACCCAATCAATCAGCACTTTCTTCTTGGACCTCCCATTCTCCAGAAGTGTGCAATATAAATGTCTGTGGTACTGTGTAATAGTGGACCAAGCTAAGACAACAGAGAGCAGATATTGACATTCTGTAACAAATAAAAGCAATCCATACACACTCATTGTGTTTTGAAAAACAAAGGTATGGATTCAGAAAACTCCCATCCCATGAGGATCCCAAAATTCCCATGGATGAGAATTGTCCCCATCCATTAAATCATAATGAATAATATAGGTATTGGTACATGTCATCTAAACCTTGTCATTTTATTTTTATAGAAATGTTTGTCTAAACACTAGTCCATACTTATTTCCAGTGTAGCTTTTGTAATGGAAGGAGTAACATTTTACTCCATGGCGCAGCTCATGTACACAAGGGAGACTGAGTCACTGATATGCAAGAGAACCCAACATATTGGTCTATAATCATTATAAGTTTCTGCTGTGGTCAGACTCCTGGGGACAGGTTGCAAAACCAGGAAAAAGCTGAGTTGAGCTGGGATCTAGTGTCTTTGGAGCTACAGCTCTTACGTTTACAGCCGGCTGTAACATTACCCTGAATGAGGCCAAATACTGTTTAGACAGATGCACATAGGAAAGCAAAGTATTCAGATTAGGTGTGAATTGCCTTAAAACCAGATCCTTTCTCAGGTTGCCTGGAATGGTTCAGGATGTTACCCTTTTCTGATTCAATTAATTGCTGGGGTATTTATTGAGAACCTTCCATGTGCCCAGCACTGTTGTAGATGCTGAGGTCCCAGCAGACAAAAAAGTGACAACGAACAAAAGCTCTGCAGTCATGAAGCTGACACAAAAGGGTGAAGAGACAGACAACACTCTGATAAGCATATGAATAAGTAAGAATTTCTGTCTAGCAATTAGTGACATAAAGAAAAGTAAGCAGGTGTTTGTGATAAGAGGTTTTTGATGGCCATAACCACGGACAGATTGTTTTCAATATTTTCAGTCGGACTCAGTCTCCCCAATTTGAGGGTGAAACATGCAGGTCATTAGAAGCCAAGAAAGCAAATCACATGATTATATCTTTGCTGGAATCTGGCACTGAATGGTTGCTTCATGGATACTTGTGAAGGTGTGCATTTTGCTCATGGGAGAAGTGAAAACGTGAGAAGGTTTAATGGGGTGCATGGCATCCCTGTTCAGAATTGCTGTTAATCTACTTTGTGTCCAGCCCTTGTATATGCCAAGCACTGGACTAAGGGCCTTGGGACACACACGTCATTTAATCCTCACAAAGAATCCTATGAAAGAAGTCCCAGTGGTGTCATGTCCATTCTACAGCCAAGTCATGGATGCAAACAGGAAAGAGAGGGCACACAGCTGCTCTGTGGCCCAGTGGAATTCATCCCCTGACATTCAGGCCCAGCAGCCATTTCTCATCTGATGTATTCTCAGCCTCTGGAGGAATCTCCAGCCACAAAAGATCATTCATAATGTTTTCAGCAAGGTGGTAGAGAAGAGCCCCTTCTTTGTTCTGCAGTATTCTCTCAGCAGGGACCTGTCTTCCTGGTGCTGGAATCTACCTGTAGCTTCTCTGCCAGCAGAGTTTGATCCCTGCAGAGGAGGCTGAGTCTTACTTAGTGAAGTTTGCCAGAGAAGGCTATTTCTTACCTTTTTCTAAGGCTATTTCTTAGCACCAATCTCTTGCTGCAGCATCCATTATTAGCTCTATTTGTGCCAGCAGGGACACATGGAAGGATTTTGGGCCTGTTTTCATCTGTCTGAGTGGTTGCTTTCGCTTTGGTTCTTTCTACTTTCTTCTGTGCCATGATGGAATCTAACAAATTTGACCCAATGATTTTTTTTTTTCAATCATTCTTTAGAGGTGGTGGGACTTCAGGTATGTTTTCAAAGGATTGATAGTTTTTGCTGATGGATGGCATGGAGTGTGTAAAGAAAATGGAGAAAACTAACGGTTATGGCGGGGACATGATGTCAACACACTGTGTGAACTGAGCTGACATTGTCTGAGATGGAGAAGATTTAGATTGAAGGAAGCTCAGGACATATGAAATTTTGGACACCTTACCCTTGAGATGTCTATCGGACAACCCTGTGTGTGTCTCAGTATACATATGGGATTGGGAGTTACCTGCATTTAGATGCCATGGGGCTCACATGTGGATAGAGAAACCATTCAGGGCCTGGGCCCTGGAGCACTCTTGATCCTGATAGGAAGAAGATCTCACAAAAGAAGCCAAGAAGGAGCATTTCTAGGAGAGGGTGGTCACACAGAAGACCGAAGACCTTATTGCAAGAAATGGGGAGTCCTCAGCTGCGTCAAACACTAAGAGGTTGAGTGATGAGAGCTTAGCATATTGACCACTGGATTTGGTGACGTGGAGGTTTCCTGTCATCTTAAGAGCAAATTAGGGGCATGATGGAGATAAAAGCCTGATGCCAGAGGAATAAGGAGGGAATGGGAGCTCAGGAAGTGAGTAGAGGTGATTCTTGAAATAGCATTTGCTGTGGGGGCAGGATGCACAAGAATGGGACTGAAGGGGAAATGAGGCCAAGGAAGCTTATTTATCTATGTACATTTTTTAAGATGGGAGTTCCTTGTCTGTGACGTTTTTAAGATGAGTGATTCTTGTGTATGCTTGTATGTTATTCCATTAGAAGCAAATATTTTTTAAAAAAATGGTTGTTGATGCGGGATGAAGAGAGGCAACAGCAGTAGAAGCAACATCCTCAGATAAAATGTTTCAAGAGAATGGTTCCATCTACTCAGTGGAGGGTCAGCCCTGGGAAGGGGCTGATATGTCCTTTCATTATTACAAGAGAGAAGGAAGAGAAAGCCGGGATGGGTGTCAGGTGGTTCGCAGAGGAGCTCCTGTCTCACGGCCCTTGTTTTCTTTTTTTACATTTTTTGAATTATTATTTGAATTGGACTCTCGCTCTGTCCCCCAGGCTGGAGTGCAATGGCGTGATCCTGGCTCACTGCAACCTCTGCCTCCCGGGATCTAGCAATTCTCCTGCCTCAGCCTCCTGAGTAGCTGGGATTACAGGCACACACCGTGCCCAGCTAAATTTTTGTATTTTTAGTAGAGACGGGGTTTCACCATGTTGGTCAGACTGGTCTCAAACTCCTGACCTCAGGTGATCCACCTGCCTCAGCCTCCCAAAGTGCTGGGATTACAGGCGAGAGCCACGGCGCCCAGCTATGGCCTTTGTTTTCTCAGAGAAATAAGAGGAAATGTCTGCTTATCTGTGTGTCCTCATTTTTCATTGAAAATTGTAGAATATTGGAGTAATCAAAATGTACAAGAGCAGTTGTTGTGGGTTCAGTTTCGCCCCTAAAGATATGCTCAAGTTCTGAGCCCCATTACCTGTGAATGTGACTTTATTTGGAAATAGGGTCTTTGCAAAAACATAAAATAAAAAACAAAAAGTCAAGTTAAGATGAGGGCCCACAGCATTAGGATTAGTCATACTCCACTAATCCAGTGAATGGTGTTGTTATAAGAAGAGGAATATCGGACACACAGACACACAGTAAGAGCACCATCGGATGAAGGAGGAAGTGATTGGAGTGATGCATCTACAACCCAACAAAAGCCACCAATGACTACTGGTAACCTCCAGAAACTTGTAATAGACTCTCCCTCAGAGCTCACCAGAAGGAACCAACCTCGCTGACACCTTGATTTCAGACTGGTAGCCTGCAGAACTGCCAGAGAATAAATTTCTGTCGTTTTAAGCCACCCAGTTGCAGTAATGTGTTTTGGCCTCCCTAGGAAATTAACACAGTTGTGTTACATTTAGAAGCATAGATAACCTTAGATTGTGGAAAATCATACTTACTGGGGGTAATACAGTAGGATCATTGGGTAGTATTGAGTGGCCCCTGTGAAATGTGTGTCCCTATTTTGGTATGGGTCTATATAGCTGCATCTAGTGCTATAATTTATGCAGCAGAGTTCTGTTAGTTGGGTGCGGGGGGAGAATAGTTGGATAGCTGGGCCTTACTAGACTCTAGTTTTGCCAGCGGAGAATGACAAAGTGAATGAAGTTTGACAGGTGATGGTGTTTGCAAGGGAGAAGAAGCAGAGAAGAGAGGGTTGGGGATGAGAAATGAAATTTGAAGGGAAGCCTAAGGTTTGACTGTGAGGATGAGCAGAGTCGGGGAGCGGAGAGGCCGGAGTGTCTTATGGGTCATCCACTAGGAGAGTGACACAAGTAGTGGTATAGAGAGACGCAAGAGCTTGGTGCACAAGACCTCAGTGAAAGCAAATGCGGGGTAAATACCACAACATTGGTATGGACGGTTGTAAAGACACTAATTGTGAAGTGGTATGGGCTATGAACTAGGTTATTCAAATAAGAAACATGAAAAGTGATTTAAAACTCAATGGATTGAATCTTCATCAGAAAGCTTTGAACAGGAAATTCCACTCCTAAGAGTTTATGTTGGAAATGTAAATGAAGCAGGAGAAGTTGTGTGTGTGTGTATGATAACATATATGTTAATATGTACATACATGCATACACACACACACACATACATACATGTATATTATGTGTCTTCATTATCAACCTATGATCATTTGTGTTCCATGTAAGCCACCTCCTCTTTTTAAGAAACATCATGAAATGTTTCACGTCTGTACATATGAAGATGTACATACAGCCTACTTGGCCAGCCTCACTGACCCTGATACCCTGCACAGTCTGCGCAGATAGTAAGTATGACTGGCCACTGCCCAGTCATAGTGTGACCTCCTGAAACATGTGTCTGCCTGCTTTAAGCCCACCAATTAAAACTCCCCATGGGAAACCTGTTTGGATAATCCCTGGGACGCGCATAAGGTTGTTGGCCCATGGGTCCCTTTCTCTCTCCTTGCCTGGGCTCCCTGCCCCACATGTATGCCCTCCAGGTGTGCCATGTAACCTCCAGGATCTGCAAGTGATAAAACGCCTATTTCCATCTTGTGTCTCTGCTAATCATTTGGAGGAGTGCTCTTTACCTTAAATATCCTAAATTAAAACAGGGGAAGAAATCTCTCCAGGGGATTCAGGCTGAAATGCAAGCAACTGTAGCAGGCAGTAAGGGGCAGTGCATGAGGGTGTTTGTGCAGCATATCAAGGCATGTTATGTAGATCACGACAAGCCACAAGAGGAGGTTCTTGCCAACGTACAGTGGTGTTCTAGAGAGAGACCATGCTCCCTTCTCCTTTTCATTAACTTCACTTGGATTGATACCAGAAAGTAAATGTCTGTACTTCTCCATAGTCCAGAAAAGACTGGTCTTGGAACTTGAGTTTGGAGGTGAGCACAGAATTGTCGGGAACATCTCACAATGATGTCATATCACCAATTGCCACCCACAACTGTATGTTCCCGAGTCCTGGGCAAAGCGATGCATTTTCAGACAACTCCATCGAGTGCATCTTAGGCAAATGAGACCTGAAGGCACAAGCAGGAATGATGAGTAATTTGCTCACACCTCTCCCCTTCTTATGCTTTATTGAAAACTATGTCTTCACAGGGAGTTATGCCTGATCTTTAGTACTTTTGATACACAGAAGCTGAAAGAATAGTTGGCGCCAAGTAAGGACCAGATTCTTCATTGTAGATATTTTAATAGGCAAGGCTCTCAATATGTGTCCAGAGAATAAACGCACACCACACACACACACACACACACGTGTAATTTTGGTAATCTCCCCTATGTTTCTATGCATTGCATTTGCCCTCTCAGCCCATTGTACTTACTATGATATCCCAAAATAAGGAAGACTGACTGCCATCCTAGCTGGCCTCCTAATGTTGTGGATTTGGATTGGTGTTCTGAGCTCCCCTCACCTCTTCTTATTCGTATGCAGACCTGCTGTACTGCTTCTGATCCACTTGGCCAAGAACAGCAGTGGGCTGTGTCTAGTTAATTGCTATGACTTTCTCAGTCTCCCCATCCGTCAGACACAGCCTATCCTACAGAATTCTGGAAAGGTCTACTGTAGACTCCATTCTAGTGTCAACTTGGTATCTACAAGTTTTTCTGTTAGAGTGCTGAGCTGACACATGTGGAATGCACTTTATGTCAGAAGCGAGACATCTTTACCTCTCCTCCGTAGCCCAGAAAACGCTGCTCTGGGAACTTGCATTTAGACATGAGCATGGAATCTGTCATGATTACAGGTGTGTGCCCCTCCCCTCAACATTTTTAGATTGTAGACCCAATGGGGAGAATTCTCCTAGCAGAGAAAATTAGTAATGGCGCCATTTACGGCTTCTATGTTCAGGTATACCTCATCTTACTGTGCTTCTCTTCATTGCACTTTGCAGCTATTGTGTTTCTTAGAAACTGAAGGCTTGTGGAAACCCTATGTCAAGCAAGTCTATTGGTGCCATTTATCCAACAGCATGTGCTCACTTTGTGTTCCTGTGTCACATTTCGGTAACTCTTATTTCCAACTTTTTCATTCCTGTGGTAGCTGTTATGGTAATCTGTGATCAGTGATCTCTGATGTTACTATTGTCATTCTGTTTGGGCACCACAAACCACACCCATATCAGACAACAGCGAACTAAACGAATGTTGTGTGTGTTCTGATGACTCCACCGATAAGCTGTTCCCCATCTCTCTCCTCCTCCTCCGGATATCTTATTCCCTGAGGCACAACAATATGGAAATTAGGCCAAGCAATAACCCCAAAATAGCCTCTAAGTGTTCAAGTGACAGGAAGACTCACAAGTCTCTCACTTTAAATCAAAAGCTAGAAATGATTAAGCTTCATGAAGAAGGCATGTCAAAAGCCAAGACACGCTGAAAGCTAGGTCCCTTGCCCCAGTCACCCAAGTTGTGAATGCAAAGGGGAAAAGTTCTTGAGGGAAATCAAAAGTGCTACTCCAGTGAGCACACCAATGATAAGAAAGCGAGAACCAATCTGATAGCGCTGTAAAGAATTTTAGTGGTTCGGAGAGAAGGTCAATCCAGCCCCAACATTCCCTTGAGCCAAAACCTAATCCAGAACAAGGCCTAACTCTCTTCAGTTCTGTGAAGACTGCAAGAGGTAATGAAACTGCAAAAGTAAGCTAGCAGATTAAACCATTTCCATAACATAAAAGTGCAATATGCAGCCAGGCAGGGTGGCTCACACCTGTAATCCCAACAGTTTGAGAGGCCAAGTTGGGAAGATTGCATGAGGCTGGGAGTTTGAGACCAGCCTGGGCAACATAGTGAGACCCTGTCTCTACAAAAGAAATTAAAATAAGCCAGGGTGGTGGTGCACACCTGTAGTCTCAGCTACTCAGGAGGCTATGATGGGTGGAGGATCACTTGAGTCCAGGAGTTCGAGGCTTCAGTGAGCTGTGATCATGCCACTGTACTCCGGCCTGGGTAAAAGATCGAGATGCTGCCTCTGAAAAATTGAAAAGAAAATATTTTCAAAATGCAAGATGAAGCATCAAATGCAGAAGTTGAGGCTGCAACAAGTTATCCAGAAGATCTAGCTTAAAAAGATGATGAGGGTGGCTACACTGAACAACAGATTTTCAGTGTGAATTAGACTATCTTCTATTGGAAGAAGATGCTATGTAGGATTTTCATAGCTAGGGAGGGGAAGTCAATCCCTGCCTTCAAACCTTCAAAAGACAGGCTGACTCTCGTGTTAGGGGCTAATTCACCTAATGATTTTCAGTTGAAGCCAATGCTCATTTATCATTCCAAATATGCTAAGGCCCTGAAGCACTATGCTAAATCAGCTCTACCCGTGCTCTATAAATGGAACAACAAAGCCTGGACGACAGCACACCTGTTTACAACATGGTTTGCTGAGTATTTTAAGCCCACTGTTGACACCTACTGCTCAGGAAGAAAAAGGAAAGAAAGATTCCTCTCAAAATATAATTGCTCATTGACCATGCAATGGTCACCCAGGAGCCCTGATGGAAATCTACAAGATGAATGTTGTTTCCATGCCTGCTAACACAGCATCCATTCTAGCCCATAGATCAAGTAGTAATTTTGACTGACTGTCAAGTCTTATTTAAGAAATACATTTGATAAGGCTACCATAGGTTGCCATAGGGTGTGATTCCTCTGATGGAGCTGGACAAAGTAAATGGAAAACCTTCTGGAAATGATTCACCATTCTAGATTCCATTAGGAACATTCATGGTTCGTGGAAGGAGGTCAAAATATGAATGTCAACAAGAGTGTGGAAGATGTTGATTCCAACCCTCTGGCTGACACTGATAATGAAAGACTTGAGTGGAAAAAGTTACTGCAGATGTATTGGAAATAAAAAGAGAATTGGAATTAGAAGTGGAGCCTCAAGATGTGAGTGAACTGATAAAACTCGAATGGATGAGTTGCTTCTTATGGATGAGTAAAGAAAGTGCTCTTTTCAGATGGAATAGACTCCCGGTGCAGAAGATGTGAATGTTGTTAAAATGACAACATAGGATTTAAAATATTACATTAATGCAGTTGACAAAGCAGGGGTGTGTGTGTTGAGAGAGGATTGGATCCAATATTAAAGCAAGTTTTACTCTGGGTAAAATGCTATCAAACAGCATTGCATGCCACAGAGAAATCTTTCATGAAAGGAAGAGTCAATGATTGTGACCAACTTCATCATTGTCTTCTCTTAAGGAATTTCCAAAGCCACCCCACCCTCCGGCAACCACCATGCTGGTCAGCCAGCAGCCATCAACATCAAGACCAGACCCTCCACCAGCAAGAAGATGATGACTTGCTGGGTGCTCTGACCATTGTTAGCCATTTTTAGCAATCAAGTATTTTTTAATTAAAGTTTGTATATTGTTTTGTAGACATAATGCTATCGCTCACTAAATAGATTTCTTCATAGGGTAAATGAAACTTTTATATGCACAGTAAATCAAAATATTTGTGTGGCCTGCTTTATTGCAGTGGTGAAGACCCAAAAATGCAACAGGTCAGAGGTATGCCTGGTAATTGCTTTTCCTCGATTCTTAAAATTGCATGTAATATTTTGCAATGGCAGTCTTAACATGCCAACATTAGCCCGTAGTTTTCTGACTCTCAACATATTACAGCAGTCCTACAGCAGTGGGAAAATTCACCTGGAGGACTCTGAATCAAAGTGTGGTCCCATAACATTAGCTCTTCATGGTTTTGACAGGGTTTACCTTTGGGGATGCTGTGACTTTGGGTGTGTCTTTGTCTTTCAGTTGTCTTCATTGTGTGTTATATGTGCACTTCTACTTAAAGAACTAATTTTTGAGTTTTACTTACTGGATATGTCAAAATGTCCATGTGCTGTATTTGTATCCTTCAGGGTAAAAGCAGGGGTCGGACACTGATTGGTCCATCCAGCTGATATCATTTCTCTGAGAACTGCCCACTGCATACACACCTTTGTGTTTGCTATTGACTGAGTTCCCTGACTGTAGCTACTTGGTTTCATACTTTTCATCTCAACCTAGCAGAGTCGATCACGGTTTTGTCCTGCCAGTTTTGGAGCTCTGGACTGGACTATATGACTGAGTATTTTCCTGCTCAGTCTGATGATACCATTTCTTTACAGAAAATGTGATTTAGAAGATCCACTGTTGAGTCCTCCCGAGCTATCTGCATTCTTGTTTTTATCAAGCTTATTAGTTGCTTCTGTTTCTCAGATTTTGTAGAATAGTTATGGTCTTCCGATAACAATTTGTTGTAGAAGTCCCACTTATGGACTGCTGTTAGTAGCCAACAGTACAAGTGTGATCAAGGAAGCTTGTGGTGCTGCCACATGCATCCTCACATGTACCAGCACAGAGCTCGGACCCCACAAGATTCTTTCTCATACAAAATTGTCTTTTGTTTAGCCTTTCTTACCAAAAATATCTCTTTACATTTATAACCTTCTTTATATGTCTCTTATTTCCTGGTTCCTTTTACTTTGTTTTATATGTAACCTTTAAATAACCTTTGGATTAGACAAAAATTTACTTTCCTTTTGTTAGGAAGTTAAGGTTTGTACTGCATGTTGTTGTGTGAGTTCTGTGAAGGGTGAGCAAATACGTAGGTTATTTATATACGTAGGTTATTTATATACTGTAGAAGTTCTACCCTTTCAAGAGATTGCTTGGTTAAATTTCTTGCTACAGCTTGTCTGAACAAGTGTGGGTTGTTTTTAAAACTCTGGGGTAGGACTGTCCAGGTTGAAGTCATTGGTTAAAGATTTAGGTGAACTTCCCAGAAGAAATAGTGCTATTAGGGGAAAATATGAATCTGAAAGTAGGGTAAACATTAAGCAGGTACCCATCTTGGAAAATATAAACCTACTCAAAATGGGTGTGGGGCATTTAGACATTACCAGGGAGTGAAGGGAGAAGAGTAATTGGTCCCATAAGCTATATAAAGGGGGTGTGAATCTTTTGAGGGAAAGGGTACCATTTGCCCCCGTCACCCAACAGGATTTGGAACACAGTTGCCTGGAGAAGGAGGTTAGCATGAAGTAGGTGGCTCTTGAATCCAAAAGGGAAATTTATTATCTTATCTGCCACTTCCAGACTTTCCATTGACTCACTCTCTTCAATGTTGATGTCAGATATGTGAGCCAGACACAGCAGAGGGCCCTTTCAGCTCAAAGCCATTACTGCATTGGGATCTGGGCCAGGAGACTTTTGGCTCTTGGGACAGGCCCTTTTCCAGTGGCTGAGATTGTGATAGAGGGGACAGGCTGTGAGGGGCTTCCTCTAATTTGGCCCATCAGGGAAGTTTGCCTTCCAGTGTCCTGGCTTCCTGCACTGATGGCAGTTACTTGGAAGAGCATTGTCAGGGCAACCTGAAGGGGGCTGGCAGACTTGCAAAGCAGCCAATAGTTCAGTCTGCCTCTTGCCCCTGCATTTCTCCCTCTTCTTAGCCATGTCCTTCTCGTTTTGCTCTTGGTTATAAAAGACTGAGGAGGCTAATTTGAGGATGTCTAGCATAGGGACACTGTGTCCTAAGGCTGACTTTTGTAATTTTTTTTTCTAATGTCTGGGGCAACTTGGACAAAGGAATGGTCCTTTAGGACTAGTTGTCCCTCTGGGGATCCCAGGTCTAAGTTAGTGTGCTTAATACTGATTTTTTTGTAGGCATTTGAGAGAGTCTATGGGATTTTCATTTGGCCTCTGGCCTATGGTGGCTAGTTTATTATAGTTTATAGGCTTGATCTTATTCCTTTTCACTCCCTCTATTAGACACAGGAGCATATGGTTCCTGGCCCATATTCCTGCCTGGGTATTGTAGTACCACTTGGGATCCTGCTAGGGAACAGCTGTAACTCCTACAGGGTAGTTGACATCTGTCAGGTGTAGTCATCCTCTCAGTGGAATGCTGCCTCATAGATGGTTTGTCTTTCCTCTTGTGATAGGGCTTGTCCCATGAGGATAATTATATCCTTCCAAGTTTATCTAAATGCAAGTCTCAATTTTTGGAAGCCATTGATGGGGTCATCAAAGAATTTTCCTAGGTTTTCCCTCAAGGCCATGAAGGTTTGTAAATAGGGGACCTTGGACTATTTGTCAGAAATAGTGGCAGAAATGGCCAAGCTGGAGGATAATATTAAAATTTGTATTTCTGGTGGCTGGAAAGATGGGTGAATAGGAACAGCTCCGGTCTGCAACTTCCAGTAAGGTCAACACAGAAGGCGGGTGATTTCTGCATTTCCAACTGAGGTACCCAACTCATCTCATTGGGACTGCTTAGACAGTAGGTGCAGCCCACGGAGGGCAAGCGGGAGCAGGGTGGGGTGTCGCCTCACCTGGGAAGCACAAGGGGTCGGGGAACTCCCTCCCCTAGCCAAGAGAAGCCCTGAGGGACTGTGCCCTAAGGGATAGTGCATTCTGGCGCAGATATTACGCTTTTCCCATGGTCTTCGCAACCCACAAACCAGGAGATTCACTCAGGTGCCTTCACCACGAGGGCCCTGGGTTTCAAGCACACAACTGGGCTGCCGCTTTGGGCAGACACCAAGCTAGCAGCGGGATTTTTTTTTTAATACCCCAGTGGCACCTGGAAAGCCAATGAGACAGAACCGTTCACTCCCCTGGAAAGTGGGCTGAAGCCAGGGAGCCAAGTGGTCTGGCTCAGTGGATCCCACCTCCATGGAGCCCAGCAAGCTAAGGTCCACTGGCTTGAAATTCTCGCTGCCAGCACAGCAGTCCAAACTCGACCTGGGATTTTTTTGAAGGGTTTTTTGTGTCTCTATCTCCTTCAGATCTGCTCTGATCTTAGTTATTTCTTGCCTTCTGCTAGCTTTTGAATGTGTTTGCTCTTGCTTCTCTAGTTCTTTTGTGATGTTGGGATGTCAATTTTAGATCTTTCCAGCTTTCTCTTGTGGGCATTTAGTGCTATAAATTCCTCTCTACACACTGCTTTAAATGTGTCCCAGAGATTCTGGTATATTGTGTCTTTGTTCTCATTGGTTTCAAAGAACTTCTTTATTTCTGCCTTCATTTCGTTATTTACCCAGTAGTCATTCAGGAGCAGGTTGTTCAGTTTCCTTGTAGTTGAGCTGTTTTGAGTGAGTTTCTTGGTGCTGAGTTCTAGTTTGGTTGCACTGTGGTCTGAGAGACAGTTTGTTATAATTTCTGTTATTTTACATTTGCTGAGGCATGCTTTACTTCCAACTATGTGATCAATTTTGGAATAAGTATGATGTGGTACTGAGAAGAATGTATATTCTGTTGATTTGGGGTGGAGAGTTCTGTAGATGTCTATTAGGTCCGCTTGGTGCAGAACTGAGTTCAATTCCTGAATATCCTTGTTAACTTTCTGTCTCGTTGATCTGTCTAATGTTGACAGTGGGATGTTAAAGTCTCCCATTATTATTGTGTGGGGGTCTAAGTCTCTTTGTTAGTCTCTAAGGATTTGCTTTATGAATCTGGGTGCTCCTGTATTGGGTGCATATATATTTAGGATAGTTAGCTCTTCTTGTTGAATTGATCCCTTTACCATTATGTAATGGCCTTCTTTGTCTCTTTTGATCTTTGTTAGTTTAAAGTCTGTTTTATCAGAGACTAGGATTGCAACCCCTGCCTCTTTTTGTTTTCCATTTGCTTGGTAGATCTTCCTCCATCCCTTTATTTTGAGCCTATGTATGTCTCTGCATGTGAGATGGGTCTCCTGGATACAGCAAACTGATGGGTCTTGACTTTTTATCCAATTTGCCATTCTGTGTCTTTTAATTGGAGCATTTAGCCCATTTATATTTAAGGTTAATATTGTTATGTGTGAATTTGATCCTGTCATTATGATGTTAGCTGGTTATTTTGCTTGTTAGTTGACACAGTTTCTTCCTAGCATTGATGGCCTTTACATTTTGGCATGTTTTTGCAGTGGCTGGTACCGGTTGTTCCTTTCCATGTTTAGTGCTTCCTTCAGGAGCTCTTGTAGAGCAGGCCTGGTGGTGACAAAATCTCTCGGCATTTGCTTATCTGTAAAGGATTTTATTTCTCCTTCACTTATGAAGCTTAGTTTGGCTGGATATGAAATTCTGGGTTGAAAATTCTTTTCTTTAAGAATGTCGAATATTGGCCCCCACTCTCTTCTGGCTTGTGGAGTTTCTGCTGAGAGATCCGCTGTTAGTCTGATGGGCTTCCCTTTGTGGGTAACCCAACCTTTCTCTCTGGCTACCCTTAACATTTTTTCCTTCATTTCAACTTTGGTGAATCTGACAGTTATGTGTCTTGGAGTTGCTCTTCTTGAGGAGTATCTTTGTGGCATTCTCTGTATTTCCTGAATTTGAATGTTGGCCTGTCTTGCTAGGTTGGGGAAATTCTCCTGAATAATATCCTGAAGAGTGTTTTCCAACTTGGTTCCATTCTCCCCATCACTTTCAGGTACACCAATCAGATGTAGATTTGGTCTTTTCACATAGTCCCATATTTCTTGGAGGCTTTGTTCATTTCTTTTTGCTCTTTTTTCTCTAAACTTCTTTTCCTCTTGCTTCATTTCATTTATTTGATCTTGGGTCACTGCCACCCTTTCTTCCAGTTGATTGAATTGGTTACTGAAGCTTGTGCATTAGTCACGTAGTTCTCATGCCATGGTTTTCAGCTCCATCAGGTCATTTAAGGACCTCTCTACACTGGTTATTCTAGTTAGCCATTCATCTAATCTTTTTTCAAGGTTTTTAGCTTCTTTGCGATGGGTTCAAACTTCCTCCTTTAGCTCAGAGAAGTTTGATCGTCTGAAGCCTTCTTCTCTCAACTCGTCAAAGTCATTCTCCATCCAGCTTTGTTCCATTGCTGGCAAGGAGCTGCGTTCCTTTGGAGGGGGAGAGGCACTCTGATTTTTAGAATTTTGAGGTGCTCTGATTTTTTGAATTTTCAGCTTTTCTGCTCTGTTGTTTCCCCATCTTTGTGGTTTCATCTACCTTTGGTCTTTGATGATGGTGACATACAGATGGGGTTTTGGTGTGGATAGTATTTGTTAGTTTTCCTTCTAACAGTCAGGACTCTCAGCTGCAGGTCTGCTGGAGTTTGCTGGAGGTCTGTACCAGACCCTGTTTGCCTGGGTATCAGCAGCAGGGACTGCAGAACAGCAAATATTGCTGAACAGCAAATGTTGCTGCCTGATCGTTCCTCTGGAAGCTTCATCTCAGAGGGGTACCCGGCCGTGTGAGGTGTCAGTCTGCCCCTACTCGGGGGGTGCCTCCCAGTTAGACTACTCAGGGGTCAGGGACCCACTTGAGGAGGCAGTCTGTCCATTCTCAGATCTCAAACTCCGTGCTGGGAGAACCACTACTCTCTTCAAAGCTGTCAGACGGGGATGTTTACATCTGCAGAGGTTTCTGCTGCCATTTGTTTGCCTATGCCTTGTCCCCAAAGGTGGAGTCTACAGAGGCAGGCAGGCCTCCTTGAACTGTGGTGGGCTCCACCCAGTTAGAGCTTCCCGGCCACTTTGTTTACCTACTCAAGCCTCAGCAATGGCGGGCACCCCTCCCCAAGTCTTGCTGCTGCCTTGCAATTTGATCTCAGACTGCTGTGCTAGCAATGAGCAAGGCTCCGTGGGCATGGGACCCTCGGAGCCAGGCGTGGGATATAATCTCCTGATATGCCATTTGCTAAGACCCTTGGAAAAGTGCAGTATTGGGGTGGGAGTGACCGATTTTCCAGGTGCTGTCAGTCACTGCTTCTCTTGGCTAAGAAAGGGAATTCCCTGACCCCTTGTACTTCCTGGGTGAGGCGATGCCTCACCCTGCTTCGGCTCTTGCTCATTGGGCTGCTCCCACTGTCCTGTACCCGCTGTCTGACATGCCCCAGTGAGATGAACCCAGTACCTCAGTTGGAAATGTAGAAATCACCTGTCTTCTGCATTGCTCACACTGGGGGCTGTAGACTGGAGCTGTTCCTATTTGGCCATCTTGGAACCACCCTAGAGGCATTTTCTTAATCTTGTCACCTCTCTGCAGTCAAAGGTCACCAGGAACACACCTGTAGTTAAACAAGCTCAACTTTCTGAGTGCAGTTTATTGCTTGATGAACAAGTTGAGTTCATTACTCAAAGAACAAAAGGAGACTGCAAGACATGAGGGAACCCTGGGGACTCTCAGGAAGAGAGTATTAGAAGAAACATAAGATCTGGGCTTCAGCTAGGTGATTTAGAGGAGGGTTTCCTGAAGTAGGGTTTGGCTCTGGATTGGATGCTGTCAGGAAGTGGGGGGTAATTTTGTGACTGGGTATATTTGTAAACCTTATCCTAGAGAAATGAAGATTTGAAAAAAGCTATTGTTGGCACAGAAGGAGTAGTCACTCATATCAGCCAGGATGGCAGGTGTTTGGTGCCTTTTGTGACTTGGGTAATGTTCTTGTTTTGTTGTCTTCAGACTAGATTTGGCAGTGGCCTTGTTGTTGTTGCTTGTTTTATCTAGACATTTTACCTTAAAAGAGATTTATATTTATACAAAAGTTATGAAGATAGTACAGAGAGGTCCCTCATATCCCTCACCCAGTTTCCCCTATGCATCTTGCACTAAAGTGGTACATTTGTTACAGTTAGTTAATTGATCCTAATACATTATTATGACCCAAAGTCCTCACTTTATTCAGATTTCCACCATTTTAATCAAATGTCCTTTTTCTGTTTCAATCTCACATCCAGGATGCTACATTATATTTAATAATCATGCCATCTTAGGGTGCTCTTGGTTGTGATAGTTTCTCAGACTTCCCTTGTTTCCGATGACTCTTGACAACTTTGAGGACTACTGGCCAGGTATTTTGTAGAATGTCTTTCAACTGGGATTTGCCAGGTGATTTTCTCATGATGACACTGGGGTTACAGGTTTTTGAGAGGAAGACCAAGAAAGAAAGTACCATTCTCATCACCCCTTATCAAGAGAGCATACAATCCACATGACATGACAGTTAAGTTCAACTTTGGTCACCTGGCTGAGGTAGTGTGTATCAGCTTTCTCAGCAGTAAAGGTATGTTTTTCTGCCTTACCATATTCTACTCTTTGGAGGGAGGTTACTATGGACAGCATATGATTAAGGAGGGGAGAGTCCTTTTCTACCTTATCTTGGATAAAATATCTGTAAAAAATTGGAATTATTCTGCAAAGGAGATTTGTCTCTTCTCCCTATTTATTTATATCAGTATGGACTCATGAATATTTATTTTGTATTTCAAGTTATAATCCAAAAGCACTGTATCTGTTCTGTTGCTCAGCTTGCTCCAGCTTTAGCCATTGGGAACACTTTCAGCAGGCTCCTGTGTCTCTTTGCCATACTCCCATCATTGTGTGTGTGTTTATGTGTGTGCTTACTGACATTACAAGATTCTCCAGGCTCATGTTGTACAATCCCAGGCTCAGCCTTGGAATCAGTCATTTAGCCAAAGAGTCCTGGTTCCTTTTATTGTTGGATGACATTAGAAACCAAGGTTTGGGCTCTAGGTGTGCTCATTACTACTTGGTTGTCATTGCTTCTTGGCTCTCTCAGCCGACAGAGGAAGAAATCATGTGCATGCAAGCTGACTCATGCGTGGTAGGTAAATAGTGATCCCCCAATGATGTCTACTTCACAATCCCCATAACCTGTGAATATGTTACCTTACACGAAAAAGGAACGTTTCAAATATGATTAAGTTAAAGATCGTGACATGAGGAGATTATCCCAGATTATGGGAGTGGGCCTCATATAATCACAAGAGTCATGTTCTATAAATGAGCCAGAAATTCACCCTGTCTATTGGCTTAAAATGATCCCCATGTTGTTTACTTCTTCACAGCAGGCTAGGACTATTGCCTCAAAGCCCACTGGTCCCAAACTCACATTCTCATATATTCAGTCTCTTTAAATATAATCTGAAAACGTATTTTTAAGTCCTTTAGAACGTACCTATTTTCCATTTCTCACAAAACTGCTCCCCACATCCACTTACTATAGAAAAGACAAACTCAATAGCTATAAAAGACCCCCAAATCACTGCTGGCCTTCAAAGCTCTGTGACCCAGAGAACTCCCCACCTTGCTGCTGATGACATCACCTACTCACGTAAGCCCCTTCTCTGGTTTCCTCCTCTTTCTCAGAAATTCCCTTGCCCTCATACCCTTCTGGGTGGTGGCCCCATGCTGCTGTCCCTGGAAGGTGTCTTGCAGAGACTTTGCCTATCATACAACCCTGTCCAAGCACGGTCCCAGTATAGCTTCTGTGCGACTGTCTTTCACAGTCTCTTCTCTTCCTTCTTCGATCCCCAAATACATGAACCACAGAGACTTTTAAGAGGGAGGCAGAGGGATCAGAGTGCATAGTAGGAGACATTACTATGGAAAGAAGTTGGAGTGATGCCAGGAAGGAATAATGAAACAAGGAAGCCAGGCCGGTCCTAGAAGCCGAAAAAAGCAAGGAATTGAACTCTGCCCTGAAGCCTCCAGAAAGAACATAGCCCTAACCAGCAACCTGATGTTAGACCTCTGACCTCCAGACTCTAAAAGAAATTTTTGTTTGTTTAAAGCCACTACATTTGTGGAAATTTGTTACAGCAGCAATAGGACACTAATATATCTTGTGTACACACATACCTATAAATGTTTCTACATCTACCCTTCTTTATCTATATTAACATAAGCATGAGTTCATACCAATCTCTCCAACTCTAATCTCTTATCACATGAGTCATTGTAGCTGTCTCATTCACTCAACTAACTTTCCTCACCAAGAGTGAGAAATGTGGCTTCTATCATCACACATCCATTAACTTATTTGTCTAACCCAGGACCCATTCAAGCAATCTTAGAAATGTTCATCTATAGACTCCCAGGAGAACTTACGAGCCTCATCACAATGTTTTGACTTTGGCCTAATCCCAGGCTTTTATTTTTATTTTTAAGTTACCCTTCAACTTTCAAATTTTGAAATATTTTGCATGCATAGAGAATTTGATTCTTTCTTCCTGGAAAGTTCAGCACTATAGATGCTGCCCATACTCCCATCCCACTCCTTCCCACTAGACGCCTATCCCCTTCCCCTGACAGACTCACCAAGAGCTGCTTTGCAGGGTTTTACACCTGCTTGACCCCAGCCCCACTCCCATAACTGCACTTCCCCACCCAAGCCCCTGGCCAGCCCCAGAGCACCTGGTGTCTGTAGCTCCCATAACCGTCCCAACTCAACCACTGGGCTCTTCCAGAGGCTTCTACCCAGACACACACACACACACACCAGTATGCGTAACTGTGTGCAGTGACACTGGAACAAAATGGTGAAATATTGAGAGGCTTGCAAAGGAAGGGAAGAGTATTGGAGACAGAAGAAAGGTGAAAAGCAACACCAGTGGAGCTGGGCATTGCGAGTTCCATCTGAACTGTGACAAAAAGGATTCATTACTAGACTCCCAACACAAGCTTGAGAAGGCCATCTCTTGCTGCCAGTGGCTATATCAGTGCTGAAATGGAGTTACCACCCAGAACAGCATTTCCAAGAATCTCTGGGGATAGGGGCACCCAGTATGGGGACGGTGTGCTGAGCATGGGCCTGGATGGGCATAGGTGGGTGGGAGCAAGCTAACCAGCAACTCATCCCGTTCCATAGAGAAAGTAATGATAGGGACATGAATAAAGTTCCAGCTACTATGGGAGACCTGGAGATAAGGAGGTTCTTTGAATTCCACATGCTGAGGAACCCCTCAGCAAGAGGTGAGACACTGCAGCTTGGATTCCCCTAGGCTGAATTGCAAGAATAGAGTTTCTGATAAAGCAGCCAGCCCAAGATCTCCATGAAATCCCAGGGAGAGACCTGTGCCTAACATCCAGCATGGCACATCTGCAGGCAGGACACACTTCAAAAATCCTGCTTTCTTTTCCCCAGGGAGAATATTTTGATGTCTACAATGCTCGTTCGATGGCTAAACACGTATCTCACAACTCTCTGGGACAGAGGTCCTGCAATCAGTTTCCAATTAAAATTGATAATTGACAAAACATTTAAAACATGCTATCTATAGAGAGGAAATGTAGCTCCAGTTCAATGAAAACTTTCACAAATGGTGAGTATTGACCTATTTAAGGAACAGACAGTGCCAAAAAGATTCTGACACTGACTTATGTATTTAGACACTGGCCCTGCAGAGCTAGGTCTCACCTTTCCATCTATAGGGCTGCTTATGGCAATCGCCATGACTCTTTGCCTTGGGGGCTTTTTGTCTCACCCTTAGAGCATGCTGGATATGACCCAAGGCCAACTGAAGGTGACAGGGATTTATATCTCCCATGGGGAAGTACTTTAATAAGTATGATTGCGACTTTGGTGGCTAAATACCCCCAAGCCATCTCATCCTGCACTTGGGATGAATGTGAGATGTGTGTTCTACAAAGTCTCCCATAGGGCCCCCCTGGGAATTAGCTCCAATTGCCCACAGTGGAAACCTGCTAGCTTATTCCTCCCATTTAAATTGGCTGCATTCCTTGTATGTCTCACCTCCCCACACCCTTACCTGTGCTGTCTGGGACTCTCTCCAAAGTTAGTGCTTTCTACTCACAAGTGTGCCTCAGGGTCTATTTCCAGGGAACACACACTTGAACACCTTGTATGCTAATTTATCCTCACACTTGAATGTCTGGCTAGAAGTAGAATTGTAGGTTCAAAGTTATTTTGCATCAACACTTGAAAGACCATTCTTTATTTCCTGAGCATTTCTGATTACCTCTTTAGCTCCCTTTCTTTTTTTCTCAATTTAAGAAGTATATCTCTTGCGAGAATTCTCTCCCCACTCTGCAAGCCACTCTCATTTTAAATTTATTTGATTTCAATTTTTACCCACGCTCTCCCCCAAACTTCAAGGGAGACAAATCAAGACCTCTAAGCGGGCTCCTTAAAGGCCCCTCCCCCTAGAAATTTAGGGTTGCAGGGCCTCTCCACGTGTCCACTCAGCTGCCCTTCCACCTTCTCGAAACAGGGCCCCTCGTGGCTCCAACACCCCCAGACTCTACAACGTTAGTAAACACCTTCTCAGGGGGGAGTAGGTAAAGTTCATCTGCTGTGGCCTCGAGTAACACAGAGACTGGTCAGAAGTCAAGAAACTAGGTGATCAAAGACCATGTACAACCAGAAGCAGTGAGAACACAGCTTCCATTTGTAATGGTTGTATCAGGGGAAGGATTTATTGATCCACACCATTTTCTTGGATTTTCTATCCTTCCCAGGGTGCAAAGGTGGGTTGATTGTATGGCGTGTTGGCAAAGGCCAGGTCCACCCTGGTGTGGTTTGTGTCAGTGTCCACAGCCACTCTGTCAGATCCACATCGTTTCTATGATTCCCAAGCTGTCTACTGAGTAAAACGCTCAGCACAGATTTAGAGGCCAGGCTGGGTCTCAAGTATTCGTCCGCCTTTCTCCTGATGCTCCGTGCAGATGTGCTGGGACCGACTTCAGAGTGTGCCTGAGCCATGACTGCTTGACTCCACAGATGGCTTCAGGAAGACAGCACAGAAGAGAGACCTGTGAAAGTTGATGGAATCTAGAATTACCTGAAGGAGAAGCATCAAGTAGCCCCCAAAGCCTCTCTGCACTTCTCCTCTCTAACCCACACGATCATAAAAGTCAGCTTTGTGGCAACTTGTGATTTTTAAATGCCAGGTATATAATTTCTTTGAGTTCCACATATGCATGAGTATATTTCTAGAATCTCTTTTTTGGTCCATGGACATGTCTATCAATTCCTGCTTCATTCACTAATACTACAGAGTAAGTTTTGAGTCCAGAATGACAAGCTACCCCTGTTGCATAATCCTTCACATTTTTTGGCAATATAATTTCATCTGATCTTCCAGTTACACACACATACTCAAAATTCTGCTACAGGCTATGATTAGGATTGTACTGGATATATTGATTTTATTAGAGGCGAATTGATGCCATTGCAAAAATTGATCTTCCTCTTAAGAAAAATGTAGTATTTTATTTTTTTTAATTTTTTAATTTTATTTTTTAAAATTTATTTATTATTATTATAATTTTAAGTTGTAGGGTACATAAAGAACGGCAGGTTTGTTACATATGTATACTTGTGCCATGTTGGTGTGCTGCACCCATCAACTCTGTCATTTTACATCAGGTATAACTCCCAATCCAATCCCTCCCTCCCTCCCCTCCCCATGATAGGGCCCCGTGTGTGATGTCTCTTCCTGAGTTCAAGGATCTCATTGTTCAGTTCCCACCTATGAGTGAGAACATGTGGTGTTTGGTTTTCTGTTCTGTGATAGTTTGCTAAGAATGATGGTTTCCAGCTGCATCCATGTCCCTACAAAGGACACAAACTCATCCTTTTATGGCTGCATAGTGACTCCATGGTGTATAGCGGCAAAGCACATTTTCTTGATCCAATCTGTCACTGATGGACATTTCAGTTGATTCCAAGTCTCTTTGCTATTGTGAATAGTGCTGCAATAAACATACGTGTGCATGAAGACAAATGTAGTATTTTAAAATATCATGTGTATATTCAAACTGAAGGCTCATAAAAAGTGGCATGTGTGTTTTCCTTATATTTCATTATTTTTCCAGGTATTTCATAATATTTGCAACCAATGTAAATAGGATAGCTTAAATCTATGATATTCCCTATTTATTGGAAGACTGCAAATTTTTAATATATTTATGTATTCATTTATTTTTATTGTAGAGATGGGGTCTCCTTATGTAGCCCAGGCTGGTCTTGAGCTCCTGGGCTCAAGCACTCCACTCCCCTCAGCCTTCCAAAGTGCCTATAAAGGCAAGAGCCGCTGTGTCTGACCTAGTGTGCAAAGTTTTTATACATTTAACTTTTATCAATCAGCCTCTCCTGGCCTATTTTCTAGGTGATTGCCTTGGATTTTTAGGATGTCAAAGTTCCTTAAGAGAAAGATAGTTTTCTACTTTCTTTGTTAATAAAATACACCAATAAGTTATCTTCCCTCTCCAAATTGTTCAAGACAATGAATATGGCCTCAGGGTCTTTACATGGTTCTATGTGGCCAGGAGAAAACCTGGAGGACCGAGCCTGCCTTACCTGCCACTCAAGAAAGGGTGTGTGTGACCTGGGTCACTTTAAAAACAAAAATTAAAAACGTGCTATCTATAGAAAGGGAATGTAGCTCCAGTTCAATGAAAATTTTCATAAACGGTGAGTATTGACCTATTTAAGGAACAGTCAGTGCCAAAAAGATTCTGACATTGACTTACATATTTAGACTCTGGCTCTGCAGAGCTACATCTCATCTTTGCATCTACAGGGCTGCTTATGGCAATCGCCATGACCGTCTGCCTTAGGGGCTTTTTGTCTTACAGTTGGAGCAGGCTGGATATGACCCGAGGCCAACTGCAGGTCTTGAACTCCTGGGCTCATGTAATACACTCCCCTCAGCCTTCCAAAGTGCTGGGATTATAGGTGAGAGCCACTGTGCCTGACCTAGTATGCAAAGTTTTTATGCATTTAAGTTCTGTCAATCAGCCTCTCCTGGTCTATTTCCTAGGTGATTGACTTGGATTTCTAGGATGTCAGCTCCTTAAAAGAAAGAGTTTTCCACTTTCTTTGTTAATAAACTACACCAATAAGTTATCTTCCCTCTCCAAATTGTTTAGAACACTGAACATGGCCTCAGGGTCTTTACATGGTTCTATGGGGACTGGGAGAAAACCTGGAGGAGTGAGCCTTCCTTCCCTGCCACTCAAGGAAGGGAGTGTGTGACCTGGGTCACTTTACAGTAACATCAATTTCCTTAGTTCTTACATAAGACTGACTGGGCAGCCAGTGAGGAGGCAAGCCACATCTCATAATAGTCATTTTAGTTCCTCATGGGAACCACACTACAAAAAACACAAAGCGCTGTCCTCACGGTTATCCCTCTGACAGCCTGGAAAATCCATGTCCTGCATCTAGACGATACCCACGTGGGTCACACTGTAATGGTAACAATATAGTCATTCTAGATCAGAGACTTGGAAGGGAATATGTCTCAAGGAACTGGTCCAGTTTTAGCATAAGATTTTCCAAAGCATTAAAAGCCCACCTGCATCCCAGATCCACACAATAAAGGTGTGAAGCTCCACTGCACTGAGCTTTGAGAGGGTTTAGATAAGTGTGGGAGACACAGCAATGTTTAATTGAAGTGTTCAATTTCTGCAACGAAACACTCCATTTACATATATTGCGTATTATAGAAGGAGTACTTGCAGAGTCATGACCAAGGATGGATGCAAGATTGAGAAGCAAGTAGGAAATTTGACCTGGAACTAGTTCCTGGATTGGAACATGGCGGACAGAGTTGCTGATCACTACCCAGGGGACAAGGCAAGATGCAATGGGTGCTGTTTATTTACACAAAGGAGAAATTTTAATGGATTTTATACGAGCCAGGGACAAGCTCTGAGGCCAGGATAGTTGAGGCAAGTTCTGTCTAGGAAGGAGACATGCATATGGCACCCGGCCACAGGATATACTCACCTCCTCTCCCAGCAACTTCCACTCACCTTATTCAGGCGTGAATGAGAAGGAAACCAGGGATGGTGGCCAGTGTTTGAATCTGCACTAGGTTCTGAAGGCAATTGTGAGTCACCATAGTAACTATGACCTCACTTGGTACAATCAGGCCCTGGGACTCAAGGAAAGGGAGAGAGTGCCAAGCTGTTGCTGTTCACCCTCTGGTCCAGATCTTTTCTTCAAAAGAAACCTGAGTGGTCTCACAGGTAAAATACCCTGATATACCAAGATCATAGAGCATCCTTTTGTGCCGTTAACTAACTAACCTACCAGATAAACCCCAACCCTATTTGGTAATGGGGGGAGTTTATCAGAGAGTCATTTGTTCAAATTGATACAGAGACACTATAGAGCAGTGGGTAAAAGCAGAGGCTTCAGACACAGGCTTTCTCAGTTCCAACCTCACCTCTCTGTCACTTGGGCAAGGTTTTTAATCTCTCATGAGAGGTCAAAATAGAGAACACTGTTTTGAATTTGTGCTAGATTCAAATGAAATGCAGAACAGGGTTTTGGCGGATGAGTCAGGGCCAGGCATCAGAGGTGAGTACAATCTTTAAGCCACTGTGATTACGTTCCCAGGATGGAAAATCAGCAGGATGGATCTTAGAAACAGAAACTAGGTAGCACTTGAGAATGTCCAGTTTATTTCCTACACAGGGGTTTGGAGTAAGATTCATACCTGCTTCACCAGTGATTTTCAAAGGAGGCAAATCCTATTTGAAGCTAAAGTCACGTAAAGAGATTTGGAATGAGGAAACAAATTATCGCAGCCTGCAAGTTGTAGAATGAAGAACTGCAAATGTAAAGTACTGAACTCTGTTATGGATAGATTTACCAAAGAGAATTACTCTGTACAACATGAATAATGTAGTTCAGAAGGAAGCCCATATTCCAGGTACAGGGAAAACTCAGAAGTGAGAAGAAGACAGCTCTGAAAAAAAGCAACATAAAATCCAGTTAACATTAGTGTGGGTATAAGAATTACAACGACACTTGAGCTATAAGGTAGTGTTTTGTGTACAATCTAACAAGCCTGTGTGTGACAGGTAATGATCAGAGTGATGCAACAGTGTGCCCTTAGTGTCCCGGGTCCCATCAGGCTGATGCACAAACCCATGTGTAAGACAGATTGAAGAAACAATATGGTTGGTGCTTCCTGTGACTACTGCTGGTAGCAGTGTGTGTGTGTGTGTGTGTGTGTGTGTGTGTGTGTGTGTGTGTGGTTTTGTGCCAGTGAGGAAGAGGTTGTCGGGTCCACTTGATTACCTAGAATGCATCGTCTTTTTCAGGCTTCCTCGGTTGCGCTGTTTTACTGAGGTTGTGTGGAGTCAACAAGTCATGGATAAAGAACTCCCGAAAGGCAGCCCCAGAGAGACCACACTGAACATCAAGAAATCAGACAAATCCTTCAAACGCAAGAAGCCCACCAAAAATGTGCTGATCTTTTTAATCAACAGACAACTGGGCAGGCACAGAAGTGACATCGACCTGTCAAGGTGGCTGTGGATGCTGTCATAAAGCAACTCCAGGGTAGACATGGCCTTGGACAAAAAGTCATGTGGCTTATGTGCTGAGGCCTGCCCAGAATTTTGAGAAATTAAATATAATTAGAACAATAAACTCTCCTCCCACGTTTGAGCCATTAAAACAGAGTCTGTCATTTCACTCCTTTAGGTTGGATGTGTGTTTGCTGACAGGGTGTTCTTGGGTTACACTGGGAGGGGCCTCTGTTCATCCTAACACGCTGTGCAGGAGTGCTCAGACACAGGAGAGAGGGTGAGATCATGCTGCACACCAGATCTCCCCCATCATCAGTCTGAAAAACACTGCGAAGTCGAAGTGATGTAGTACTTGGCATTCAAGGACCAAAGACTCTAATCCCTAGCCATTTTGGAGAGACAGCCCTGGTGTTCCCCTCTAAAACCCAATGCTTGCCCTAGTGAAAAGACATTGTTTAAGAGCAGACCAAGAGTTGGGCTGGGGCTTTGGGATATGTTTTAACACCGCCAATATCACATCCACAGAGCCTTCCAGAGGCAACCGCTCTGCTCTTTGTCCCCAGGAAAGTATAGAATGCTCTGGTCGCTTTTTTTGTGGCATGTCAAACAAACCTTCTCAGGCTACAGCCAAATAGAATTCATTTGACTGAAGTGAAGCCACCTGATAGGACAACAACACACATGATGAGATGGCTCCCGTTGAAGAAGCTCTGTCCCCAAGCAATGTGCTGAGCAAGTCATATACTCATTGTGAGAAACCTGAAATGGGAACTATGTGGGCAATTGGTCACTGACAAGTGAGAGTTAAAGCTGAAGAGGGGACAGGGAGAGCAAAGAGGTCAGAGCCATGGTGAACATGGGCAAGCCTAAGTGAGGAGTAAGATGAAATTTACATAAGGTGAACCATTAAAGCCATCACAAATTCCAGGCATTTCTCTAGTCCTTTCACGTGAGATGCAAAATAAGCCTGCAAGCAGTCCTCTGTCCCCTCTTTCTCTCCTCCCCAATTCCCTGTGTTCTCACAATCTGTCCAGCATTCCCCAGAGCCCCTTCCTGTGTCCCCTCCCCCACCACATCTAAGGGGCTGTTACTCTCTCTCCCCTTAGCCAGGTCTCTTCCAGACTTTTTATATGGTAGAAAATTAAAATGCTCTATGTCCTTTTCACCATCCTCTTTGTCTCTGTCACTTTCTCTGTCCCTGCACTGATGCAGCATTGCCAAAAAGGAGCCACCAGCCTCTCCTCAGAGGATGCAGCTGGCTGTAGGATGGAGAGGAGAGGTTAGAGGCTGCCAGGTAGAAGGGCCTCCTGGGTGCACTTTTGTGGGGAATGCTGCCTGGACACTCCTGTGTTGGTGACTGTTTACCTGCAGTCCAGCATCATACAGTGGCTGTGAGGTGGAGAAGAGGTGGGGAATGGAGGCTGAAAGAACAGCAGGCAGGGCAAGAAGGAGCCAAACCCACAGGAGCAGAGGCTGACAGCAGCCAACCTCCTACACTCCATGGCCACATAACAGAAGAGACAGAATTTGGGATACAGAGTTACAAGTGAATAAATTTCACCATCATACTGAGTGAGAAAACAAGTAGCACAGAATTATGTACCAAAGAGAAACTCAACTGTGCCAAGCAGTACTTGGATATATACATAGACAGTAAAGTTACCCAGACTAGAGCAGCAGCACATTCAAGTGGAACTCTGTCCAGTTTCCGACTTGGCTAATGCCCCCAAAACAACTGGTACCAACTATTTCCCATCTTGCAAAGAGTTGCCTAACAATGGCGGCCTGGTAAAGAAGGCAATCACAAACAATCATGTGAACTCTGACCACTCACCCACCTGTGGATGGCTATTCACACTGGAATTCTGGGTGGGTTGGAGACCAGAGAGGCACGCTCCCCAGGGATTGGATGGTGTTCTGAGTTTAAACGAGGAAAACTTCCTACACTTCAAATTTACTGGAAGATTGGGGCTACTCAGTGTTCACCTAGAGAACTTGACTTTTGTTTCCAGAAGTGAAACTCACAAGTAAGAAATTCAGAAGGAAAGTGGCTGTAGAAGAGGGAGAGAACATTTGGCCAAAATTCCTCTGAAGAGGTTTTTCTCAGATCTTAGTGGCGGCCAAATGTAACCTTCTCGGGACGGGGAAGCTGGTGGAAATCTGGATGCAGCTGACTTACAGGAATCTGAGGCTGAGTGGAGACCATGCACACAGTGTCAGGAGACACTCTACTACTCTTTCATTTCTAGCTGCTGCCTCTCATTGCTCAAATCACTAACCAGACAGCCGGGAAGCCAAGGTGATGCGGTCCATGGTATCAGACTTCTGGAACACACAGCCCTGCAGAGAAGCATATATCTAGTTGGACAAACTGAGAAGAATCAAATCAATTCACCACTTTTTTCTACTTCCATCACCCACTGTTGCTTTAATCAGAGGAATAAAACCCTTGCCCAACACATGGTAGCATCCACAGTGTTGTGGGCCATCTTATCATAACAGATGAGGTCGATTTGATTATAATACCATGTGGAACCTAAGTTGTAACTCTAATGGTTACAAGAAAGTTTCCTACACATTCACATTGACTGGGTGAAAGAAAAGTCACCTTGGCAGGGCATAGAGGAAGATGGCACAATAGAAACCTACGCTACTCATCCCATCTCCCTTCACTGGAACATCAGATTTTAACAACTATCTGCACACAAAAAACACTGCCACAAGAACCAAGAATTAGGTGAGCAATCACATCACCTGGTTTTAACTTAATATCACTGGAAGAGGCATTGCACAGGGCAAGAGAGGTAGTCTGGAACCGCCAATGCTACCCCTCCTCCATTCACCAGCATGGAGAGTCTGTGCACTTTGGGGAGGGAGAGTGCAGCAAGTGGGAGACTTACCTTGAACTCAACGCTGCCCTATCGCAGCTGAAAACAAATCCATGCAGGGTGCGGCCAGTGCCCACACACAGGTGTGGGGTGCATTTTGACCAGCCCAAGCCAGGAGAATCGCCCTTCCCATCAGTTGAAACTTGAGCTTCTTCTCAAGCCTCGCCACTGTGGGCAAAAGCGCTCTAGAGTCCTATGTAAACTTGTAAGGCGGTCTAGGACACAAGGACTGCAGTTTCTAGGGAACTCCTAGTGCTGGGCTGGGCTTACAGCCAGTGAACTCAGGTGGCACGTGACCTAGGGAGACAGCAGCTGACATGACTAATGGAGTCCATGTGCCATCCCTCCTCCAACCCCTGGTAGTACAGCTCACAGCAATTAAAATGTCCCCTTACTTCTGCTTAAGGAGAGGAGAGTGAACAAAGGTAGTCCTTTATAGCAGTGTAAAAATGGATTAACACAGTAAAGGGGACATTATCTTGCATCTTTGATACCAGCTGAATCACATTTCTAGATACACACTAGGCCAGAAGGGAGCCCATTGCCTTGAAGGAAAGGACCCAGTCCTGGCAGGACCTATCACCTGCTGACTAAAGAGCCCTTGGGCACTGAATAACACCCAGCGAGATGCAGGGAGTAAGCCATGGGCCTTGGGCTCTGAGACGTGCTGACTTCAGGGATGACCCAGCATTCTCCCACCTATGGTGAAGGACTCCTTCCATTTGAAACAAGAAGAGCAACAAGCAGGCTGTTGGGGTCCTCGAGTCCAGGTCTCAGCTCTTAGACAGCATTTCTGGACCTGCCCTGGGCCATAGGGGAACCCACTGCCCTGCAGGGTGAGCCCCAGGCCTGGCAGCATTCACTACAAGCTGATGAAAGAGCTCTTGGGCTTTAAGTGAACATTGGTGATGGCCTGGTAGAACTCCCCATGGACCAGTGGTGATGGTGGCCACAGGGGGAGATTCCTATACCTGTGCAAAGGGGAGGGAAGAGTGGGAAAACTGTATTGTAGTTGGAGTGCCAGCTTAGCTGCAGTCGAACAGAACAAAAGGTAAATTGCGAAGGTTTTTTTACTCTAATCCCTGGCTCCCAGACTGCATCTCTGGACACACCCAGGACCTGGGGGAACTCCCTGCCTTGAAGGGAATGACCCTGGGCAAGGCCTACTGCTGTGATGGCCTCAGGTCAGGCCCAGTACAGTCCCAGTGGTGGTAGCCACAGAGGACTTTCATCACCACACGCCAGTGTCAGGTGCTCAACACAAAGCACACTACTCCATTTGTATGGCATCTGTTTCTGGAGGTGGGGAAGTATATACCCAGTAATGGGATTTCTGGGTCAAATGGTAATTCTAGTTCTAGATCCTTGAGGAATTGCCACACTGTCTTCCACAATGGTTGAACCAATTTACGCTCCCACCAACAGCGTAAAAGTGTTTCTATTTCTCCACATCCTCTCCAGCACCTGTTGTTTCCTGACTTTTTAATGATTGCCATTCTAACTGGTGTGAGATGGTATCTCATGGTGGTTTTGATTTGCATTTCTCTGATGACCAGTGATGATGAGCTTTTTTTTCATGTGTCTGTTGGCTGCATAGATGTCTTCTTTTGCGAAGTGTCTATTCATATCTTTTGCCCACTTTTTCATGAGGTTGTTTGGTTTTTTTCTTGCAAATTTGTTAGAGTTCTTTGTAGATTCTGGATATTAGCCCTTTGTCAGATGAGTAGATTGCAAAAATTTTCTCCCATTCTGTAGGTTGCCTGTTCACTCTGATGGTAGTTTCTTTTGCTGTGCGGAAGCTCTCTAGTTTAATTAAATACCATTTGTCTATTTTGGCTTTTGTTGCCATTGCTTTTGGTGTTTTAGTCATGAAGTCCTTGCCCATGCCTATATCCTGAATGTTATTGCCTAGGTTTCCTTCTAGGGTTTTTATGGTTTTAGGTCTAACATTTAAGTCTTTAATCCATCTTGAATTAGTTTTTGTATAAGGGGTAAGGAAGGGATCCAGTTTCAGCTTTCTACATATGGCTAGCCAGTTTTCCCAGCACCATTTATTAAATAGGAAATCCTTTCCTCATTTCTTGTTTTTGTCAGGTTTGTCAAGGATCAGATGGTTGTAGATGTGTGGCATTATTTCTGAGGCCTCTGTTCTGTTCCATTGGTCTATATTTCTGTTTTGGTACCAGTACCATGTTGTTTTGGGTACTGTAGCCTTGTAGTATAGTTCGAAGTCAGGTAGCGTGATGCCTCCAGCTTTGTTCTTTTTGCTTATGATTGTCTTGGCAATGCGGGCTCTTTTTTGCTTCCATGTGAACTTTAAAGTAGTTTTTTCCAATTCTGTGAAGAAAGTCATTGGTAGCTTGATGGGGATGGCATTGAATCTATAAATTGCTTTGGGCAGTATGGTCATTTTCACAAAACTGATTATTCCTATCCATGAGCATGGAATATTCTTCCATTTGTTTGTGTCCTCTTTTATTTCGTTGAGCCGTGGTTTGTAGTTCTCCTTGAAGAGGTCCTTCACATCCCTTGTAAGTTGGATTCCTGGGTATTTTATTCTCTTTGTAGCAATTGTGAATGGGAGTTCACTCATGATTTGGCTCTCTGTTTGTCTGTTAATGGTGTATAGGAATGCTTGTGAGTTTCGCACATTGATTTTGTATCCTGAGACTGCGGAAGTTGCTATCAGCTTAAGGAGATTTTGGGCTGAGACAGTGGGGTTTTCTAAATATACAATCATGTCATGCACAAACAGGGACAATTTGACTTCCTCATTTCCTAATTGAATACCCTTTATTTCTTTCTCCTGCCTGATGGCCCTGGCCAGAATTTCCAACACTATGTTGAATAGGAGTGGTGAGAGAGGGGGTCCTTGTCTTGTGCCAGTTTTCAAAGGGAATGCTTCCAGCTTTTGCCCATTCAGTATGATATCGGCTATGGGTTTGTCATAAGTAGCTCTTATTATTTTGAGATAAGTTCCATCAATGCCTAGTTTATTGAGAGTTTTTAGCATGAAGCACTGTTGAATTTTGTTGAAGGCCTTTTCTGCATCTATTGAGATAATCATGTGCTTTTTATTGTTGGTTCTGTTTATGTGATCGATTACGTTTATTGGTTTGCATATGTTGAGCCAGCCTTGCATCCCAGGGATGAAGCCAACTTCATCTTGGTGGATAAGCTTTTTGATGTGCTGCTGGATTCTGTTTGGCCTCATAAAATGAGTTAGGGAGGATTCCTTCCTTCTCTATCAATGGAATAGTTTTAGAAGGAATGGTACCAGCTCCACTTTGTACCTCTGGTAGAATTCGGCTGTGAATCCGTCTGGTCCTGGACTTTTTATGGTTGGTAGCTATTAATTATTGCTTCATTTTAGAGCCTGCTATTGGTCTATTCAGAGATTCAACTTCTTCCTGGTTTGGTCTTGGGAGAGTGTATGTGTCCAGGAATTTATCCATTTCTCCTAGATTTTCTAGTTTATTTGCATAGAGCTGTTTATAGTGTTCTCTGATGGTAGTTTGTATTTCTGTGGAGTCGGTGGTGATACCCTCTTTATCATTTTTTATTGCATCTATTTGATTCTTCTCTCTTTTCTTCTTTATTAGTCTTGCTAGTGGTCTATCAATTTTGTTGATCTTTTCCAAAAACCAGTCCCTGGATTCATTGATTTTTTTGAAGAGTTTTTTGTGTCTCTATCTCTTTCAGTTCTGCTCTGATCTTGGTTATTTCTTGCCTTCTGCTAGCATTTGAATTTTTTGCTGTTCCTTCTCTAGTTCTTTTAATTGTGATGTTAGGGTGTCAATTTTAGATCTTTCCTGCTTTTTCTTGTGGGCATTTAGTGCTATAAATTTCCCTCTACACGCTGCTTTAAACGTGTCCCAGAGATTCTGGTACATTGTGTCTTTGTTCTCACTGGTTTCAAAGAACATCTTTATTTCTGCCCTCATTTCGTTATTTATCCAGTAGTCATTCAGGAGCAAGTTGTTCAGTTTCCATGTAGTTGTGTGGTGTTGAGTGAGTTTCTTAATTCTGAGTTCTAATTTGATTACACTGTGGTCTGAGAGACTGTTGTGATTTCTGTTCTTTTACATTTGCTGAGGAGTTCTTTACTTCCAATTATGTGGTCAATTTTAGAATAAGTGTGATGTGGTATTGAAAAGAATATATATTCTGTTGATTTGGGGTGGAGACTTCTGTAGATGTCTGTTAGGTCTGCTTGTTGCAGAGCTGAGTTCAGGTTCTGGATATCCTTGTTAACCTACTTTCTTGTTTATCTGTCTACTATTGACAGTGGGGTGTTAAATTCTCCCATTATTATTGTGTGGAAGTCTAAGTCTCTTTGTAGGTCTCTAAGGACTTGCTTTATGAATCTGGGTGCTCCTGTATTGGGTGAATATATATTTAGGATAGTTAGCTCTTAGTTCTTCTTGTTGAATTGATCCCTTTACCATTATGTAATGGCCTTCTTTATCTCTTTTGATGTCTGTTGGTTTAAAGTCTGTTTTATCAGAGACTAGGGTTGCAACTCTGCTTTTTTTTTGTTTTCCATTTGCTTGGTAGATCTTCCTCCATCTCTTTATTTTGAGCCTATGTGTGTGTCTTTGCACATGAGATAGGTCTCCTGTATACAGCACACTGATGGGTCTTGACTCTTTATCCAATTTGCCAGTCTGTGTCTTTTAATTGGGCTTTCAGCTTATTTACATTTAAGGTTAATATTATTATGTGTGAATTTGATCCTGTTATTATGATGTTCGCTGGTTATTTTTTGCCCATTAATTGATGCAGTTTCTTCATAGCATCGATGGTCTTTACAATTTGGCATGTTTTTGCAGTGGCTGGTACCAGTTATTTCTTTCCATGTTTAGTGCTTCCTTCAGGAGCTCTTGTAAGGCAGGCCTGGCAGTGACAAAATCTCTCAGCATTTGCTTATCTGTAAAGGATTTTATTTCTCCTTCACTTACGAAGCTTAGTTTGGCTGGATATGAAATTCTTGGTTGAAGGCTGGGCATGGTGACTCACGCCTGTAACACCAGCACCTTGGGAGGCTGAGGCAGGCGGATCACAAGGTCAGGAGATCAAGACCATCCTGGCTAACATGGTGAAACCCCATCTCTACTAAAAAAATACAAAAAATTAGCTGGGCATGGTGGCGGGTGCCTGTAGTCCCAGCTACTTGGGAGGCTGAGGCAGGAGAATGGCATGAACCCGGGAGGTGGAGCTTGGAGCTTGCAGTGAGCCGAGATCACACCACTGCACTCCAGCCTGGGTGACAGAGCAAGACTCCATCTCAAAAAAATAAAATAAAATAAAATAAAAAATAAAAAAAGAAAAAGAAAAGAAAAGAAATTCTGGGTTGAAAATTCTTTCCTTTAGGAATGTTGAATGTTGGCCCCCACTCTCTTCTGGCTTGTAGGGTTTCTTCTGAGAGATCTGCTGTTAGTCTGATGGGCTTCCCTTTGTGGTTAACTCGACCTTTCTCTCTGGTTGCCCTTAACACTTTTTCCTTCACTTCAACCTTGGTCAATCTGACAATTATGTGTCTTGGGGTTGCTCTTCTCCAGGAGTATCTTTGTGATGTTCTCTGTATTTCCTGAATTTGAATGTTGGCCTGCCTTGCTAGGTTGAGGAAGTTCTCCTGGATAATATCCTGAAGAGTGTTTTCCAACTTGGTTCCATTCTCTCCATCACTTTCAGGTACACCAATCAGATGTAGATTTGGTCTTTTCACATAGTCCCATATTTCTTGGAGGCTTTGTTCATTTCTTTTTACTCTTTTTTCTCTAACCTTGTCTTCTTACTTTATTTCATTAATTTCTTCTTCAATCACTGATACCCTTTCTTCCACTTGATCAAATTGGCTATTGAAGCTTGTGCATGTGTCATGAAGTTCTTGTGCCATGGTTTTCAGCTCCATCAGGTCATTTAAGGTCTTCTCTATGTTGTTTATCCTAGTTAGCCATTCATCTAATCTTTTTTCAAGGTTTTTAGCTTCCTTGTGATGGGTTCAAACATCCTCCTTTAGCTCGGAGAAGTTTGTTATTACTGACCTTCTGAAGCCTACTTTTGTCAACTCATCAAAATCATTCTCCATCCAGCTTTGTTCCATTGCTGGCAAGGAGCTGTGATCTTTTGGAGGAGAAGAGGTGCTCTGATTTTTAGAGTTTTCAGCTTTTCTGCTCTGGTTTCTCCCCATCTTTGTGGTTTTATCTACCTTTGGTCTTTGATATTGGTGACCTACAGATGGGATTTTGTTGTAGATGACCTTTATGTTAATGTTGTTGCTATTCCTTTCTGTTTGTTAGTTTTCCTTCTGACAGTCAGGTCCCTCAGCTGCAGGTCTGTTGGAGTTTGCTGGAGTTCCACTCCAGACCCTGTTTAGGTGGGTATCACCAGCAGAGGCTGCAGAACAGCAAATATTGCAGAACAGCAAATATTGCTGCCTGATCCTTCCTTTGGAAGCTTCATCCCAGAGGGGCAGCCACATACATGAGGTGCCTGTCAGCCCCTACTGGGAGGTGTCTCCCAGTTGGGCTACACAGGGGTCAGGGACCCACTTGAGGAGGCAGTTGGTCCATTCTCAGAGCTCAAATGCCGTGTTGAGAGAACCACTGCTCTCTTCAGAGCTGTCAGACAGGGATGTTTAAGTCCGCAGAAGTTGTCTGCTGCCTTTTGTTCAGCTATGCCCTGCCCACAGGGGTGGAATCTAGAGGCAGTAGGCCTTGTTGAGCTGTGGTGGGATCCTCCCAGTTTGAGCTTCCCCCGTGCTTTGTTTACCTACTCAAGCCTCAGCAATGGCAGACGCCCCTCCCCTAGCCAGGCTGCCACCTCACAGATCGACCTCAGACTGCTGCGCTAGCAGTGAGCAAGGCTCGGTGGGCGTGGGACCCACCAAGCCAGGCATGGGAGAGAATCACTTTGTCTACCAGTTGCTAAGACCTTGGGAAAAGCACAGTATTTGGGCAGGGAGTGTCCCTTTTTTCCAGGTAGTCTGTCACGGCTTCCCTTGGCTAGGAAAGGGAAATTCTCTGACCCCTTGTGCTTTCTGGGTGAGGTGACACCCCACCCTGCTTCAGCTCACCCTCCGTGGGCTGCACCCACTGTCCAACCAGTCCCAATGAGATGAAACAGGTATCTCAGTTGGAAATGCAGAAATCACCCATCTTCTGAGTCGATCATGCTCGGAGCTGCAGATCGGAGCTGTTCCTATTTGGCCATGTTGGAACACCCCTTCAGAGATCTTATCTAAGACCACCAAAGTGGTTCCTCTATGAGTCTTCATCCCTTCAAATTCCTTAGAATGCTGTGTTAGTCCATTTTCACACTGCTATAAAGAGCTACCTGAGACTGAGCAATTTATGAAGAAAAGAGGATTAATTGGCTCACAGTTCTTCAGGCTTAACTGGAAACATGACTTGGAGACCTCAGGAAACTTACACTCATAGCAGAAGGGGAAGCAAGCATATCTTACCATGGTGAAGCAGGAGAGACAGACAGCGAAGGAGGGAGGGCCACACATTTTTAAACCATCAGATCTCATAAGAACTCACTATCATGAGAACAGCAGGGGCAAAATCCTCCCCCATGATCCAATCACCTCCCACAAGGCCCCTCCTTCAACATGTAGCTATTACAATTCAACATGAGATGTGGGTGGGGCCACAGAGCCAAACCATAATAAATGCCTTCCCCAGAAGGACAAGGACAAACAAGCCCAGACTGCATAGACTACAATGAATACCTAACTTTGTAATGCCAAGACACAGATGAACATCTACAAACATCAATACCATCCAGAAAAACAAGACCTAAACAAATGAACTTAAGAAGGCAACAGGGACCAATTCATGAGAAACAGAGACATGTGACATTTCAGACAAAGAATTGAACATTAGCAGTTTTGAGAAAAAGAAATTCAAAATAACACAGAGAAGGAATTCAGAATTCTAGCACATAAATTTCACAAAAAGATTGAAATAATTTAAAAAGAATGAAGCAGAAATTCTAGAGTTGAAAAATGTAAATGACATCATGAAGAATGCATCAGTCTCTTAATAGCAAAATTTATCAAGCAGAAGAAATAATTAATGAACTTGAAGATAGGCTGTTTGAAAATACATAATCAGAGGAGACAAAAGAAAAAAGAATAAAAAACTGTGAAGGATGCCTGCAGGATCTAGAAAATAGCCTCAGAAGAGCAAATCTAAGAGTTATTTGCCTTAGGCTGAGAGCAGGGGCTCACACCTGTAATCCCAGCACTTTGGGAGGCCAAGGAGGGGAATTCACGAGGTCAGAAGTTTGAGATCAGCCTGGCCAAAATGACGAAACCCCATCTGTACTAAAAACACAAAAATTAGCCAGGTGTGGTGGCACATGCCTGTAGTCCTAGCTACTTGGGAGGCTGAGGCAAAAGAATCACTTGAACCCGAGAGGCAGAGGTTGCAGTGAGCTGAGATCACACCATTACACTCTAGCCTGGGCAACAAGAGCAAAACTTTGTCTCAAAAAAAAAAAGAGTTATTGGCCTTAAGGAGGATGTAGAAAGAGAGATAGGGGCAGAAAGTTTATTTAAAGGGGTAATATCAGAGAATTTCTCAAAGGCAGAGAAGAATGTCAACATTCAAGTACAAGAAGGCTATAGAACACCAAGCAGATTTAACCCAAAGAATACTACCTCAAGGCATTTAATAATCAAACCCTCAGAGGTCAAAGATAAAGAAGGAATCCTAAACACAGCAAGAGAAAAGAAACAAATAACGTACAATGGAGCTCCAATACATCTGGAAGCAGACTTTTTGATGGAAACCTTATAGGCCAGGAGACAGTGGCATGACATATTTAAAGTGGTAAAGGAAATAAAGTTTTACCCTAGAATAAAAGTACATAAGGCAAAACTATCCTTTAAGCATGAAGAAGAAATAAAGACCTTCCCAGACAAACAAAAGCTCAGAGACTTCATAAACACCAGACCTCTACTACAGGAAATACTAAAGGGAGTTCTTCAATCTGAAAGGAAATGATGGTAATGAGCAGGAAGAAAACATCAATAGGTACAAAACTCACTGGTATTAGTAAGCTCACAGAAAAACACAGAATACTGTAGCACTGTAATTGTGGTATGTAAACTACAGTTGACATAAGTAGAAAGACTAAATGATAAATGAAAGAAAATAATAAATGCAGCAACTTTTCAAGACAGAGACAGTAGAGTAAGACATAACAAGAAACAATAAAAACTTAAAAAGCAGAGGGATGAAGTTAAAGTGTTGAATTATTATTAGTTTTCTTTTTGCATGCTTGCTTGTTTGTTTATGCAATCAGTATTAAGTTCTCATCAGTTCAAAATATTGGGTTATAAGATAGTATTTTTGAGCCTCATGGTAACCTCAAATCAAAAAAACATATAACACATACACAAAAATAAAAAGCAATACATTGAAACATACACCAGAGAAAATCACCTTCACTAAGAGGAAGACAGGAAGGAAAGAAAGAAGGAAGAGAAGACCACAAAATAACCGGAAAACAAATATCAAAATGTCAGAAGTAAGTTCCTATTTATCAATAATAACAGTGAATGTAAATTGGCTAAACTCTTCAATCAAAAGACACAGAGTAGCTGAATGAATGAAAAAACAAGACCCAATCATCTGTTGCCTACAAGAAACATACTTCACTCATAAATATATACACAGACTGAAAATAAAAAGATGTGAAAAGATATTCCATGCCAATGGAAGCCCAAAAAGAACAAGAGTAGCTATACTTGTATTGGACAAAATAGGTTTCAGGGAAAACACTATAAAAAGAGACAAGGAATGTCATTATGTAATGATAAAGGGATCAATTCAGCAAGAGCATATAAGGATTGTAAATATATATGCACTCAACACTGGAGCACCCAGGTATATAAGGCAAATATTATTATAAATAAAGAAATATATAGACCCCAATACAATTATAGCTGGAGACTTCAGCATCCCAACTTCAGCACTGGACAGATCTCCCAGACCAAAAATCAACAAAGAAACATCAAAGCTAATCTGCACTATAGAACAAATGGACTTAATAGATATTTACAGAACATTTCATCCAATGGCTGCAGAATACAGTCTTTTCCTCGGCACATAGATCATTCTCAAGGATAGGTCACAAAACAAGTCTTAAAACAATCAGAAACATTGAAATAATATCAAGCATCTTTTCTGACCACAATGGAATAAAACTGGAAATCAACAAGAAGATGGATTTTTGAAATTATATAAACACAAGGAAATTTTTTTTTTTTTAATTTATTTATTATTATTATACTGTAAGTTGTAGGGTACATGTGCATAACGTGCAGGTTTGTTACATATGTATACTTGTGCCTTGTTGGTGTGCTGCACCCATCAACTCGTCATTTACATCAGGTATAACTCCCAATGCAATCCCTCCCCCCTCCCCCCTCCCCATGATAGGCCCCGGTGTGTGATGTTCCCCTTCCCGAGTCCAAGTGATCTCATTGTTCAGTTCCCACCTATGAGTGAGAACATGCGGTGTTTGGTTTTCTGTTCTTGTGATAGTTTGCTAAGAATGATGGATTCCAGCTGCATCCATGTCCCTACAAAGGACACAAACTCATCCTTTTTGATGGCTGCATAGTATTCCATGGTGTATATGTGCCACATTTTCTTAATCCAATCTGTCACTGATGGACATTTGGGTTGATTCCAAGTCTTTGCTATTGTGAATAGTGCTGCAATAAACATACGTGTGCATGTGTCTTTATAGCAGCATAATTTATAATCCTTTGGGTATATCCCCAGTAATGGGATGGCTGGGTCATATGGTACATCTAGTTCTAGATCCTTGAGGAATCGCCATACTGTTTTCCATAATGGTTGAACTAGTTTACAATCCCACCAACAGTGTAAAAGTGTTCCTATTTCTCCACATCCTCTCCAGCACCTGTTGTTTCCTGACTTTTTAATGATCGCCATTCTAACTGGTGTGAGATGGTATCTCATTGTGGTTTTGATTTGCATTTCTCTGATGGCCAGTGATGATGAGCATTTTTTCATGTGTTTGTTGGCTGTATGAATGTCTTCTTTTGAGAAATGTCTATTCATATCCTTTGCCCACTTTTTGATGGGGTTGTTTGTTTTTTTCTTGTAAATTTGTTTGAGTTCTTTGTAGGTTCTGGATATTAGCCCTTTGTCAGATGAGTAGATTGCAAAAATTTTCTCCCATTCTGTAGGTTGCCTGTTCACTCTGATGGTAGTTTCTTTTGCTGTGCAGAATTGGAAAAAACTGCTTTAAAGTTCATATGGAACCAAAAAAGAGCCCGCATCTCCAAGACAATCCTAAGTCAAAAGAACAAAGCTGGAGGCATCACGCTACCTGACTTCAAACTATACTACAAGGCTACAGTAACCAAAACAGCATGGTACTGGTACCAAAACAGAGATATAGACCAATGGAACAGAACAGAGTCCTCAGAAATAATACCACACATCTACAGCCATCTGATCTTTGACAAACCTGAGAGAAACAAGAAATGGGGAAAGGATTCCCTATTTAATAAATGGTGCTGGGAAAATTGGCTAGCCATAAGTAGAAAGCTGAAACTGGATCCTTTCCTTACTCCTTATACGAAAATTAATTCAAGATGGATTAGAGACTTAAATGTTAGACCTAATACCATAAAAATCCTAGAGGAAAACCTAGGTAGTACCATTCAGGACATAGGCATGGGCAAAGACTTCATGTCTAAAACACCAAAAGCAACGGCAGCAAAAGCTAAAATTGACAAATGGGATCTAATTAAACACAAGGAAATTAAACAGCATGTCCCTGAATGACCAGTGGGTCAATGAAAGAATAAATAAGGAAATTGAAAAATTTCTTGAAACAAATTATAGTGGAAGCCCAACATACCAAAACATATGGGATACAGCAAAATCAGTACCAAGAGGGAAGTTTACAGCTCTAAGTGCCCATGTCAAAAAAGAAGAAAAATTTTGAATAAATAACCTAATGATGCATCTTAAAGAACTATAGCATTGTTATTTTGTATCTGTATTTTGCTTTGGACAGTGTGGTCATTTGGGGATGAACAGTACCCCCAAACGTGTAACATCTGACCCCAAATACCACCAGTTGCAACTCATTATTGATTTCTAACGTGTGTTATGATAAAAAAAACTAATAATTTCACTCAAAAAAACTCATTCTAATGCAAATTACTAAAAATATTCGTTGTTAATCAGATATAAATATAGCTGAAACCCTTACAGCAGTCCCTCTGAAGGAAGGGGCATCTGAATGGAATGGGCATTGATAAGTCCTGTAAAGTCAAATGCCCTTGAGGGCAATTGGCTAAACCTGCAGTGTGGCTTAAACCAGTCATCTGCAAATTAGAGCATGTGGGCCAAACCCAGTCTGCTGCCTGCTTTTTGTAAAAGGAAGCGTGCATAGTCTTTTTAAATGAAGTAAACATGAATATGCCATTATTGTGGAATAAAAATAATTCATTTATCTTTAAGAGCTAGGAAAGAATGGTTATAATACATAAATAGGAAATCATCTCTGAATACATTCTGTTGTCTATTCCTTTACAAAAGAAAGAAATAAAATTGGTGGGGTATTCTGTCCCCTAATTTGTAATGATTGTATATAGAAAAATTTACTCTTAGTTTTAATTGAATGAAAAGTCTAGAAGTCATGCACAGACACAAAGCTATAAAGACAAAAAAAAAAAAAAAATTCACTCCACACAAACCGAGTGGATTAAATAGATTACAATAGTGTATTTATTTCCTTTAAGGCAGTTGCTGAATACTTGTCTTAAAACATAAATGATATGACAAGATGTGGCAGAACTTATCTTTCAAATAGCATACTGTGTAAACCAGCTTCCTCTATTGTGTTATTCCTCTTCTTCCATGATGTTTCTTCCTTCTCTAACCCGTTACAGTTGTAACCTCTGTAACCCTTGACTGAAGCTGGTGGTTTGCTATGTTTACTTAATCCATCATATTTGTTTCTTCTAACTCCTTCATAACTTCATAATGTTAATTCAGTATCATACTTCCGTAAGTAACATATTTTAAAATGACATGCTGCATACTTGGGAGTCCGAGGCAGAAGGATTGCTTGAGCCCAGGAATTTTGAACCCAGGAATTTGAGGAATTTGAGAGGAGCCTAGAGAGCATAGCTAGACCCCATTTCAAAACAATGCCATCTATACAAACAGTGGAATAGTCATCCAAAATATTGTGTATAGATGGCATTATGTATAGATGGCACAATGTGTATATATGTGTATATACACTTCTTTCTCTTGCCTGATTTCTCTTGCCTTGATTTCTCTTGCCTGATATATATACATGTATATACATATTAATATATGCTTTTATTAATAGAATATATATAATTCTGTTATTAATTTTCCACATGAGGATTATGCAGGCCAGGCAGGGCTTGGCCGTTGCCCACCTATATGTTTAAAATAAACAAATATGTGAGGGCTTCAGTCCTATCATATATTTAGTCTCAATTGGACTGGAAATCTCCAAACAATGTGCTCTTTTTTATATTCGCCAAGTACTTATCAGGTTTTTGCAAAGTAGTATGCAAGATATTGTTGAATAAGGGGAGGGGAGTAGATATACAAAATTAGAAAGTACAATTCTTATATAAGCATCTTATATTCCCTATTGTTGAAAGACAAACTACAAATAAATTTAGCAGAGTTTATTTGAGCAAAGAAATGATTCATAAATCAGGCAGCACTCTAAACCAGTAAAGGTTCACAGAGCTCCACTCAGTAGTGTGGAGAAACAGTATTTATAGACAGAAAAAGGAAATGACACACAGAAATATCCTGACTTGTTATAGCTTCACGTTTGCCTTATTTGGATATATTTTGACGATTTGCAGCCTGCAATTGGCTGCAAGCCTGGTTAGTGTGATTTGCCAAGACTCACTACTTCTTATAAGAATATATTTTCAAGTTAGGTTGTAATTTGTTTACATATTAAGTTAGGTTACAGTTTGCTATATATGAAGGCAGCTTCATGACAGATTTGATTTAATTTAACAGTGTGTGTGTGCACGTGCGTGTGTGTGTAAAATAACAAAATACTAGCAAAACAAATCCCACAGCACATCAAAAAACTAACTCACCACAATTAAGTAGGATTTATCCCTGGGATGCAAGATTGGCTCAACATACGTAAATCAATAAATGTGATTCACCACATTAACAGAACTAAAAACAAAAACCACATGATCATCTCAATAGATGCAGAAAAGACTTTTGATAGAATTCAACATCACTTCATGTTAAAAACCCTAGACTTGGCATTGAAGGAACATACCTGAAAACAACAAGAGTTATCTATGACAAACCCACAGCCAACATCATACTGAATGGGCAAAAGCCGGAGGCATTCTCCTTGAAAACCAGAACAAGACCAGGATGCCCTCTCTCACCACTCCTATTCAACATAGTACTAGAAGTCCCAGCCAGAGAAATCAGGCAAGAGAAAGAAATAAAAGGCAGCCAAATATGAAAAGACAAAGTTAAACTATCTCTCTTAGCAGATGATAGGATTCTATACCTAGAGAACCCCATAGTCTCTGCTTAAGAGCTTCTTGATCTCATAAACAACTTCAGCAAAGTTTCAGGATACAAAATCAATGTACAGAAATCACTAGCATTCCTACACACCAACAACATACAAGCCTAAAGCCAAATCAAGAATGTAATCCCATTCACAATATCCACAAAAAGAATAAAATACCTAGGAATACAGCTAATCAAGGAGGTGAAAGACATCTAAAATGCGAGTTACAAGACACAAAGAAATCAGAGATGCCACAAACAAATGGAAAATGTTCTGTGCTCATGGATCAGAAGACTCAATATTGTTCAAATAGCCATACCACCCAATAAAATTTACAGATTTAATGTTATTCCTACCAAACTACCCACGACACTCTTCACAGAATTGAAAAAACTATTTTAAAATTTATATGGATGTAAAAAAAGAGCCTTAATATCCAAGGCAATCCTAAGCAAAAAAAACAAAACTTGAGGCATCAAATTACCTGACTTCAAACTACACTATAAGGTTAAAGTAACCAAAATAGCATAGTACTGGTACAAAAACAGACACATAGACCAACAGAATAGGATAGAGTACCCAGAAATAAAGCCATATTTCTACAACCATCTGATCTTCAACAAAGTGGACAAAAACAAGCAGTGGAGAAAGGACTATCTCTTCAATAAACAATGCTGGGATACCTGCCCATCAAAGGAACATCCATGTGGTGTATACATACACAATAGAATACTATTTGGCCATAACAAGGGTAAAAGCCTGTCATTTGCAAAAACGTGGATGAAGCTACCGAACAATATGTAAGTGAAATAAGTCAGGCACAGAAAGGCAAATACTGTATGATCTCATTCATATATGGAATCTAAAAATGTTTATCACATAGCAATGTAGAGTAGAATGGTGGTTACCAGACACTTGGGTGGTTAGAGGGGAGGGAGGGATGAAGAGATGTTAGTCAAAGGATATATAATTACAGTTATATAAGAAGAATTCTGAACACTTAAAATGTTCAGAATAAGCAAAAGACATAATATCAGTATGTTGAAGAGATATAGGCACTCCCATGATCATTCCAGCACTATTCACAATAGCCAAGATATGGAATCCTAAATGTCCATCAATGGATGAATGGATAAAGAAAATTCAGTATATATGCACACACACACAAACACACACACACAGTAATACTATTTATCCATAAAAAAGAAGGAAACTCTATCATTTGCAACAACGTGAATGAATCTAGAGGACATTGTTAGTGAAATAAGCCAGGCACAGAAAGACAAAACATTGCATGTTCTCATTCATACGTGGGAGCTAAAAAGTCAATCTCATGGAGGTAGAGAGTAGAATAGTGGTTACCAGAGGCTGGGAAAGGTAAGGGGGAGGGAAAGAAGAGAGGTTAGTTAATAGGTACAAAAATACAGTTAGGTAAAAGGAATAAGTTCTAGTGGTCAATAGCACTAGTAGGGTGACTATAGTTATCAATACTTTATTGTGTATTTCAAAATAGCTACAAGAGAAGAATTGGAATGTTTTCAACGCAAAGAAATAATCAGTGTTTGAGGTTATGAATATCCCAATTACTCTGATGTAGTCTGTTCTCACATTGCTATACAAAAAATACCTAAGACTGGGTAATTTCTAAGGAAAAGAGGTTTAATTGGCTCACGGTTCTTCAGGCTGCACAGGAAGCATGATGCTGACATCCGCTTGGCTTCTAGAAAGGCCTCAGGAAACTTACAATCATGGTGGAAGGTGAAGGGGGAGCAGACATGTCACATGGCCAGAGTGGAAGCAAGAGATAGAGGAGGTGCCATACACTTTTAAATGACCAGGTCTCACAAGAACTCACTCACGATCGTGAGGACAGTACCAAGGGGAGAGTACTAAACCACTCATGAGAAATCCACCCCATGATCCTATCACCTCCCACCAGCCCCATCTCTAACATTAATGATACAATTTTACATGATATTTGGGCGGGGAAATACATCCAAACTATATCATCGAATTTGATCATTAAACATTGTATGCATGTATCAAAATATCATATATATCCCATAAATACATATAATTATTATATGTTAATAAAAAAGAAATAAAATGAAGTCTGTGTTCTTAAATAATATGTTATTATGTCACCATTAATTTTTAAACTACCTGAAATGGATGAAAATGTTGTTAGAAAATTTACAACTACTGGATATTTGCAATTTATTTAATAAATGCTACTGAATAGTAATGCCTCAGATTGAAACATTTAGATGATTATTATGTTGTACGACTAATTTTGCATTGCCTTTGGTAGATTCTTTTCTGGACTTTGTGAATTTACATGTGGCAGTATATGAAAATGCATGACAACATAAACTTTTTAAATCAAACTTTGAAGAGGAATGGAGATATTAACTAAAATTTGGGGGAGACAAGAAGAGATCCTATCACATGTCACACAGTTATGCTTTCTAAAAATCTCTCTAGTTTTCCAAATTTCACCTAATTGTTCTTTCAACATGTTTTCATGTTATTATGAAACCATTCTTCTGAATGGAATTGCTAATTTCATATTAAACCTGTAGTATATACAGTAATATTTTATGTCATAATTATAAAAGATCGAATGATTGAACTTTTTGTTATGGAAACGGGGTTTTATTGCTGAAAGCACAGTCTTCTGAAGTAGGATCCACAGCTTTATTGGATGAGCACAAGCAACTGTGGAGACTAAGTGCTTCTTCACTTGGTTTCACCTCTCTGAGTTACCATAAAAATGAAGCAGCATTTAAGGTCCATGTGATTTTCAATACATATCATTTCTTATTTGTTTGCAACATTGTGTGTATATAGCTTAAATATATTTAAGGTCCATGTGATTTTCAATACATATCATTTCTTATTTGTTTGCAACATTGTGTGTATATAGCTTAAATATATTCTCCAGATTGGTTTTTTCTTTTTAGTTTTACATTTAAGTTACAGTGTTGCTCCTGAATACTGCTCAGCAGTTATACATTTTTCTATTACTATACCGATAGGCTGAAATACTAGATTTTATTCTCTTCCAGCTCATTCCCAGTCTGTAGGCTGTTGTTTCATTCTGTTGATTGTTTTTAACAATTTTTTACAACTTATATCCAGGTTATTATTTTTAAGAGGACAAGACAGATTTCCCTTGACATTTGACTGATGCTAAATATTCTTCTATACACCATGTTGTATAGAAAGAAGAATGGTTATTCAATCACGTGTTCATTTACTGTCATTACTGAAGGCCACAGGTTTTAACACTGCTGTGGCAAAATGATTCCCATTTATTATCACCTTAAAATATGTACATATTGTTGTACAACTATACAATTGTTTCTGTAAAACAGAGTATTAGTTGCACGGAACTGTGGCACATTAATGAATTATCCACAGTATATGTTAAAAATACGCAAATCTCAATATTCTCTATTATAGCATTCAAAAATGTGTTTATTTAAAAGTTATGTTAAATATGAAAGAGTGTAGAATGTGATTCTGCTTTTAGGTACTAGTGGTTATTTAGATGTAAGAAAATCATTTAAGATATAACTAAAATAAAATCTTCGTAAAATATTCCTTAAAATTTTAAGACAACACATTTAAATCATAAATATCTGCAAAAAGAGTAACAGAGATTTTAGTAATCTCTTACCTTTGTAGAATTATTGTTTTAGCATTCTACCATATTATTCATCTTATAACAAATCTGTAATTTTAGATGTTGTTATCATCACCTTACAGATTATAAAACCCAGGATTACATTTTTCAAAAAAGAATGCTCAAGGTCTCATACGTAACAAAGAAAAAGTAATTCCTAGATCCGAGTAGTTTTTGATTGTGCTTTTTGATTGATGTGACAGCTGCTATACATTATATGTTACAGACAGTGCTGCTACTCGAGAATTAAAATTTGACAAAAGTAAAATATCCATGTGGAGACTAGACACCATCAGTGGGAACTTGGTTGTAAATACTATCCACTCCATTGTCACCCTGACAGAGGTTAATAGCAACTTTTATTTTGTTGTCTCCCACTGCCTCCATTAAATGAGTAACTCCAACTGGGATTGGTGGATACAGAACAGAATTATTTTCTGCTTATGCTCTTCTCCATCATCCCCAAGTATTGTTTCATCATCCCAGTCTCTTGTTTGTTTCACCAGCTCACTGAGCAGAAGTCATTCCAATATGATGTTGCTTCATGCCCGCTGTGCCTTAAGAAGCAGTGCTATTCCACACAACGAACAAAGCGCTTCTCACAGGAGGAAGAGGAATTTGTGAGCTTCCACAAATATCTCCGTTTTCTTTATCTCAATTTCTTTATTTTAAAAATGGAGACACATAAATCAGAAAAAATCAAAGTATTGTTGAGACAGATTAAAATAACACGTACAAAATATTGAAAGTGATAAACTGAAGGAATTTTTCAATTTTTTTGAAATAACAATAATTTTATTAGATTTAACAGACGAATATTATTTCAATACTCATATCAAATGTGCAATAAGAAAGGGTTGCAAAAAACACACATATTTTTATTAAAATCTTCTATATAGGTAATTTATATAAAAATATTATTACAGTTGGAATTTTTAAAAAGTAGTCTTGCATCTCTGAACCTTGTAGCTGAAATTGCTGAAGATTCAAATATGGTATCAGTGGAGAACATATTTATTTCCCATCACTATTTTGAAAACCTTATGTAATCTACTCAACTCACTATGGCATCAACACTTTTTATTTGTTCTTTCAACATGTATGTATTTATTCTTTATTATTTATTTTATTTATTATTTTATATACTTATTATTTATTTTATACCCATTGCATAGTAACTTCCCCTTTTCCCTGTCTCCCCAGGCCCTGGCAACCACCATTCTACTCTTTGCTTCTATATCATACTTCAACAGTTTTTATGGTTGTCATTGTAATAAAAAGAACGATTTGATTTTCCAGGAATAGATACCTTTTCTTTCAGGAATTTTCTTTCCAGGAATATATCCTTCCTACTCAGTAAGCACCTTAAAGTTTATTAGCCCCGTTTTCCCTTGCACACACTGACAGACTATCCAGGTTTCTGTAGCTTATCTACTGACTTTCTTAATGATGTCTTTTAGTATGAATTTTTAAAATAAATCAATGAGGTTTAATTTAGCTATTTTTACTTTTATGTAGCGCTTTTGTATCCTCTCTAAGAAAGTATTTCCTATGCCAAAATGGCAAAGATATTCTTTTATGGTGAGGATAATATAGTAACTGAAGCTCACATGTTAGTGGGACTGTAAAATGGCACAACCATTTTGGAAAAACTTTATTACAGATATTTACAAATTTAACTGTTCATCTGCCATATGACCCAGAAATTCCTCTCTTTGGTATTTATCCAAGAGAAATGAAAACATATGTTCCAAAATATATTTGTACCAGAATGTCCATAATAAGTAGCTTCATTAATAATAGGTTCAAATTGAAAACAACCCAATTGCCTGTAAAGGTTAAACAAGTTTTGATACAGCCTTACAGTGGAATAGCTCTCATTAATAAAAAATAAACTTTCTGATAGACTCAACAACATGGGTGAGTCTCGAATAAACATTTTGCTGAAAAGAAACAGGACACAATTTATTTATTATTCTATGTATATGAATTTCAAGAACAGGCAAAATTAGTCTATGGTGATAAAAATCGAAAGGTTGTTGATGATTGAGTGCATGAAGATACTTTTGGAGGTAATGGAAATATTCTGTATTTTGACTTGGGTCTGGTTTGTCTGGCTGTATACATTTAGCAACTTAAATTATATACTGAAGATCTGTGCATTTCACTTTAGGTAAATTTTATCTCAAATTTTTTTAAAGATTAATAACTAAAAAATTCAGTTTGGCCTGGAAAAAATAAAACAGAAAAATGTTAACTTTGAACTTCCCTTCTTCTGATTTTTTATTTGTTTTCTTTAAACTTGTAATTTATTTTCTCCTATCTAAATCTAATCAGTCTTTAACGCCCATTTCAGTTAGCATCTCCAGGAATTACCCTAGATTCAGATGTATGCGTTCTTATAGCAACAATCAGAAATGATTGTATCTTATAATAATTTGCGTATATGATATATCTGTAAACCTAAGTCTACATTGTTTAAAGCAAATAATACACCTGTTCATTCAAGAAATATTCAAGGAATCAGGCTTTGGGATGGGTTTTGGGAAACCTAAGAAAAAAAATGTTGTCTTGGTCTTCAAGGCTATTTTTGTTTTGAATGAATTTGTTTACTGAATGAATCCATTATTAGAGTTTATTTATATTCATGGCCGGGCACAGTGGCTCATGCCTGTAATCTTAGCACTTTGGAAGGCCAAGGTGGGAGAATCGCTTGTGTCTGGGAGTTCAAGACCAGCCTGGGCACATGGCAAAACCTCGTCTCTACTAAAAATACAAAAATTAGCTGGACATGGTGATGCATGCCTCTAGTCTCAACTACACAGGAGGCTGAGGTGGGGGGAATCACCTGAGCCCAAGCTACAGTGGGTCATGATGGCCCCACTGCACTCCAGCCTAGGCAACAGACTAAGACCCTATCTCAAAAAATTTTTTTAACTTAATCTACAACACCCATTCAACAAATATGGTAGTAATATCTACCACATTCAATGAAATATTCTCAGGCGTACGGATTACAATGATGATAAATAAAACATGGCTCATAACTTGAAAGAGCTTAACATGAAAGCCAAACAACTAAATAAGTAAGTTTTCAAAATACAGTCAGATAGTTACAAAAAACCAAACGAGTTTAAAGGAATCAAACTAGAAAAAGGCTCCTAGTGAGAGAGACTTTTAAATTGAGACTCAAAGAAAGAACAGGGGGCAGATGTTAGGTTGAACCATATAAAATTGCTGAGATGCCACCATTTTTGCAAAATTAGTGATGACATGTGGCTCAATCTAACACCCGTGAGAAGAGTGTTAGTTCAGTTCCAGTAAAGCTGAACTTTACTGGAGATTGAGAGTTGAAACTGGATTGAGAGTTGAAACTGGAGCAATGGGCCAGGCATGCTGGCTCACACCTGTAATCCCAGCAGTTTGGGAAGCCAAGGCGGTGGATCAGTTGAGCCCAGGAGTTCAACACCAGCCTGGGCAATATGGCGAAACCCCATCTCCACAAAAGTTACAAAAATTAGCCAGGCATGGTGGCACACACTGTAGTCCCAGCTCCTCAGGAGGCTGAGGCAGGAGGGAGGATTGTTTAAGCCCGTATATTAGTCTGTTCTTGCATTGCTGTGAAGAAATACCTGAGACCAGGTAATATATAAAGAAAACAGGTTTAATTGGATCACAGCTCAGCAGGCTGTACAGGAAGCATAGTGGCTTCTATTTCTGGGAAGGTCCCAGGAAGCTGAAAATCATGGTGGAAGGCAAAGGGGGGAACCGGCTCAAGAGAGAGCTGGTGGAAAGAGGTGCTACACACTTGTAAACAACCAGATCTCATGACAACTCACTCACTATCGTGAGAACAGCACAAAGGGGATAGTGTTAAACCATGCATGAGAAACACCTCAATGATCTAAGCACGTCCCACCAGTTCCCACCTCCAACACTAAGGATTACAATTCAGTATGAGATTTTGTGGGGACACAGATCTAAACCATATCAGCCTGGGGATCAAGACAGCAGTGAGTTGTGTTCGTGCCACTGCACTCCAACCTGAGTGACAAAGTGAGACTTTGTCTAAAAAAGAGAGAGAGAAAGAAATTGGAGCAATGTTCAGGGTAAAATTATGGATATGTCAGCCACCATTTTAGGATGACAATGACAAGAAGCAAACATTAAGAATAAAAGAAAGAAAAACACTAAAACATCTATACCTAATGTAGGAAATGATGACTATAATCTCCACTGCATTTTGGCCCTAAAATATATTATGCTTGATATTAGGCGGGGGCCACTGCAACTGTGTAGGAGAGAGGTTACTGAACAGAGTATCAGGAATCCTATTACCAGTTCTAGCTGTATAGCTATTTGTCAGCTGGATGCCCTTGTGTTAATGTACATGGTGGCAATGGGAAGCACCGTATACTTCACCAGAAAAATATTAAAGTTATGCCTGAAAATCTAGGGTTCACACCCAAGCTAATTCATTCACAAGAATTAAGAATTTGTTCTGATTAGTATGCTAGTATTAACAGTACTGTATATAATATAATATGTGCTATATTAAAATATTTCCAAGAAAATAACCTGATATTTGCACAAATCTACAGAAATAATTTTTAAAACATTTTGTTAGTGTTAAATGTTTTCTGAATGCTATGAAATTCAGAAATATAGTTGCCGTTTTATAATAATATTTAATTTACAATATATCTCTAGATTTTTTCACTGATCTTTTGTAAACTTAATAAATATTTGATTTGTATTTATTACACAAAGCACTTCAATTTATAAATTTCAAGGTCTGTTCCTCTTTATGAAACCCATCCTAACAGCCAATAATACCGTCATAAAATATATTCATATAGTCCAGTGTACATTTTTAGTTCACTAAGTTGTCATTTCCTCCCATCAGCATTCAGCTGTCATTTATTAAAAGCTTACAAGCTGAGTGCATAAAGCCAGAAGGCCTAGGTGCCTTCAAGATATTAGCTTTAACGTTTTTAGAGCCTTGACAAAGATGAGGGGTGTCAGGTTTCTTCAGATTAGTAAATTTCCCACTGAATACATCAATACAGAATAACACAGGAAGACAGGAAATATGAGCTTCTCAATAATGGATTCTGTTTATTTGTTGTCATGTGGTCCAGAATTAGCCACTGTATCATAAAATTTATTTTGAGCTGAAGACACTTAGGTTCTGGAAATCTTTTATCTGCCTAAAAGCAAAACCTCCCAAAAGAACCCAAAGAACTCAATTATTATGAATTCCCTCCCTGGGAGCAACTCTAATCCCCTCTCCTGGAACAACTGGTCTTGGAGATAAGTCAGCAGCACATCTACACTGACATTGTCACAGGACTGTCATATCTCTCATCTATTTTCCTAATGGCCCATTTATCTTCCCAAAAAGGGACTTTTTTTTTCCAGTAAGTGTCCTTTCTTCCCCCTTTTAAGAAGTCATTTGTTTTCTTGTAAATGCCTGCAATCTTCCTGCAATCTTCACCTACTAAGATGATATATAAGTTCAAAATTTCTACAGCCCCTTTGAGTTACTCATCACTGAGCACTCCCATGTGTATGCATGTTGCACATGTATATATTATCTCTGTCTTTTTTCTTGCTAATCTGATTTTTGTCCGTTTAATTCATGGGACCCTGGTGACTGAATCTGAGAGGGTAGAGAATAACTATTTTCCTTCCTACAGTTGATTGTCAGCTATTTGACTTAACTGCTTCTAATCCACTTTAGAATAGTAGATAGATTCAGAATGCACCACTACCACCAAGCTACTGTAATATCCCTGATGTTCAGACTTTCCTTAATGCATATTTCTTTCTTCCCCTCGTTCTTGCTCCTCACCTCTCCTCTTAATGATTATGTTTTTCATAATCCATGGAAAGTTAGTTGCTCATGTAGTGAGGACATTTTTTAATGTAAGCACACAGACACACACACACACGTAAGTTACATTCAGCAAATGTTCTCATTTGGTGAAAAAGATATAACTCAAGTTTCAAAATCTTTATAACACCTGAAGAGTAAGTTTAATGAAATTCATAGTTATAGATATTCAAGGAATATTTGTTGGGGGAACTAATTTTTAAAATGATAAATGTAGCCATTAATTTTTGAAAAATAAAAATGTTTTATTAATAAAAATAAATAATATTCTACTGGAATATTGAGAAGATAGTTTCCAGTCACTTTAAAGATAGTTATAAAATGGACATTTCTGTATGACAAAAGCCAGAGTCAATAAGAAACAACCTGGTTTTTATGTAAAAATATAAAACCTTAAATTTATGAATATCTGAATTTAATGTACAATAAGTGCATCAAATGATTTTGATAAAATACTTGATCAGTGTGCCAGTTAAAGTCATTTAAAATAACTCCATTTTAGGGGAATACAGGGTGAGTTGGGTTTCTGGAGGCACCATGCATGTTTCATTCTAGGTGAATAATGCTCCCTAGGGTTAAATAACAGGGGCATCTGCCTACCTTGCAGGAAACTGGACATCTCAAATATGCACCCACACAGGAAATACAGAGGCTCACTAACTTATCTGGCAAAATTGTCTTTAAGGCAAAATGAAGTCAATCAAAATCAAAATAAAAGAAATGATTTAGAACTAGATGAATAATTATATTAAAAGGACAGTAGAATTGGGGTTAGAAGTGTGTGGAATAAGAATTGCCATTTACCTCATAAAAGTATACACTATTTGAATATTTTATACTGTTTTACTATTTTATAATCTCACTTCATTTCATTTTACTTCAGCTAATATTACTAATATACAAATCATTTCAAATGAGCACTATCAGTGTTTCCTTTCAATATCATCAAACACCAGCATAACAATTTAAATTTTTATATTGCTGTAGAGTTGAAAAAGTAATTATACACTATCATCTTAATAAAACCCACAGTAGCCTAATGACCCAGGTGAATGTGTGTTATTTCTGTTTTAAATATCTTGCCTCAGGTCATCCAGCTATGACATGTGGACCTGGAATCCATTTTGGTACACAGATCATTAAAAAGTGATTAAAACAATTTGTTGAATGTATGGTTTTGCAAATCTTGGCTAAAATAGACATAAAGTCTTGGCTAAAAAGAACACTCAAAGGACTTATTTGAGGTATTATAATAATGCTGTATGTGGGTGTGGGTGGATATCAGTATATAAAATTTAGCTTTAAATCAGCAGCCAAACAAATTCCCTTTTCTATGAAACTTGCTTGGTTAGATTTTGCCACATTTTAAATTTCTTTTGAATTGCAATCACATTTCAAAAAATGAAATAATTTGAATAAATTCATGCTTTTAACCAATTGTTCAGCTTTGAAATAAATAAAAACTGAACTGACTTTAAATATTAAGTCTAAAGCCTGGACATTAGCACTATACAACCTATGCATGTAACAAAATTGCACTTGTACCCCATAAATTGATGCAAATAAAAAATCTTCAATTTACATCTTGCCTTTGAATAACAAGAAAACAAAACCTAGATTTAGTTTGAGAATTATTTTACAATTATCTGGGATTTTTTAAATGTTGAGATATGGACAGCTGAAAGTGCAGATACAAATTCAAAACAATGGAATGGAAGATTAGAAAAGTAGGGTTTGCAAGGCAGAATAGTGGAATAGACCTTTTGTGATATTATGCTGCAGATACAATGTTGATAAAGGTCTAAATTCACTGTTGCCATGGAGACCTTTGTGCCTGTCGAAAATCTTTTCTTTTTTAAAATGGCGACCACTTAGCTTGCATCTTTTTTTGCTTTCTCTTAAACTGTCTGCCAATGCAAACAGAAATAAATCTATGTTAATTCAGTGTCCTTTTTGCAGCTATTCCTCCACTACCTTTGTGATTTTTTTTTTTAAGCTCATCTATAGTTTGTTTCAGCCATAGTGCTGAGAGGGAGGAGCAAACGGGTACAATGCCTGGAACTGAATCCACAATAACCTGGGGAAGGAGGGAAAAGTGACCTTTCCTCTATATGACCAGTCAATTCATTTGCTTAGAATATAGTTTTGAAGTATTAAAGAACTATTTATTTGGAGATAGCAAAGAGAAAATAAGTGAAAACTAAACGTATTTATTTTTTCAATGCTTTTATTACTAATGTTGTTTATATGATGATTTTAGCTAATTTTAAAACTTTGAGTTGAGAGTTACATGTAGAAAACACATAATGGTTTATTTCTGGCCTCACAGTTGTTAGTTCACTTTATTCAGTGACTCAAGTATTGATAGAGCAAAAGCCAAATAACCAAATTACACAAACGAAAAAAAAAAAAAACAGTGTTGATAATCTATGCACCATTTCCCCATTTCCCATGTGCCAGTTTTATCAACAAACATTTGTAGTCTTTTGTTTGTTTGTTTGTTTTTGTGTTTGTTTTTAGACAGGGTCTCACTCTGTCACCCAGGCAGAGTGCAATGGCACGACCTTGGCTCACTGCTGCCTCTACCTTCTGGGCTCAGGTGATTCTCCCACCTCAACCTCCCAAATAGGCTAGTTTTTTCATATTTTCAGTACAGATAGGGTTTCGTCATGTTACCCAGGCTGGTCTCAAACTTCTGAACTCAAGCAATCTGCCTGCCTCAGTCTCCCAAAGTGTTGGAATTACAGACATGAGCCACTGTGCCTGGCCAAAGGCTTATAATTATTTAATAACTATTTTTAATAAAACTCAGTGTGTTACAATCATTGAATGTGATGATTATGCATGAAAGCGTAAGATTACTCATGGTTAAACAGCAATTTATAATTTAGTAAGAAGAGTCGATTGTGAGACTTTCTATCATTCAGTGCACAATTAACCCCACCCAGAAAGAAGCTGTTCATGGAAAGTAAAGACATAAAAGTTATCCTAACTACTGTCACTATGTAAAGTAAACATAAAAATTTAATATTTTGGACAGCTAACTTGCTGCATTGCATTCCTTTCTTATAGAAATTTAGTTCTCAGTGATCAGCTTTATACCATAACTAGAACTAGAATTCAATAATTATACTTTTTGATCATTCTAAATTGTATAGGTATAAATCCAATAATTATACAAAACTTTTATCACCCAAATGTTTCCAGATTACTTTTATTCAGATAATTTATTGAGAGAAGAATTGAACAAAATGTATGGTTACTTCATAGATTTCAATAGTCTCACCACTGTAGTTAAGAAGTTATTTGTGATGTTCAGCAGATTGAAGAAACAAATTGATTTCAGAAAGCTATTTAATAAGATAACTCTGTATCTATGTGAATTATATACTAGATTGTTAGATATTTGTAAGGTAGGTGTATATTATAGAATTGGGAATGAAGTAAGATGAAGTGCCTCTGAAGGTCTTTAGGTTTCAATTTTTAAACTTAGAGTGTTCTCAAATGGATAATAATAATGACACAGAATGATTTTCAACTTAATTATGACAATCAAAAGATAACATTTCTCCACAATGATTATTATTTGAAATTTGAATGATTTTGTAACTCCGATACTAACTACAAATAATGACCATATAGAGCTACAGAAATTATTTATTTATCAAAAATGTTGTTGCACATAAATTAATATTTTAATTGCCTAGCCATGGATATGTTTTATTTTTAAAAAGCTAACAAAGGAAGGCTTAAATATACCATGGGGCACATCTTACTAAATATTTCATTTCAATTCATTAAGACATAAAGTTTTACATTAATCATAGATTTTATTTTTAAAGTAAGCCTCAATAATATAGATTGAGAATAATTATTAAAGAAAACTTTAACACTTGGAAGTGTTCTTCTATACTGAACATTATTTAATTATATTGCCTAAATGTAAGAGTAAGACTGTGAAGCTTCATTTCAGGGAAATGGTGTCTAGGAACTCACATTTTCTGAAACATCAAGTAATGGATGCAATATTAAATATTCAAATTATATGATATATGTATGTGATCCAATGAAGGGTAAATGTTAATTACAGTCATCCCTCTCTATCCATGGGTTCTGCATCTGTGGATTCAACCAGCTAGAGATTGAAAATATTCAGGAAAAAATAGATGGTTGTGTCTGTATTGAACATGTACATACTTGTTTCTTGTCATTATTCACTAAACAATACAGTATAACAATTATTTACATTGCACTTATATGGTTTTAGGTATTACAATGGTCTAGAGATTATTTAAAGTATACAGGAGAATGTGAGTTTGCTCACAAATATTATGTCATATTATATGAGGGACTTCAGCATTTGAAGACTTTGGTATCCACGGGAGAGAGGGGCATCCTGGAATCAATCAATCCCCTGTGGATACTGAGTGACAACTGTATTTCTAAGTTGCATTTTTTTATACAAGTATTTATTTTTATTTTATTTTATTTTATTTGGGACAAGATCTCACTCTGTCGCCCAGGCTGGAATGCAATGGCGAGATCTCGGCTCACTGCAACCTCCACCTCCTGGGCTCCAGCGATCCTCCCGCCTCAGCCACCCGAGTAGCTGGGACTACAGACATGCACCACCATGCCTGGCTAATTTTTATATTTTTTGTAGAGACGGGATTTCACCATGTTGCCCCAGGCTGGCCTCCAAGACCTAAGTTCAAGTGATCCAACTGCCTTGACCTCCCAAAATGCTGGGGTTACAGGCCTGAGCCAACCTCCCACCTGGCCTATACAAGTGTTTATATCATATTAAGTGAGTCATTCAGATGGCATTCTAAAAGGCAAGCAGAAATTCCAAAAAAAAAAAAAAATTTGAACAATATCCTTTCTCGGGCATTATACTCATAAATTTTATATACACAATTAATAAAAAATGATGTTTAACATCACTAATCATTAGAAAAATGCAAACCAAAACCACAATGAGATATCACCCCACCCCAGTTAGAACGGTTATTATTAAAAAGACAAAATAACAGATGCTGGTGAGAATGCAGAGAAAAAGGAACTCTTCTACACTGTTGGTGGAATGTAAATTAGTACGGCCATTATGGAGAACAGTATGGAGGTTTCTCAATTGAAAATAGAACTATCATATGATCCAGCAATGTCACTACTGAATATGTATCCAAAATAAATGAAAGCAGTATGTCGAAAAGATATTTGTACTCTCACGTTTATTGCAGCACTATTTGCGATACCCAAGATATGGAATCAACTTAAGTGTCCATCAACAGATGAATAGATAAAGAAAACATGGTATATATACACAATGGAATATTATTCAGCCATAAAAGAAGGAAATCCTGTCAATGCAACATGAATGAACCTGGAGAACATTATGCTAAGTGAAGTAAGCCCAGCACAGAAAGACAAAAACCACATGTTCTCACTCATGTATAAAATCTAAACAAGGTGATCTCAGAGAAGTAGAGAGTAAAATGATAGTTAGTAAAGGCTGGCGTGGTTAGCGGGGAGGGAAGGATTGGGAGATGTTGATCAAAAAATACACAATTACAGTTAGATAGGAGAAATAAATTCAAGAGCTCTATTGTACAACAAAGTGGTTATAGTTAACGACAATATGTAGTATTCTGGAAAATTGCAAATAGAGTGTATGTTTAGTGCTCTCATCACAAAAATGATAAGTATATGATGTAATACATCCATTCATTAGCTAGATTTAACCATTCTACAATGTCTATATACTTCAAAGCATCATGTTGTACATGATAAATACATACAATGTTATTTGTCAATTTCAAAAAAAAAATTTAAAAATTATTTTCAAAAGAGAAAATCTTCCTCTGTACATTATGACAATGTACATGCTAATTTTGACAGTAATTTTTCTTTCTGTGTGATTATATCAAACTTCTGCACTTTTTTCAAAAAACTGTATGAGTTCAAAAAGTAAAATTAGAGAAATACACTTAAAAGAGGAAAAAAAGGAAAAAAAATTGAAAATGACTTTGTACATCAATTGTACCTACAAAAAATTATATATATGCATTCAATGCATATTTATTGAGCAACTGTTTAGGTGTTTGGAATATATCAGTGATGAAAACACACAAAAATTCCTGTCCTCATGGATCTTAAATTCTAACAGCACAAGAGGCAGAAAATTAATAATCAATACTTACATATAAAAAATCACCAAATGATATACTACGTCAGATGATAATAGTGTATTTTAAAAATAAAATTTGAGTAAAGTATGAAAGATCGGGAGGTCGTAATTTGAAATAGGATGGTCAGATTAGGCATCATTAAGAAGATAACACTGAGCAAAGAGTTGGAGGAGGTGAGGGAAACAACCACATGGACTTCCGGGAATGAACATTCCAAGCAGAAGGAGTAGCAATACAAAAGTGCAGAGGTGAAGCATGATAGATACATTTGAACAGCAAGACAGGCAGCAAAGCTGTGGCAAAGTGAGAAAGGAGGAGGATGGTGAGACATGAAGCCAGAGCAGTGACAGGAGGCCAGTGTTACCTGATCTTGAAGGTTATGATACGGGTTGCTGCTTTACTCTAGGGAAAAGGGTAAGCAGGTTGGACAGGGTGAGGGAATAAGAGCACAACATCTGGGTGCAGGCAATAAGATCTTGCTTTGTGCAGAATTTAATGGTAATAATAAAGCAATAGAAAGTCTGCTTTTTATTAGCACCATGTATTAGCAATTATAAGCAATGTCAGGAATAGAATATTGCTTGACTCCTGAATTTCTGTTGGTCTAATTTCTAAATAATTGCTATTTTAATTATACATGACATAGATAATATAATTTCCTGTTATACATTCAATTCCTGAAAGATATGATCTCAGTTTCATTCATTGGTTTTGAGAGAGAGTTAATATTGGTTCAAAGTTGTTTGAACTTGTTTCAGGTATAGTCTGTGTCCCCAACTCTTGTGGTAATAGAGTCTTAATTTTAGATTCAAAATATACGATGATAGCACAGTGATTAAAACGGTAAAGAAACTGACCTTGAGCTAATTTCATGTGAACACTTGGAATTTTTGTGTTTCAAATTTTAAAAAGTGAAGTAGGGTGTAAACTGGAAGATATAGTGTTTATTTGCTGTGCAAATTTAGAATTTAATACATAGATATAATATTTTGCTGATACTGAATAATATATTTAAAATAAAATATAATTATTTAGAAATTTGTATCTACAAAACAAATCGTTAAAAAATCCAAAATTGGGCCAGGCACGGTGGCTCACGCCTGTAATCCCAGCACTTTGGAAGGTCAAGGTGGACTAATCATGAGGTCAGGAGATCGAGACCATCCTGGCCAACATGATGAAACTCTGTCTCTACTAAAAATACAAAAAAATGAGCTGGGCATGGTGGCGCGTGCCTGTAATCTCAGCTACTTGGGAGGCTGAGGCAGGAGAATTGCTTGAACCCGGGAGGCGGAGGTTGCAGTGAGTTGAGATCGCGCCACTGAACTCCAGCCTTGTGACAGAGCTAGACTCTGTCCCAATAAATAAAATAAAATAAAATAAAATAAAATATTGAAATTATATCAAGTATCTTCTCTGACGACAATGGAATAAAACTAGAAATCAGTAACAAGAGGGACTTTGGGAATTATACAAACACATGGAAATTAAATAATATTCTCTTAAGTGACCAGTGGGTCCATGAAGAAATTAACATGGAAATTTAAAAATTTCTTAAAACAAATGAAAATGGAAATACAACATACTGAAACCTATGGGATACAGAAAAAGCAGTACTAGGAGGAAAGTTTATAGCAATAAGCACCTATATCAAAAAAGTAAAAACACTTCAAATAAACAACCTAATGATGCATCTTAAAGAACTAGAAAAACAAGAACAAATCAAACTCAAAATTATTAGAAGAAATACAATACAGATCAGAGCTGAAATAAATGAAATTGAGACAAAAAAATACAAACGATCAATGAAATGAAAACTTGGGTTTCTTTTTTTTTTTTTTTTTTTTTTTTTTTTGAGACCGAGTCTGGCTCTGTGGCCCAGGCTGGAGTGCAGTGGCCGGATCTCAGCTCACTGCAAGCTCCAGCTCCCGGGTTCACGCCATTCTCCTGCCTCAGCCTCCCGAGTAGCTGGGACTACAGGCGCCTGCCACCATGCCCGGCTAATTTTTTGTATTTTTAGTAGAGATGGGGTTTCACCTTGTTAGCCAGGATGGTCTCGATCTCCTGACCTCATGATCCACCCGTCTCGGCCTCCCAAAGTGCTGGGATTACAGGCTTGAGCCACCGCGCCCGGCCTTGGGTTTCTTAAAAAGATAAACATAATTGACAAACCTTTAGCCAGACTGGAAAAAAAAAAAAAAAAAAAGAAATGGCCCAAATAAATAAATAAAATCAGATGTGAAAAAGGAGACATTACAACTGATGCCACAGAAATTCATTAGTGACTACTATGAGCAATTACATGCCAATAAATTGGAAAACCTAGAAGAAATAGATAAAGTTCTAGATATGTGCAACTTACCAATACTGACCACGAAGAACTTCAAAATATAAACAGACCAATAACAACAATGAGATCAAAGCCATAATAAAAGGTTTCCTAGCAACAAAAAGCCTGGGACCTGATGACTTTACTGCTGAATTTTACCAAATATTTAAAGAAGAACTATACTAATCCCACTCAAACTATTTCAAAAAATAGTGGTGGAGGAGCGAATACTTCCAAACTAATTCTACAAAGCTGGTATTACCCTGATACCAAAACCAAAGACACATCAGAAAAAGAAAACTACAGGCCAATATCCCTGATGAACATTGATGTAAAAATCCTCAACAAAATACTAGCAAATCAAATTCAAGAACGCATAAAAAGATCATTCATTATGGCCAAGTGGGATTTGGGCATAATGGACTGGGCATTTTTTATTTTTAGTAGAGACGGGGTTTCACCATGTTGCCCAGGCTGCTCTGCTGACCTCAAGTAATCCACCCACCTTGGCCTCCCAAAGTGCTAGGATTACAGGCATGAGCCACCATGCCTGGCCTGGGCTCTCTGTTCTGTTACATTGGTTCATACATCTGTTTTGTACCACTACCACACTGTTTTGGTTACCATAGCCTTGTGGCATAGATTGAAGTTGGGTAATGTGATGCTTCCAGCTTTATTCTTTTTGCTTAGGATTGCTTTGGCTATTCAGGCTCATTTTCTGTTATATATGACTTTTAGAATAGCATTTTCTACTTCTGTGAAAATGATGTGGGTAGTTTGATAGGAATAGCATTGAATCTGTAGATTACTTTGGGCAATATGACCATTAAAACAATACTGATTCTTCCAATCCATGAACATGTAATGTTTTTCCATTTGTTTGTGTCATCTGTAATTTCTTTCAGCAGTGTTCTGTAGTTCACCTTGCAGAGATCTTTCCCCTCATTGGTTAAATGTATTCCTAGGTATTTTATTTTTGTGTGTGTGGCTATTGTAAATGCGATTGTTCTTGATTTGGCTCTCAGCTGGAATGTTATTGGTGTATAAAAATGTTACTGATTTTTGTACATTGATTTTGTATCCAGAAACTTTACTTAAGTCATCTATCAGTTCCAGAAGCCTTTTGGTGAAGTCTTTAGGGTTTTCCAGGTATAGAATCATATTGTCAGTGAAGACAGATAGTTTTACTTCTTTTCCTATTTCGATGCCTTTTATTTCTTTCTCTTGCCTGATTGCTCTGGTTAGGATTTCCAACATTTTTTAAAACTTTCACTTTAGGTTCAGGGTTACACGTGCAGGTTTGTTATATAGGTAAACTCATGTCATGGGAGATTGTTGTACAGATTATTTCATCACCTAGGTACTAAGCCTAGTACCAAATAGTTATTTTTTTCTGATCCTCTCCCTCCTCCCACCCTCCATCCTCAAGTAGGCCCCAGTGTGTGTTGTTCCACTCTTTGTGCCCATATGTTCTCATCATTTAGCTTTCACTTGTAAGTAAGAACATGTGCTGTTTGGTTTTCTGTTACTGCATTAGTTTGCTAAGGATAATGGCCCCCAGCTCCATCCATGTTCCTGCAAAAGACATGCTCTCATTCCTCTTTTACGGGTGCATAGTACTCTGTCTTGTATATGTACCATGTTTTCTTTATCCAGTCAACCACTGATGTGTATTTAGGTTGATTCCATGTTGCTATCAAACATGATTTTTGTATTCACTGGAAAACCGAAAAATTCATATGACTCACTTTATTGCAATATTAGCTTCACTGTGGTGATCCCTGAGGTATGCCTATCTATACACCACTAGCAGTCCTAACTACCCATAAGAATGAATTAGAAAATGTAACAGTACAAGATCTCCATTTTTGTAGCCGCAAAGCTATAACATTATCTAAAGTTATCTCAACTGAAAATGCTTGAGATCTAAAATACAGAAACTTACAAAAGTGATTAAAACATGAAAATGTAATCAATTGAGAGGCTTTATATAACTACAGTATTGAACATGAAAAGGTGCCAGTTCTTTCCAAATACATTTGTCAGCTGAATATAATTCTGGTTTAAAAACAAATCAAGGGGACAAGACAATAATCTAGGGAAAAACATAAAGTTTATCTAGAAAAATCAATGGGTGAAACTAAAAACTTTAGATCGGTAATATCAGCAAAAAATTCCCTTAAATTGTAAAACAGAGAGCTAAAATAATTTAAACTGTGATGTACTGTTGCCAAGTATATTATAAAAAGTTATGGCAAAGTATTAAATAATTATTTTTAAAGATATGGGTAGTTATCCCATCAACTGTAAAGTAAGAATTAACATGGTAAGAAGGGGTCCATGAAGTTCAAATATTTTCTAACAAATAATAGGGCTTAAATAATAAACTTCCTTACATGAAGAGGAAGAATAAGTACTCTTATAAAAGGAGAAGTTCACTATGTGACACCTTTCCCTTCTTCAGCACTGAATGTTTAATTCAAGAAATGAAAGTTATTTTTGTAATAACTTTGGGTATTATATTTTTCTCTGAAAATAAATTAAAGGCTGAATTGTTCTGATATATGTGAGAGGAAGAGCAAGTGACTTCACCAGCCTGTATCATGAAAAAAAAATAAATTTAGACATAAGTTTATCTCCTTTAAAAAATTCAATATGTAAATAATACTAAATTCTAATACCATCTTACTTTAATTTGGGAATACTATATTAAACCTGTTGTGTAATAGAATTTGACTCTTCTTTGTCACTGGTTTCTGCTAGAGTCTAAATCTTTGGAATGGCCAGGTGCAGTGGCTCACGCCTGTAATCCCAGCACTTTGGGAGGCTGGGGCGAGTGGGTCACCTGAAGTCAGGAGTTTGAGACCAGCCTGGAGACTGGCCATCATGGTGAAACCCTGTCTCTACTAAAAAAAGAAAAAATACAAAAAATTAACCAGGCGTGGTGACAGGCACCTGTAATCCCAACTACTTGGGAGGCTGAGGAAGGAGAATCTCTTGAACCCAGGAGGCAGAGGTTGCAGTGAGCCAAGATCGCATCATTGCACTCCAGCCTGGGCAGCAAGAGCAAGACTCCGTCTCAAGAAAAAAAAAAAAAAAAATCCTTGGAATTTCCCAAATAATAGGAGTACTTTTGTTATTCATGAGCCCCATAAGCTATCACATCTGACAGTTCATGCTAATGAGGTGACTCATGTTAAACACTTAAATAACTTCAGGATGAGAACTGATCATTTCAGGAAGACTAACCAAATGATTAGGGGATTTGGGCTTTGAGCCATGTAATATAAGTCCAATCTTCTGACTTCCAGGGAAAGAAGGAAGGCTGAAGATTGTGTTCAATCATGGGGTCAATGATTAAATCAATTATTCATAAATAATAAAACCACAACAAAAACTCTGGACACTGAAGTTCAGTGGAGCTTTCTGGTTAATAAACACATCAGTGTGTCAGGAGGGCAATGTACCCTGATTCCACAGGAAAAAGATTTGATAGCTCTGCATTTGGGCTCCTCCTAGACCTCACCCTCTGTATCTCTTCATTTGGCTGTTCCAGATTTGCATCTTCATAATAAAACTAATCATAACTAAGTGTAGCACTCCCTTGAGTTCCATGTGTCATTATTGCAATTTATCAAACATGAGGAGGGTTAAGGGAAATGCCCAGAATTATAGTCAATTGGTCAAAAGTGTGAGTGTCTTGGGCACTCAACATGTGGCACGTGTCTAAAGTGGAGGCAGTATTGTTGGGGACCATGTCTTTTACTTGTGAAGTCTAACACTAACTCTGAGTGGTTAGCATCACAATTGAATTGTCCTCCCATATATCAGTTGGTGTTTGTGATGGTTAATTTTAGGTGTCAATTTGACTGGATTAAGGAATACCCATATAGCTAATAAAGCATTATTTCTGAATATGTCTGTGAAGGTGTTTCCAAAAGAGATTGGCATTTGCATCAGTAGACTGAGAAATGAAGATCCACTCTCACCCAATGTGGGCAGGCACCATCTGTTCAGTTGAGGGTCCAGGTGGAACAAAAAGGCAGAGGAAAGACAAATTCACTCTTTCTCTTCTAGTGCTGTGGGCAGGCACCATCTGTTCAGTTGAGGGCCCAAATAGAACCAAAAAGCAGAGGAAAGACAAATTCACTCTTTCTCTTCTAGAGCTAGGACCCCCGTCTTCCCCTGCCCCTGGACATCAGAACTCTGGGTTCTCTGGCTTTGAGACTCCTAGACTTGCATGAGCAGTCCCTCAGATTCTCAGGCATTCAGACTTGAACTAAGCTATGCTACCAGCTTTCCTGGTTCTCCAGCTCACAGATGGCCTTTTAGCTTCCATAATCATGTGAACTAATTCCCCTAACAAATCCTTTCTTTCTTATCTGTCTATCTATCTGTCTATCTATCTTTATATTTTTATATCTCTCTATACTATTAGCTCTGTTTCTCTGGAGAACCCTGACTAACATGGTGTTGAAATGAAACCTAATTTCTATTCCTATCACAAACGTGAAACCTCTGAAGGACTCTCCCAAAATGTAGATCATGCAAGAATCCCAGAGGAAGGAATAAAAGCACTACAAATGAGCTCAGATTTTAAAATTTCAAGTGATAAGAGGAACAAATCATTAAAAGCACAGAAAACTAAATAAATCACCATAAGAAGTCAGAAACTTCAACAAATGATGATTAGCAACCCAAGAATCTAGGATACTGGAACAACCTGTTTAGTTTGTAATGAACAATATCAGTTGGTTGACTAACATCTCTAAAAATGAATCCTGATTTCAGTGCCCTGTTGCTCAAACAAATGCAGCAACTTTACACCTTTCTGTGCTGAAAGTGAATTAAGAGAATACTAGGTTTTGTGTGCTTACTTCAATATTGATTTATTTGACTTCTAGTGACATGGATGACTCAGCTGATGCTGACTGGCCTACTTCTTACATTCTAGAAACTCCTAAAATGGCCAATAAAATATTTTTTAAATTAAGGCATAGCTAATCTCAAAAGAAAGGGAAATCTGAAATAGAGAAATCAGAGCCAATGCAAGTAAACTCAAGACATTAGATCCAGGTATAATCCAAGGAGAAAGAGGGTCAGATGCTAAAGTCTCGCCCAGGGAAAAGAACAAGATTTTAGATTGGATGAGGGAGGCATGGAGTTAGAATTGAGTGTCTGCACAATGCCTGGAGACTGAAAGTGCAATCCAAATTGCAGAAAAAACCCTCTGACTACTGGCTTGGGAAGCAGCAGAGGAGCTGCCTTGGATGGGAAAACTCCAGACCTGCTTGAGAGTAGGGTCTGAATGTACACTACATTTGTCGAGACACAAGATTTCAAAGTTAAAGTGAAAACTTGTCTAAAAACCCTTAGGGCCTCAGTGTAGGCAAGTGTGAAACTTCTCTGGAGTACACTACCAAAATGTAGATCATGCAAAAATCCCAGAGGAAAGAAGCACAAAAACACTAAAAATGAGTTCAGAGTTTAAAAATTTCAAGTGATATCCTCTATAAATCACCATAAAGAAATCAGAAATTTCTTTTTTTTTTTTTTTTTTGAGATGGAGTCTCGCTCTGTGGCCCAGGCTGGAGTGCAGTGGCCGGATCTCAGCTCACTGCAAGCTCCGCCTCCCGGGTTTACGCCATTCTCCGGCCTCAGCCTCCCGAGTAGCTGGGACTACAGGCGCCCGCCACCTCACCCGGCTAATTTTTTTTTGTATTTTTTGGTAGAGACGGGGTTTCACCGTGTTAGCCAGGATAGTCTCGATCTCCTGACCTCGTGATCCGCCCGTCTCGGCCTCCCAAAGTGCTGGGATTACAGGCTTGAGCCACCGCGCCCGGCAGAAATCAGAAATTTCAACAGTGATTGGCAACCCAAGAATCTGGGATATTAGAACAACCTGAAGGAAACTATAAAATAATAGACCATAAAATTTGATGAGGAACCAAATAGAATTTCTAGAAATGAACAAGTATAGTCACTAAAATTAAATCCTCGCGTAAATGTTTAAGCAACCCCAGGATTGTCCAAATACTCCTTGGAAATCTCAAGATAGCATTCAAGAGCCCAACAAGCATCTTGGATACAGTGTTTACCAAATAATCTAAAAAATGCTGCCATTGACAGGTCAGTGCTTATTATAAGCTTACAACATGGTACTCTCTGAGATGGACTCACTCTGTCACCAAATTTTTATCTTGACTCTTTCGATTGAATGATATCTCAGTAACTTTTTTCTTTTTTCTCTCTCTCTTTTTTTTTTTTTTTTTTGAGACAGGGTCTCATTTTGTTCCCCAGGCTGGAGTGCAGTGGCGTGATCTCAGCTCACTGCAACCTCCGCCTCCTGGGCTCAGGTGATCCTCCCACCTCATCCTCCTGAGTAGCTGGGACACCAGGCATGGGCTACCATGCCCGGCTAATTTGTTGTATTTTTGTTAGAGACGGGATTTTACCACGTTGGCCAGGCTGGTCTGAACTCCTGAACTTAAGCAATCCGCCCACTTTGGACTCCCAAAGTTCTGGGATTACATGTGTGAGCCACTGCTCCCGGCCACACTAAAATTTTCTTTAAAAAAATAAAACAGAAATATTATAAATGGATTTATTATTCATCTTAATACTTTTCTATTTTATAATTATAAAATTCTTGAAAACCATGTTTCTTCTCTTACCTTCATCTCCATTGGCCAGAATAATTGACCAACACTTAGGGATTCTAATTTCAAAGGATAATATTAGTTTTTAAGTTATTATGATTCCCTATTCTGTGATCTGGAACCACCCAGATCTCTGCATTTGAGTCTCATTTTCCCTGCTACATTTACCATTTGGTGGTGTAGATGAGAGAGCAATGGCTCCAACTTAGCATTTTTCAATTAGCACTATTTTAACTATCTAACTTGAATTTTTTAAAAGAAGAAAAATTATAAAAACTTTAGTTAAAATAGAAGAAGAGTATAACATCATTAGACGTTATTACTGATCTTTTATCCTATTCTTTTTCGAGCTAAATTTATTTTTATTTTATTTTTTATTATTAATTATTATTATTACTATTTTAGAGACAGGGTCTCACTTTGTTGCCCAGGCTGCAGTGCAGAGGCATGATCTTGGCTCACTGCAACCTCTGCCTCCCAGGCTCAAGCCATCCTCCCAACTCAGCCTCCCGAGTAGCTGGAACTACAGGCACATGCCACAATGCCTGGCTAAGTTTTTTTTATGTTTCTTAGAGACAGGGTCTCACTATATTATTCAGACTGGTCTTGAACTCCTGGACTCAGGCAATCCATCAGTTTCCCAACGTGCTAGGATTACAGGCATGAGCCACCACACCTGGCCTTGAACTAAATTTAAAAGGAAGTTTCTCTTATTCATCTTTATGTCTCCTAAAAGTACTGTGTATACATGTTAGATGCTCAAAGACAGTTTTTTAAATTTTAAAATATTTCTATATGTCTAATAAGAAAAGGAACATCAGACCTTTCTAACCAATAGAGCTAACTAGTCAGAATTTATTTTAGGGCTTCTTCTCTTATTCATTATGACTAAATCCCCAATAATTGCTATTTAAATTACATTAAAATTTCTAAAAAAATAAGAAGATACTCCCAAGAGCCAAAGTCACCATTTTAAAATCTGGTAAAAATGCATTTATTTTAGTCTGCTTATTTATTTTTTAACACACAGAGAAAACAAACAGAAGAGTATTCCAAAGGTCAGAACATGTTATAAATTACTGACACTTCCCAAATACCCTTGGCAGGGCCACCAGCATAGATGGAAGAATGACTTATACAAAAGCCACTGCAGTTTAGACACTCTCACAAACAGCAGAGTCCTCCTCTGGCTTGGACTTTTACTAAGTCTTATCCAGACATGGGAAAAGGAGAGAGGAATATCTCAGGGCGAGCCCATTCCAATATAAAGCCAGACCAAACAGAAACTACCAAGGGAGAGGAAAATGGAGTGTGAGGAAAGAAGCAATATAGTAGAGCTGGCCTATCATGCCCAAGGCTAGCACAACCAAGTCTGGGGAGATTCTCTTTCCACAAGGATCTTGATCATCAACCACTTGATCAAGTCTACAGACTTCCTTCCTACATTCATCTGGGCTAGGCTACCATATTTTAAAATACTTTTGCACATCCAAGGCCATATTATAGGATCATGACAATGACATGGGCACCAGCCTCATGGATGTTTCTGCAGGTATTGCAGAAAGTCTGTATGATGACTTTAATGAGTACTATACTTAAACTGTGTGAGCAATTTCACATGGGTCTGGACAAGAGGAGTCCCTGGCCTGGGCTCTGTGCTTCAGCTGTACCCAGTCTCCACTTCTAGACCACACTCAGCATACCTGGAACTTTGCAAGTGCTGTCATGGTGCAATTTTCTTTTAATGTTAATTGCACATGTATAACATTTATGTTGCAGTGCATACATGTCTGTAAGCCTGATCATCATGTATAATGACTTTGTCACATGGAAAGAATCAGTAACTTTTGTACTGACAGTCTTACAGAACATGAACATTGGCCTTGAAAATAGTTGTCCTTTCTCCAGTATATCAGGAGTCTGAGGATAGTTATGTTCTTCACGAATTAATTTTTCAATTGTCATTTTTTAAGCATAATTTTTGAGTACTTCAAAATAGAATGGAAGAAGATGCTGGTGATGGCTAGTTTTATGTGTCAACTTGGCTAGGCTATTGTACTCAGTTATGATAAAACACTAATCTAGGGGTTCTTATGAAGGTGTTTTGTAGATGTGGTTAATATCTTCCATCAGTTGACTTTAAATAAAACAGATTACCTTCCATCATATGTGTGGGTTTTATCCAATTAGTTAAAAGGTCTTAAGATCAAAAACAGGTTTCTTGAAAAAGAAGATATACTACTTCAAGGCTGCAGTATCAACTCCTGCTTACGTTTCTAGCTTGCCAACCTACCCTATAGATTTCAGACTTGCTAGTACCCACAACTCCTTGAGCCAATTCTTTAAAATCAATCAATTTCTCTCTCTCTCTCTCTGAAATAAACACCTTGTTACTGGAAACTGGAGGAAGGGGGATCCTTGTTATATAGTGGCAAAAAGTTTAGCTGATTTGTGTCCTGCAGTCATGTGAGAAGCAGAACTTGTAAACAGTAAGCTTGGATATTTAGCTGAGAAAATTTCCAAGCAAAGCGTTGAAGGTGCAGACGTGTTTCTCCTAGCTGATTATAGTCAAATGTGAGAGGAATTAGAAAGATTGATGCAAAAACTATTGAGCAAATGGGAACAAGGACATGATGATTTGAGAATTTCTCAGCCTATCCAAATTTCAAAGATGCAAAAATTAGAAGATTCACTGTCAGAAAATCATGCTCTGGAAAGAAAGTCAAGTGTGTGACTGAGCAACCTCTTACTAGTATATCAGAAGGATCAAGTTATTCTGTCACATAGTGGGCTCTTAGAAGAGATTACGTGTTTGCCTCATGAATCCTCTCAGCCATCTGAGCAGAAGCCAGGAATAGATATGGCATTATCCAGGAAAGACCTGTGGAAGAGCCTCTTGTCTAATGAAGTGAATCTCCATGACATACATGGAAGACCTACAAGATTTTTGAGAATTTTATGCTGACAGGAACACTGTCAGCTTATACAGAAAATGACAGAAAAGAGAGGAAATGAAAAAAGGCTATTGTACTTTCAAAATTCTACAGGTAGAAAACAGACTGAAAAAACTACTACTAACCTGCAAACACATATATACATATTTTCTATGACAAATGGAGGATGATCCTGAGGGCAGAGCCACAAGCTCAGAATGCAGAACCAAGAGCCCAGGTTGTGGAACATCAGTCATAAAGGATTATTCTCAAGCTTTCAGATCAAATGGAGGTTTTTTTAATAAATTATACTTTAAGTTCTAGGGTACATGTGCACAACGTGCAGGTTTGTTACATATGTATACATGTGTCATGTTGGTGCGCTGCACCCATTAACTCGTCATTTACATTAGGTATATCTCCTAATGATATCCCTCCCCTCCCCTCCCCACAATAGGACCCAGTGTGTGATGTTCCCCTTCCTGTGTCCAAGTGATCTCATTGTTCAGTTCCCACCTATGAGTGAGAACATGTGGTATTTGGTTTTCTGTTCTTGCGATAGTTTGCTTAGAATGATGGTTTCCAGCTGCATCCATGTCCCTACAAAGGACACGAACTCATCCTTTTTTATGGCTGCATAGTATTCCATGGTGTATATGTGCCACATTTTCTTAATCCAGTCTGTCACTGATGGACATCAAATGGAGTTTGGTTGGATTTTGAAATTGCTTGGAAATGGTACTTCTTTTTTCCTTTCATTCTCTCCCTTTTTAAGTGGGAATGTCTTTAAATGCTTTCTTAGGTTTGTCCCACCATTGTATTTTGGAAGCCATTGGGAAGTTTCACAGGGTCACACGTGGAAAGAAATTTTGCCCCAAAATGGATCATCCCCAGAATCTCACCCATATCTGGTTTAGATGATGAGATTTGGGATTTTTAGTTGAAATTTAGATGAGTTTTTAACATTTGAATTGATACTGTAATTGGAGGAGACCATTTGGGAAATCGGGATGAGGTGAATGTATTTTGCATTAAGCACTGACATGAATCTTTGTCTAATTGTCTATTTCTCCCTTTATTTTTGTCAGCATTCACTTCATGTATTTTGGGGCTGTCTTGTTGGATGTGTCAATGTATATAATTGCTATATTTTCCTGATGTACTGAACTTTTTATGATTATAAAATGCCCAGCTTTATCTCTACTAACATTTTAATGTTTTAAACTCTATTTTATCTGATGTTAGTAATAGCCAGTAAAGCTTTCTTATGGTTATTTGCATAATATATGTTTCCATGCTTTAACTTTAAACCTATTTGTATCTTTGAATCTGAAGTATGTCTCTTATAGACAGGATATGGTTGGGTTTTTTTAAAATGAAGTCTGACAATCTGTACTTTTTATTACATTGTTTAATCCATTAACATTTAATGTTATTATTGATATACTTAGGTTTGTACCTGCCATTTTACATTCTGTTTTCTGTATGTTTCATGTCATTTGTTCTTCCATTCCTTCCTGACCATTTTCTTGTGCATTAAGTGAATATTGTCTAATTAATGTTTTAACTTAATTAATTATTTTTTCTCTATATTTTTCAGGCATTTCCTTTGTTTTTGTTCTAGGGTTTATTATATACATTTTAACTTATCAAAATCTGCCTCAGGCCAGGCATGGTGGTTTATGCCTGTAATCCCAATACTCTGGGAGGCTAAGGCGGGTGGATCACTTGAGGTCAGGAGTTCTAGACCAGCCTGGCCAACATGGTGAAACCCTGTCTCTACTAAAAACACAAAAAATTAACTGAACATAGTGGCATGTGCCTGTAATCCCAATTGCTCAGGAGGCTGATGCAGGAGCATCGTCTGAGCCTGGGAGGGGAGGCAGAGGTTGCAATGAGCCAAGATTGCACCACTGCAGTCCAGCCTGGGCAACAGTGCAAGCCTCCAACTCAAAAACAAAACAAATAAACAAAAATATGCTTGATATTTATACCATATTAATTTCAGTGAAATACAGTAATGTTACTTCTATATAGCGCTGTACAATTTCCCTCCTGTTGGTGGTACTAATGTTATGCATATTATATCTAGGTATGTTAGAAACCCAAAATTACATTGTTATAATTATTACTTCATGTAATTTTATGTATTTTTTTAAAGCTGAGAAGAAAATGAGAGTAAGTATATATTTTTAGCCTTTGTTATATTAACCGGATTTACCATTTTTGGTTTGCTTCATTGTTTCCAAGGGATTCTATTTACCTTCTGGCGTCATCATCTTAGCCAAATTGAACTTTGTGCCATCTACCTCCTTGTTTTGTTATTTGGCAAATATACCACATTTCTATATGTTATAGGTCCAACCATACAATTATATCCATATTTTTTCTATAATTTCTTTTTAAGCCAGTTAAGAGGAGAATATGCATTTATACTATATTTTATAATTATATAATTATGTTTAACTGTGCTCTTTGTTTCTCCTGTGGATTTGAATTACCATCTAAAGTCAATTGCTTTCAGCTTGAAGAACTCCCTTTGGTATTTCAGTAAAGCATGTCTGGTAGCATCAAATTTTCATAGTTTTTTTAATGTGGGGATGCCTTTATTTTACCTTCATTCTTGAAAGATAGCTTTGCTGGATATAAGATTCTTGGATGACAGATTTTTTTTTTTCTTTCAACACTTTGAATAAGTTATTCACTGCATTCAGGCCTCCATTTTTTCTGATGAGAAGTTAGCTGTTATTCTTATTGGGGTTCCTCTGTAAGTACACAAATTGTTTTCCTCTTGCTGCTTTATAGATGTTCTCCTTGCCTTTGGCTTTCAGCATTGCTACTATAATGTGTCTCTTTATGGATCTCTTTGTGTTTATCCTACTCACAGTTTACTGAGATTCTTGGATATATAGTTTAATGCTTGTTATAGTGGAGAAGTTGTCAGCCATTTAAAAAAATGTTCTGCCCCTCTGTCTACTCTTTTTCTAGCACTCCTGTTGGAGTACACTGGTGTGTTTAATATTGTTCCACGTTTTTCTGAAGCTTTGTTCATTTTTTTATTCTTTCTTCTCTAGTCTCTGAATCAAAGCTTTGGAACTGTGGACAGAAACTGTGGTATACCTCTGAGTGACATCCCTACTTCAGATGCTGGGTGCCTACTGAGGGTGGGAGAGGGCAGGAGCCTTGGATCTTCTGGTCTTGCCTCTCCTGGTATGGAATCTCTACCTTACAAGCCAGGGGAAAGGTGATTGGGGCTCTAATATTGTCAACATGCTGCACCTCAGCTAGAGCCTCTGTTCCATGACTAGAGGATGGGCAGAAGGAAGCCCCCAGGATGAGGAATGCTAATGTCCTGCCTATAGTGGGAAGATGCCATATCCCTCTGAATGGGAGCTGGGGCAGAATGATTCCTGTGTTTTTGGCTGTACCTACACGCAGTGGAGTTTACATCACACAGGCTGGAAGGAAGAAGGGAAAGGATTATGTTTCAAATGCTACAGACTCTTGCTGTTTTTATTGAGTGTTAGTTTTTCTTGGCTAAATGTGTATTCATTTGTTGTATGCCCTTAAGAAAATTTCCAGAAATGAAATGTTTGTTTCTTAAAATAATTTTCACTATTTCACTGGAGAGCATATCCACACAGCTCTGAACATTGTCACACAAGAAATGGAACATGGCTTATTTGAATTTTCATAAAAATTCAGTACTTGACCCTTATCACCTGCTTGAGAAGGTGTTCTGTGGTCATCCTTGGTTGGTCCAATGCTGGACAGTTTCTCTGTAGTTTACTAGCTGCATATCCTTGGGGAAGTTACTAAACTTTTTGAGACATAATAATAGTACCTGGCTCCCCATAAGCATGAAAAGAGAAAAATAGGGCTAATTGTTCAGTACAGGGTCCATTGGAGAGAGTAAATAGGCTTTGTGGCCATCGTAATGGAAAGTTTTATGCGTTTTGGATTTTAACTGGCTTTTGTTCAGCTTTACCATTAGTTCACTTCCCCTTGGCCTCTTAAGGTACAGTTAGTGGGTCTTCTGGACTCAGTGTGTAACATGAGTAAAGAAGTATGTGGGGCAGTAGAGATCAGAGTAAAGTGCTCTCCCCAATCCCTACAACCCATCCTGGATATCTCTATCCTTTGTAGCTCGCCTGCCAGCTAATTCCCACTAGTCAGTGTGCTCGTGCTTGGATATATGAAAATGCTTCACCTCAAAGGTATGAATTGAACCAATACCTATCTCTCTGTTGCATATGAAATATGCATTACAGAATCATGGTGAATGCCCAAACAGAGCATGGGCAAAGCAGAAACAAAGAAGAATCTCTAAAATATCTTGCTAGCCTACACACTGACTGACATTCTCCCACTAAATTCAGTCCTTTGATCAAAGCCATACTCTACTAAAATGGAGTCTTAGTGCTACCTTATAATCAATCACACTCTGAAGGCAATGGTTTATTAAAGACTGAGACTTACTCTTATAAGGTGCCTAGGAAGAAAATCTGAGGGAGAGTGAATTTTAAAGACTAAAAGATGAGGACAAATCTAGGGTCACTGGCTGAGGAGGTATGGTCTGAGTGTACAGGCAAAATTAAGAGAGTGAGGGATTCAAGAAGACAGCCTCAGCAGCTGATGAAGCACAGTTCCCTTGGGCCTCACTACCTTAAGCCCCAAAGTATCTCAGAAGCTCAGAATATTTTTTTTCATGCTGGCACAACTATCTTACTGTTATAAGAAGCACAATATACTGATTCAGGGCACGTAGTCTGGCATAAGCCAGACATGGGTATCATGCCAGACTAAGCATATTAGCTATAGGACTTAAAACAAATTACTTGAAATATCTACCAACACAGGTTTTGATTATTAAGCAAGATGCTGCAAATAGTGTATCGCATGGGGCCTAGCATATTAAAAAAAAAAAAGCTTCAACAAATGGAATGATTATCTCCATGCTCTGTGTTTACTCACAGTCTTCAAGATTGTCTCCAGTTCCAAAAGGCTCTGCTGTCATAGAAAACAAGAAAAAGCTTTATTATTTTATGTATTTATTTTAATGAATAGCAAACATATAACCTGCACATTTATTTATTTACTTAATTATACTTGTTAATCCTGAGTTGAGAATATATATGAGATGTACTGCTCCTCACCCCCAATCTCAAAAAGTTCTTTCTGTTCTTGACCTACAGGTCCTACCTAATTCTTGAGGGTGCTTATTTCGTCTTGCTCCTGTGCAATGTCACTTTCCATAGGCCCTATCCCTCTCCATCCAGGCTAAGCATCTCTCACTACCACTTAAAATCATTCTGGGAGAGTTAAGTTGCCAGGGTGAACTGGTCCTAAGTATTCTCTGATCTGTGGAAGGTCACAGAATCTCCAGTTTTCTGAGACCATGGCCACTTCACAAACATTCTTATATAGAGCTGAGCTGAGGAAAGACACCATACATAGGTCGGGGCGGGGGGACAGTAGAGTCAAGAATTGCAAGCCTCATCTTCACTTGAAAATTTATTACTGGACATTCATCACAAGCTTGAGAAGAGCCACTGGTGGCCACCAATGGTTGAACTAGTGCTCGAATGGAATCACGTTAATGGTAATATCCCAGCTGTCAATGGCTATTGCTGTCATCTGCTCACCTAACTCCTCAGTCCCTTACAAAATTCCCAACACCCAAAACAGCATTTCAAATAATTCCTAAACAGAGGGGCACATACTGTTGAGGACAATATGCTGGTTTGCGATATGGATGAATGTAGCTCGGTGAGAATGACTTAGAGATGAATAGAAGACTCATTATGTAACAAAAGAGAAGGTAATCAAAGTGATATACATAAAGTTCCAGCCTCTATAGGAGAACAGGAATAGTTCCACTAGAAAAGTCCAGTGTAACTCTTTTTCACATAACTCATTAAGAAAACTTCTACTTCTTTAAGCCACTAGAGTGACATTTTCTGTTAGTAGTTTAAGTCTCCATTTTACATTTATGTTTGCCTTTAGCCTAAAATAGATGGAATGTTTATATTGACGGATTTGAAACTCTAGAAAAGAATGAATGCCATCAACAAGAACAAAGCAATAGAAAAGCATGAAGCATGTTGCAAGACCAGTTAATGTCCCCTTTGGATAAAGAGTTTGGTGATCCTAGTCACTAGAATATGGACTATAGTGAGTTCGAGGTGTAGTGTCATCGATAGAAAGTGAAAATTTGTTTGAAGGCAATTGAACTTGAGCCAGGATAGGCTGCAGTATGTAACTGTTTATGCACTTAAGGAACTTTGGGGACACACCTGGGTAGGAAAGAAGATTTGACATTCAGATCGCAAGTGACATCTGATGCCATGTCTGTGACCAATTGATTGCAAAGTATCTCAGTGTTTACAGGGCTCCAGAACCACCTAAAGAGCTGAATTTTTAAATGCAAGCAAAAGAGTGAATATGTTTGTGACTCTATCAAAAATATGAAATGTAGAATCTTATTTATATTCCTGTTACGAAGTGTTTTTAAGCAGGAGTGAAAATGTTCTAAAATTAAGGTTGTAGTGATGGTTTATATTCCTGTTATGAAGTGTTTTTAAGCAGGAGTGAAAATGTTCTAAAATTAAGGTTGTAGTGATGGTTGCACATCACTGCAAATACACTAAAAAAATCATTGAATGGTTCACTTCGGATGGGTGAATTATAAGTCATGTGAGATATATCTAAATAAATCTGTTTTTAACAAAAGGAGGTAGCAGGCCAGATTTGGTCCAAGGGCCATAGTTTGCCAACCCCTGCCCAAGATCACTGTCTTATTTCCTTTTCTTCATTGCCTGTATCCCTAAATGAGCTGAGGGGCATTTAACATTAGCACATCTGCAACTCATTCACAGCATGCCATTTGGAAGCTCTACCATAAAACACTGGAGCCCCAGAAATTCATGGTGGCAGGTCCCTGTATTCTCAGCCATTTCTGTCCCACCTGCAGAAAACATGGTTTAAGCCAGCCAACTACTCCCTGATCCCCAGGCCCTAGCACAATCTAGGGAGACCAGTGTGACACCCCAGTGAAGGTGAGATATCAAGAACCCTGCATTGAAAGTATGCTAATATGCCTCAGAGTTGACATATCACTCGGACTGGTTCTCCTTGCTTCTCAGCTTGCAGACAGCCTATTGTGGGACCTTGTGATCATGTAAGTTAATACTTAATAAACTCCCCTTTACACACACAAACACACACACACACACACACACATCCTATTAGTTCTGCCCTTTAGAGAACCCTGACTAATACAAGCATCAAATAAACGTTGATTGCTATTAGTGGTAGCATTAGCAGTAGGACACATTGCTACAGAAAGAAAGAAGCAGTTTTCTCAGTTGTTTTTGACAGGTGATACATACACTTATATCTTACATTTTACAGTTATAAACAAATATTTACAGATGTTAACAACAAGTTAAAAGTGAGTCACAAGATACAAAAGTACCAGAGAAGATTTGGAGCAAATGTAATTTTCAAACATTGCTACTGGAAGTGTAAATTGCTACAACCACTTCAGAAAGCTGGCAATATCTACTAAAATTAAATATTTCTACACCCTATGATCCAGCATTTTCTAGTTCATTCATAGTCCTTTATTTATTACTCCTCAATTCAATTACAACTAAATTTTAGATTAACCCAAGACATGTAATAAACCTCTTCTCTCTCACTCTTTACTTTTTTCTATACCTATTCCTTTTGTGTGGCTTTATATAGTATCCATAAGATGATAACTCCAAAATGTATATATGTGCTGCTCTACTAAACCTCAGATTCATATATCCAAATGTTTATTCAAATTATGTCTAAAGCTGAGTTCTTGCTGTTCTTCACATGCACCTACTTTTGCTCCTCAGTCTTTCCACATCTCAAAAATGGAAGCCCTTCCCTTACCATTGCTCATATAAAAAACTTTGGGGTAACCCTTGACTCCTCCTTCCTTAATATCAAATGTCCAATTAATCAGTCAATACTTTCACCTCTACCTCCAAAATATATCCAGAATCAAATCAATCCTTACAGTTTCCACTTCTGCTAACCTTGTCCAAGTCTCCATCATCACTCACCAGGACTATTGCGACAGACTCCTAACTTGTCTTGCAAATCCACCCTTGCCCATTCAGCCTATTCTCAACATTACAACCGTCTTAAAAAATAATTCTTGTTCTCTTTTTGCACATGCACTGAGTAAAGCCATGTGAGGATGCAGAAAGAAGGCAGCTGCCTGCAAGCCAGGAAGAGAGCCTTCATCAGAAACCAAGTCACCAAAATCTTGATCCTGGAATTCTAGCCTCCAGAACTGTGAGAAAATAAAGTTCTGTTGCTTAAGTCCAGTCTGTGATAATTTGTATGACAGCCCAAGACAATCTTTCAACATTTACTCTCCACTATGGGGGCCATAGTGATATCACTGAACCACAGGAAAACCAGAGGACCCAAATTTGCTGAAGCATTTACTTTATAACTTAGATATTTTAAGAACAAAGTGCCCAAAGATCACAAGTTAACATGGGAAGCTACAAAAAGTACATTTACAAGTAATTCTCTAATGTATGAGTTTTAAAAATCTGCTCCAACATAATTTCAAAAATCTGTTATTCCAATTTTTATTAGGTATGTGAGAAAAGTGAAACCGCTGTTAATATGTTAGCTGTATTAGGATAAGACTTTTGCCAGCAGTGAAATGATGTAAGATGCATTAACAAGGAAAAAAGAGGGCCGGGCGCGGTGGCTCAAGCCTGTAATCCCAGCAATTTGGGAAACCGAGACGGCGGATCACGAGGTCAGGAGATCGAGACCATCCTGGCTAACACGGTGAAACTCCGTCTCTACCAAAGAAATACAAAATACTAGCCGGGCGTGGTGGCGGGCGCCTGTAGTCCCAGCTACTCGGGAGGCTGAGGCAGGAGAATGGCGTAAACCCGGGAGGCGGAGCTTGCAGTGAGCTGAGATCCAGCCACTGCACTCCAGCCTGGGCCACAGAGCGAGACTCCGTCTCAAAAAAAAAGGAAAAAAGAGTTAAATGAATTCCAATAATAGTTTGATTCTTTCCATCCAAATCATGGAATCAAAGTGAAAAAAGAAAAAAAAAAAACAGCCTCTCAAGTCCAAAATTCATCTGATGTTCACAGCTAGACCTCAATGTTATAACTAGCTGGACTGACACCCACAGCCAAGCCATCATGTTTTTCTGTTGGACATAAATAATCTCATAGGATATAACCTCAGGGAAAATTATTCTGAGACCATGACAAAAAAAAGAACAAAATAAAATCACTTCAGAATTTTGTCTAAGTGCAGACAAAACAAGGCTACTGTGCCACCCACAAAATATTCAACCACAGAATTGCCTCCACTTTGTGACAGCATCCAGTCTAGAGCTATACCCTGCTTCTGTAGACCTTCCTCAAATCACCCAACTACATCTCAAATCTTACATCTCAAATCCTACCTCAAATCCTACATCTCAAATAGATTTTTTTCTAGTATCCTCTTACGGAGGCATGCCATGGTTCCAACATGGTGTGTGTTCGCCCTCACTGAAACTAGTAATAAGCCTAACTTGATCTTTAGCTAAAGAGCATTCACAAAAGTTGTGAAAATTCTTTCTGGCAGAGGTGAAATATCTGACATTAGCACGAATGCTATTATAAATTCAGTTAAAAAGTTCTACACTGGAGATAAAATTATTTGTTTTTGCAGTGCTAATACAAATATAAATTTGGAACAAAGCACCATAGTAAATATAAGGTTCTTAGAAATTAAAAAACTCACAGAGCAGAAATATGTACCTGGAATATACTGGGGTACAAACATAATTCCTAACTGTCTTCGACAGCTTCAGTCAATCCCTTTGGCATTACAAACATGTTCAAGTCTTTCCCACTTTGAGAAGAATTCTCCCAGCGAGGCTACCATCAGTGGAGTTTTCCTGTTGGCATGGTAATAGGGACCAAAAAATTGCCTTTGGAGCTTAGCAGTCACAAAAGCCTTTTCTTCCAGAATTGGGAATTTCTAACTAAACAGGTCATAAATTCCTAACTGCCACTCAACAATCATTTTGGGGCACTTCCAGGGTTAACAGCTAAGTTCAAATTTTGGCTTTCATACCCAAGAAAAGTAAAATAGAAAGTTGCCTGGTGTGGCTGAGCTAACTTCCCTTTTTGTACCCAAGCTAAATGGCAGCTGATTTGGCTTAAACAGGTATACAATTCTTACTTCTATTCACCTTTCGAAATCCAGCCTAGGGGGGATTTGCAAGGGCATGGAGTCTAGCTCAAGAAGCACTTCCCCAGGTAGTCTTCCCCAGTACTCCCCGTTGCATTCAGTCACGCCCTCTCCTCTGCTCAGTAATGTTGTTCTCATCACATCATTATAATGTATTCATTACACCTCTGCCTCTCCCAATTAGACTCTGAGTTCCCTACAGGCAACATTCAGTAAGTCTTAATTATCTTAGTCTTCCCAGCATCTAGCACTCTACCTTGAGCTGAATTAAAGTGAAATAGCATAGACAAATTGACATTGTTTTAGACATAAAACAGCACAATGTAATATCTGCTAATTACAAATAACATTCAACAATGAATACACACACACACACACACACACACACACACACACACACACGTACACGGAAAGGTACAAAGCTGTCTCCAAACCTTATTTTAAAGCATTTGAATAATTTTTAAAAAATAGTATCCCTGTATACTGGTACTATTTTTTAGTTGGACTAGAAATTCAGTACCTATATGAACATGAAATTACACAAATGTTAGTAACTGCATTCAATAAATGAAAATACAACAAATAATAGCACAAATTAGAAAAAAAACAGTGTATGATATGAATACATCCGTCTTTTGCTTCACTTTTTTTTTTTTTTTTTGAGACGGAGTCTCGCTGTGTCTCCCAGGCTGGAGTGCAGTGGTGCGCTCGGCTCACTGCAAGCTCCACCCCCTGGGTTCACGCCATTCTCCCGCCTCAGCCTCCCAAGTAGCTGGGACTACAGGCGCCCGCTACCACGCCCGGCTAATTTTTTGTATTTTTAGTAGAGACGGGGTTTCACCGTGTTAGCCAGGATAGTCTCGATCTCCTGACCTCGTGATCCACCCGCCTCGGCCTCCCAAAGTGCTGGGATTACAGGCTTGAGCCACCGCGCCTGGCCTGCTTCACATTATTTTCAACTGCAAAGGTTGACCTCAAACATTAAAGAGCTGTTGATTGGAGCCAAGTATACTGGAAAAGTAGTTCTAGTATGAAAATCCTCTTATCAAATAAGCATGTTCCAAATTTGACCCTGAAAATTATGCCTTTATGCCTTTAACCATCTCCAAATTTAATCAATAAAAATTAATAAAATAGGTAAAAATCCATTTTAAATTTTTTAAAATGTAAATTGTACCTTTACAAACAACATCTAGACAGAAGTTAAGTTTTGTGATTAACGCAGTCAGCCCCATCCATTACAGAGGTAATACCACCTAATGAAACTCTTGTGTAGGAGTCTGATGGCTCATCACGTTGGCAATCATCACAGAGAGCATCCACCTGTAAGGTAAAGAAACAATTACTTCAAACATAACAAAAGTTTAAAAATCAGAAACATATGCTTAAATCATTGTTGTTCAAAAAATGGTTTAAACAACTATAATAAGCATTAGTGAATATATTTCAGTTGACAAACACATCATAGACATGGGCTGATGGTATCATAATGCCTAAGCATCATCTTTCATACTTTAAGAGCAGCTTAGGAAAATTGAGCAGGAAGTACAGAGTTCCCACACACTCCCTGTCCTCTACCTTCAGTTTTCCCTATTATTAGCATCTTGCATTGGTATGGTACATCGATTACAATTGATAAACTAATATCGATACTTTGTAGCTTACGTTAGGGTTCACTATGTGTTGTATAGTCATATACATTTTTAGCAACTTTTCCACGTATGCTTCAATAGTAAACTATGCATTTAAATAATTTTTCCCATTTTGACCTCAGATGCACAGTGTTGGATGAATCATAATTCTTGTGCTATGACACGAACATCAGTGGTCCATGCATGACTCTTTAAATTAATTAGTTATTCAATTGGTGATTTTTGGGTTTTTATTTCAATTTTTATTTTAGGTTCAGGGGATACATGTGCAGGTTTGTTAGATGGGCATATTGCATGGTGCTGAGGTTTGGGATGCAAATGATCCCATCACCCAGCTAGTGTGCACAGAACCTAACAGGTAGTTTTTCAACCTTCGGCCTCCTCCCTCTTTCCCCTTTCTGATAGTCCACAGTGCCTATTGTTCCTATCTTTATGTCCATGTGTATTCACTTTTCAGCTCTCACTTGTAGAGTGAGAACATGTGGTATTTGGTTTTCTGTTCTTATACTAAATCACTTAGGTGAATGGCCTCCAGCTGCATCAATGTTGCTATAAAGAACATGATTTTCATTCTTTTTGATGTCTGCATAGTATTCCATGGTGTACATGTACCACATTTTCTTTATCCTATCCACCACTGATGGGCACCTGGGTTGATTCCATGTCTTTGCCATTGTGAAAAGTGCTGCAACAAACATACGAGTGCATATGTATTTTTGGTAGAATAATTTTTCCTTTGGGTATATACCTAGTAATGGGATTGCTGGGTCAAATTGTAGTTCTATTTTAAGTTTTTGTGAGATATCTCCAGACTGCTTTCCACAGTGGCTGAATTAATTTACACTCCCACCAGCAGTGTATAAGCATTCACTTTTCTCCACAACCTCACCAGCATCTGTTATTTTTTGACTTTTTAGTAATAGCCATCTGACTGGTGTGGAATGATATTTCATTGTGGTTTTGATTTTCATTTCTCTGTGATTAGCGATGTTAAGCATTTTTTCATATTTTGTTGGCCACTTGTATGTATTCTTTTGAGAAGTGTCTGTTCTGGTCCTTTGCACACTTGTTAATGAGATTATCTGATTTTTGCTTGTTGAATTAAGTGCCTTGTGGATTCTGGATATTAGATCTTTGTCAGATGGCTAGTTTGCAAATATTTTCTCCCATTTTGTAAGTTGTCTGTTTACTCTATTCATCATTTCTTTTGTTGTGCAGAAACTCTTTAGTTTAATTAGGTCCCACTTGTCTATTTTTGTTTTGCTGCAATTGCTTTTAAGGACTTAGTTATACATTCCTTGCAAGGTTGGTGTCCAGAATAATAATTCCTAGGTTTTCTTCTAGGATTTTTATAGTTTGTGGTCTCACATTTAAGTCTTTAATCCACCTCGATTTAATTTTTGTATATGGTAAAATGTAGGGGTCCAGTTTCACTCTTACTCATATGGCTAGCCAGCTAGCTATCCCAGCACCATTTACTGAACAGGGAGTCCTTTCTCCACTGTGTGTTTTTGTCCACTATGTTGAAGATCAGATGGTTGTAGAAGTGTGGCTTTATTTCTGAGTATTCTACTCCATTCCATTGGTCTATGTGTCTGTTTTTGTACCAGTACCTTGCTATTTTGGTTACTGTAGCCTTGTAGCATAGCTTGAAGTCAGGCAGTGCGATACCTCCAGCTTTGTTCTTTTGGTTTAGGATGGCTTTGCCTATTTCGGATCATTTTTGGTTCCATATGAATTTTTGAGGTTTCTTTCTGTTTCTATGAAGAATGACATTGGTAATTTTATAGGAATAGCATTGAATCTGAATACTGCTATGGGCAGTATGGCCATTTTAATAATATTGGTTCTTCCAATCTATGAGCATAGAATGTTTTTCCATTTGTTTATGTCGTCTGTTGATATGGTTTGCATGTTTGCCCCCTCCAAATCTCATGTCAAAATGTGATTCCCAATGTTGGAGGTAGGGTCTGGTGTGAGGTGATTGGATCATGGCGGCAGGTCCCTCATCAATGGCTTAGCACCATTCCCCTATTGATGAGTGACTTCTCACTCTGAGTTCATGGAAGATCTGATTGTTTAAAAGTGTGAGGAACACCCCCCCACACACCCCGCACCATCTTGCTCCCTCTCTTATCATATGAGATGCTGACTTCCTTTTGCCTTCAGCCATTAATGTAAGCTTTCTGAGGCCCTCACCAGAAGCAGATGCTAGCACCATGCTTCCTGTACAGCCTGCAGAACCATGAGCCAAAATAAAACCTCTTTTCTTTACAAATTACCTGGTCTCAGGTATTTTTTATAGCAACACAAAACTGCCTAATATGTCTATGATTTTTCTTTTCCTTTTTTTGAGATGGAGTCTTGCCCTGTCACCCAGGCTGGAGTGCAGTGGCATGGTCTCAGCTCAATGCAACCTCCACCTCCTGGGTTCAAGTGATTCTCCTGCCTCAATCTCCCAAGTAGCTGGGATTATAGCCACACACCACCACGTCCGGTTAATTTTTGTATTTTTAGTAGAGACAGGGTTTCACCATGTTGGCTAGGCTGGTATTGAACTCCTGGCCTCGGGTGATCCGCTCACCTCAGCCTCCCAAAGTGCTGGGATTACAGGCATGAGCCACTGCACCCAGCCTATGATTTCTTTCAGCAGTGTTTTATGGTTCCTCCTTATAGAGATTTTTCAACTTCTTTGTTAGATGTATTCCTAGGTATTTTATTATTTTGTGACTATTGTAAATGAAAATGAATTCTTGATTTGGCTCTCAGCTTGAATGTTATTGGTGTATAAAAATGCTATGGATTTTTGTACATTATTTTTGTATCCTGAAACTGTATTGAAGTCATTTATCAGCTCTAGGAGCCTTTCCACAGAGTACTTAAGGTTTTCTAGCTATATAATCATATCATCAGTGAAGAGAGATATTTGACTTCTTCTTTTCCCACTCGGATGCCTTTAATTATTTCTCTTGCCTGATAGCTCTGGCAAGGACTTCCAGTACTATGTTGAAGAGGAGTGGTGAGAGTGGGCATCCTTGTCTTGTTCCAGTTCTGAAGAGAAATGCTTCCCGTTTTTGTCCATTTAGTATGATGCTGGCTGTGGTTTTGTCATAGATGACTCTTATTATTTTGAAGCATTTTCCTTCAATGCCTAGTTTGTGAAGGGTTTTTATCATGAAGGAGTGTTGGATTTAATCAAAAACTTTTTCTGTCTGTTGAGATGATCATATGGTTTTTGTTTTTGATTCCGTTTATGTGGTGAATCACATTTATTGAGTTGCATATGTTGAATCAACCTTGCATCTCAGGAATGAAGCATACATGACTGTAGTGAATTAACTTTGATGTGCTGTGGATTCAGTTTGTTAGTATTTTGTAGAGGATTTTTGCATCTAAGTTCGTGAGGAATACTGGCCTGAATACTGGCCTGTAATTTTCTTTTTCTGTTGTGTCTTTGCTAGGTTTTGGTATCAGAGTGATAATAGCTTCATAGAATGGATTGGGGAGGAGTCCCCCCTTCTCAATTTTTTGGAATAGTTTCAGCAGAATTGGTACCATCTCTTCTTTGTATGTCTGGTAGAATTTGTTTGCAAATCCATCTGATCTGGGGCTCCTTTGGTTGATAGGTTTTTTATTACTGATTCAGTTGTGGAACTTGATATTCCACTGTTCAGGATTTCAATTTCTTCTGATTCTGTCTTGGAAGGTTGTGCATTTCCGGAAATTTACCCATTTCCTCTAGATTTTTTAGTTTGTGTGCACAGATGTTCGTAATAGTCTCGGAGGAACTTTTGTATTTCTGAGGGATCAGTGGTGATGTCACCTTTGTAATTTCTGATTGCACTTACTTGGGTCTTCTCTTTTATTATTTGTTAATCTAGCTAGTGGTCTATTGATCTTATTATTTCAAAGAATGAACTTTTTGTTTCATTGGCCCTTTGTATGAAGTTTTGAGTCTCAATTTTGTTCAGTTCTGCTCTGATTTCAGTTATTCATTTTCTTCTACTAGTTTTGGGGTTAGTTTGTTCTTGTTTTTCTAGTCCCTTTAGGTGTGATGTTAGGTTGTTAATTTGAGATTTTTCTAACTTGTTGATGTAAGTATTTAGCACTATAAATTTTCCTGTTGACACTGCTTTTGCTAAAACCAAGATATTTTGTATGTTGTATCTCTGTTTTCATTTATTTCAAAGAAATTCTTTATTTGTGCTTTAATTTCGTTGTTTAGCCAAAAGTCATTCTGGAGCAAGTTGTTTAATTTCCATGTAATTGTGTGGTTCTGAGACATCCTCTTGGTATTTATTTCTATTTTTATTCCACTGTGATATGAAAGTATGATTAGCATACTTTACTGAGACTTGCTTTATGGTTGACCATGTGCTTAGTTTTCTTATCTGTGTGTAGATGAGAAGAGTGTAATATATATATAAATATTATTTATATATATATATGTATATTCTGTGGTTGATGGATGGAGTGTGCTGTAGATGTTCTATTAGGTTCAACTGGAGAAGCATTGAATTTAAATCCAGAATTTCTTTGTTACTTTTCTACCTCAATGATCTGTCTAATGCTGTCAGTGGGGTGTTGAAGTCCCCCACTATTATTGTGTAGCTGTCAAGCTTTTCATAGGTCTAGAAGTACTTGTTTTATGAATCTGGGTGCTCCAATGTTGGGTGTGTATATATTGAGGATAGTTAAATCTTCTTGTTGAATTGAACCCTTTATCATTATCTAGTGCCCTTCTTTGTCTTTTTATCCTGTTGTTGGTCTAAAGTCCAATCTGATATAAGAATAGTGACCCCTTCTCTTTTTTGGTTTTTTGTTTGCATGATAAATCTTTCTCCAACCCTTTACTTTAAGCCTATGGGTGTCATTATATATGAGATGGGTCTCTTGAAGGCAACAGATGGTAGGGTCTTATACTTTTATCCAACTTGCCATTCTGTGACTTTTAAGTGGGGATTGATTTCGACACAAATAAACTTCTAAAGCAATCCAGGAAATGAAGGCTTGAGCAGTGCTTCTGCAAAGACTCCAGGTGCCTCTCTGTGTCAGTCTGAAGGCCCAGGGGTGTCAAGAGGGTTCTCCCAAGCCCAGGATTGCAAAGGTCCATGGCAGATCCTTGTCTTGGATCTTGTTGAACTTCCTTGCAGCTCATGCTTTCAATTCTTTATCTGTCATCTCCAAGTTTCCATTTTCATTAGAGGCCATTGCTGGAGAGCTAGAGTAATACTTTGATGGTGTCTCAGAATTCAAATTTTTCATGATGGCTGGAATTCTTATGCTGGTTTCTTCCCATCTGGAGAGGAACGTGTTGGGTAGGATCTTTTGGCTTTGCTTCTATAGCCTTGTGCACTTCTGTCAGCAGGTTTCATATGGAGCTATGCAGTTCAACCTACAAACCAGTAGATGGCGGCTGCAGCTAAGAACCAGCTGTGGCACAAGCAAGTGAGTATGTAGCTGACCTTTGCTTACTGTGAGGTGCATCCTGTTGTTTCAAGTGAAGGCCTAGACAGTGGAGTGCCCAGGGTCCTGAGGTTCCTGTTACACGGGGGTGGGGGACCTCAGCTGGGCAGAGCTGGAGCCCCTGGCTCACCCATGAATACCTTGATAGTGCACTAATAAGGGTGGCTGGGAGGAGTTCCTGGTGAAGTGCACTGAGGTCTCTGCAGGGGAAGGAGGGGGTTGCACCAGCTCCCTGTCCTAGATAGGTAGGAACTTGATCTGTTTCTCTACCACACCCCTGTTCCGGGGCTTGTGTATCCCAATTCAGATGCACAGTGTAGCCTATCTCTGGACCACAATGTGGTTGAATGTCACAGGAAATGCTTGTTTTGCAACTCTCTGTGGGTGTGGTTTCAGGGCATAACCTCATCAGTCAACCTGATACAGATAGCTTTATGGTACTCCTGCCATCTGATGTGGCAGTACTGCTGCTTATTTTAAAGAGAGGACTTCATCTTTGGGCCTATGTGAATGGATGTTGGTTATGGTGGTGTCGGTTGGCTAGGTCGGTACAACCTTGTGCCCTAGGGGAATGGTCAGATGCCAGCAGAGTTGGAATGGGGTGTGTAGTTCCTCAGTTCCCAGGCCCCTAGATGGCCCACGGGACAGCATCTATGAGTCCTGAAGGGGCTGGACCTGGGTAGGATGAGCTCAGAGTTCAAGCGCTGGCTGTGATGAGGAGGGGTGGGCTGGTCCCTGGATCACTGGACAAACCCAGGTGGGGGCAGGTGGGACGCTTAGGTGGTAGGAGTCCAAGGGAATATCACAGGCCTGTGGGGGGTGGGTTTTCAGAAGGGCTCTTAGCCTCAGGTGAAATGTTTGGGCAGGGGCAAGCTGACTGTGCTGTGGGCCTTTCATTGGGGAGGGTAGGATCCCTCCGTGGTGTCAATGGAGACTGGTGGCTGTGGGGCATGTGCCCCACTTGCACTTCTCTCCCACCCAAGTGATACTGGACTTTGCTGTTGGTGGCATGCAAAGGTGTCAAACCATGTCTGTTACCTCCGGAAGTTCTGCCCCAGAGGCATGCAGAGCCATGTTCAGGCTGGGGGCAGGACCACTGCACTGGGAGCCCAAGCTGGCAAGCCCTGCCTGGAAAGGAGCAGCAGGGGCAGAGAATCACATGATCTGCAGCATGGTCACTTCCCAGAGGAGCACAGGTCTAAGGCTGCTCACAGTGTTCAGGTGGTGGTGGGGCCACTGTGCTGGAAGCTCAAGGTGGCAATCCCTGCCTGGTGAGGTGCAATGGGGTCAAGGTCTGCAGTCTGGACACTTAAAGGAATCCAGAACCACAACTGCCCACAGTATTCGGGCAGGGGTGGGGTTGCTGTGCTGGGAGCTCAAGTCAGCAAGCCTTGCCTAGCAAGAAGCAACAGGGCAGTCTGGCCTCTGCGGCACTGTGGCCGCAGCCTCTATCAGGGCTACAGTGCCAGGCTTCTCAGAGATCCAAGTCTGTGGGGCTCCACGTGGGCTTGAGCAGTGCCTCTGCAAAGACTCTAGATGTCTCTCTGTGTCAGTCTGAAGGCCCAGGGGCATCAAGAGGGTTCTCCCATGCCCAGGATTGCAAAAGTCCATGGTAGAAGTTTGGATCCCCCAAGGACTCTCATTCACTCACCCTTTCCCTGCATTAGGGAGCTTCCCCAAGCTCCATGCCAGTCAGTCATATACTTTCTAAATGTGTCTTAAAATGTTATTTGCTCACCCACAAGATTTAATGCACTGTTTCTGCCTTCCAAGAATAAAAGATCAAAGGGGAATAAAAGATTTTTAAAAACTAATTCAAGGCAAACTGTAATAAACAATTTTAAAAGGTTCAAAAATTGGTTTCTGAGAATTCTCAGGAGGAAGAGAATTTCAGACTGAGAAGACAAAAGACAATTTCTTGGAGGAAGTTATTTTGACCTGGGCTCTGAAAGAAGACAAAGATTTTACCTGATAAATAGGTTGGAGTTGGGGTTGGTAATTGGGGACTGGCAGGGAGACGGCAAGTGATGAGAGAAAACGCAAGTCAAGTTAGGGGAACAGGGAGAAAAGCCATAAGACTCCAGATTAGGGCACCTGGAAGACAGAAGCATGAGATAAAGTTGAGAAAACAACTGGGTGGTGGAAGGCTCTAAAAAAGACGAGTCAAATGCAGGCTTTAATTTATCTACAATGAACATGTATACAAAATTTATATTGATTATAGGTGTAATGGTTCTTATTTTATGTTTTGTTCTTTAATTAAGCAAATAATACATGTTCATCATATAAAACATAAAAAAGACACAGAATAGCAAAAAGTAATAACACATAATTTATAAATCCACTATCAACATTCTGGTACTTACCCTGGTCCAGATGGTTTTACTATGCATAAATATATATGTACCACTTTGGAGGAAATTTTTAATATTTTATACATTATTAACATAACATCAATCAATCATATATTTCAACAGATTGTTGAAATGTTATTTTAAAGGATAATATGTCATCCCACAGAATGGAAGTGACATAATTATTTACTCAATTCCACATGGTTGGACATTTGGCCTGCATCCTAACACATTGCCTACCTGCCTGATTTATTTCTGTCGGATAAACTACTAGGAGTGGAATTTCTTGTTCAAAGATTTCTAATGGAAACTTCATCCATGGAGATGTAAATCTGCTTTCACATTTCTTTTTTGAATAGCCTAGTTTATGACCTAGTCCCATTTCTCAAATGTTATCTTTGGAACTGTAAATACTAATTTCACTGAGGGTTATTCCCTCAGTGAATATTCAGGAGCTTGGAATGAAGCACCAAGCTCCCATCTATGTATCCAGCACCACTTCTGTCAATGTGCAAGTGGGTATTCCTTAGCCCCTCTGACCTCTTTGTTCCCTGACTCCATACTAGCTCAATCATATGGCAGACTTAACCTTCCCCAAGTTTCATGTCAAACTCCTCACTCTCCCTCCTGGGGTTATTTTCCCTTTCAAACACCATCAATTATTGAACTTCACTCACTTCATCATTTCAGTTGGCAAAACCCCAAAGGCCAACAGTCCAGCCATTCTCCTCCTTTACCATACCAAATGGACTGCTGTAAAAATAAAACCAAATTCAGCTGTCTAGATCCACTTACAATGAGGGGCATACGTATCACATGGACACTCAATACTACCCCATGGCCTTTATTTTCTCAGAGAAGTAAGAGGCAAGGCTTGCCTATCTGTGTTTTCTAAATTTTCACTAATGGAAAGAAAATATTTGTGTCATTAAAGAAATAAAATTGGACTTGGCACGGTGGTAATCTTACTCCAGTTCCCTAGTAAACATGCCTTCCCACAATCTAAAACTATCTATACTCAAAACTGTAGCACTAAAATTTTATTTCTTTTTTTTTCTGAGACAGAGTCTTGCTCTGTTGCCCAGGCTGGAGTGCAGTGGCATATTCTTGGCTCACTACAGCCTCCACCTCATGGGTTCAAGCAACCTTCCTACCTCAGCCTCCCAAGTAGCTGGGACTACAGGCATGTGCCACCAGCCCAGTTAATTTATTTTTTGTAGAGACTGGGTCTCACTATTTTTCCCAGGCTGGTCGCTAACTCCTGCGCCCAAGCAATCCTCCCACCTCCGCCTCCCGAAGTACTGGGATTACAGGTGTAAGCCACCATGCCAAGCCAAATTTTATTTCTTTAATGACACAAATATTTTCTTTCCATTAGTGAAAATTTAGAAAACACAGATAGGCAAGCCTTGCTTCTTACTTCTCTGAGAATATAAAGGCCATGGGACAGGCGCTCATCTAGGAACTTGCTGGCACCTATCCTCGCTTTCTCTGCCTTCCTTCCTATAACAATGGGAGAACATCCAAGCCCTTCACAGGGCTGACCCTTCACTGAACACGTTACCATTCCCTCTTATATCCATGAGAACATTGATCCTACAGTTACTGCTTCTCTTCCTCCTGTACCAAGATTTTTCTCTTTCTAATGAATCAACATACAAACATACTCTAGACTCTCCTATCCTTAAAAAAAAAAAAAAAAAAAAAAACACCTGGTGTGGTGGCTCATGCCTGTAGTCCTAGTACTTTGGGAAGCCAAGGCAGGTGGATGACTTGAGTCCAGGAGTTTGACATCAACCTGTGCAACATAGCAAGCCCTCATCTCTACTCAAAAACTCAGCTGGGTGTGGTGCTCTGTGCCTGTAGTCCCAGCTACTCAGGAGGCTGAGGTGGGAGGACCACTCAAACCTGGGAGGTCGAGGCTGCAGTGAGCCAAGCCATGACCATTGCCACTGCACTCCAGCCTGGGAAACAGAATGAGATCCTGTCTCAAAAAAAAAAAAAAAAAAAAAAAAGATAAACAAACCTCATTGATCTGATCTCCCCTTCCGCCTCATTTCTTTGCTCCCTCTCCCAGCAAAAGATACTGAAAAGAATTGTCTAACAAACAGGCAAAGCCTGAAATTCAACTTTCACATTCCCTGATAAGTGCTTCCTGCATACCTGAGCAAAGGTAGTTTTGGGTTCATGGTGGGTAGGTGGATGAGGAAGAGAGACTTAAATGGAATTACACATAACAAGAAGAGAAGGTAATGGAGACAGGAAATTCTGTCAAGTTGTCTTACTGCAAAGGGAAAGAGGAAGCTTAAAGAAAAAGCAATCGTGAAGGCTGGGACTTGTATTTTGTAAGCTAAGGTTTGAACATGTTTAAATGCTGATGGATATTGGCCCTTAAAAGAGGGAAAGCCTTAGGGAAGCTGGCCTGAGAGGGGAAGTGGCCCTAAGGGAGTGTCTAAGAACAAGAGCGACCCATTCAGAGATTGTCCCTGAGACCTAGTACTGCCCCCCATGAGGAAGGAGCAGCAATGGTGTCAGTATCCAGGCCTTGTACAGAGTGCTTTTCTGTTTAGTTTTTACTTTGTTTTGTTTTTTAAAGATGAAATAAAGACCCAGGGGGAGAAAAAAAAAAAGAGGGAAAGCCTAAAAAGACAGGAAAACAAGACATACTCAGTAGTCTAAGAAAAGATTTGGATAAAGGAAAAGAAATGAGATCCAAAATACAGGTACAGAGTGTTGGCCTTAGGAGAAGGGACACTTTTTCCATTCTAATAGGATGGGAGGAGGAGGGGACTGGTGAAGATATAGGTGGATTTACAGGTTTTGTTGTTAAAACAAACACCAAAAAAGACCTAATAAACTAAAACATTTGGAAGAAATAAAAAACGACCCCACCCACCCAACTCCATCCCTCAAGGAGTGCTGGTCCTAAAGTGGCTTGATAAATGACTCCTTTATAATCTTCATGGAATATATCAATCGGATGTTTATTTGTGCAGAAATATAAAGAATTAAGGAAAACTCCTGATTCTTTGCATAAATCCAGCATAATGGTGATTCTGAAAACTGATAAAAATCACATAAAGAGAGGCAACTATACATCAATTCCATTTATGGAAATGTAAAAACCTAAATAAAAATGAAGTAAGCAAATCTAGGAGGACATTACAAGAATTATACATCATAATCATAACTTTGTGGGGATTGTTCCCATAAAGTAAGATTGGCTTAAGATTAGGAAAATTATTCATATTTTTCTCCATATCGATAGCTCAAAAGAAAAAAAACTAGATGAAGATCTTGAGTGTGCTAAAGAACATTTGAAAACTGTATCATCCCTAATTTTACTTTTTCCTTTTACACATATTTTCAGTACCCCAAAACTGGAGTACATCCCTAATTTTCAAAAACTCTAGAAATGAAATATAGAGGATACTTCTTTACCAAAGCTAAGATATTTCAAAACACCTGTCAGTATCATACATTCCAATAAAACGGAAACTAGGTAAGGCCTATAATGAGTCTTTCTTCTATTTCAAGATACCCATTTGTTTCACATTTTAACATTTCTGAAATCAAGAGGATGGCCATAATCTATGCATACTTTAAATATCCATTATTAAATTATTGTTGTGCCTTAAAATTGATGAAAATCAAAAATTGATGAGATTCTGTTTAAAAGGACCAACCAGGCCAGGTGCGGTGGCTCACGCCTGTAATCCCAGCACTTTGGGAGGCCGAGGTGGGTGGATCACCTGAGGTCAGGAGTTCAAGACCAGCCTGGCCAACATGGTGAAACCTCGTCTCTATTAAAAATACAAAAATTAGCCAGATGTGGTGGTGCATGCCTGTAATCCCAGCTACTTGGGAGGCTGAGGCAGGAGAATCACTTGAACCCAGGAGGTGGAGGTTGCAGCAAGCTGACATCGTGCCATTGCACTCCAGCCTAGGCAACAAGAACAAAACTCCATCTGAAAAAAAAAAAAATCATGTGATCATGCTATATTATTACACATGTCAAAAATGTAACTATGTTTGTTGATTTTGAAGTTACAATGGTAACCTATAGAAGAATGAATGTGTACATGGATGTTTGTATAAATTAATACAATACTAATGAAAGGGAACAGAGCAGTACATAATGCAGCTTAGCCAAATTCCACATCTTTCATGATCCAAGGTCAATAAATACTGGCTAACATTGCTAAGTCAAAGAAAAGGTGTAAGAATATTATGTACATTATCCAGGTGCCCATGAGAAGACAGCTTCTATTTCTAAAAGTAAAAACCACAAAAAGCACCATGTCTGAAGAATATAAGTTGTCCAGGAAGGCATGAAGAAGAATTGTTACTTTTCATTTTACATCCTTCTAGAGTTTGAATTATTTAAGCATAGTTTTATGTGTATATAAAAGTATGCAAATTTAAAGAAAGTTTATATTAAGCATTCGGTTGACACTTGCTACCTAAATAACATTGACAATAAAGTATATCTAAACCATGTAAGAAAGGCACAAAGAAGAGTCCAGTAAGTTTGTCATCTACCAAATTACATAACAAAAATCAATACTATACAGGCAGATAAAATTAGTTTGAAAATACATTTATAAATATATTGATAATGATTTAAAGTTATACTAAAATCAAAAAGTTTATCTTAAATAATTTAAGTAAAAATTTATATTAATGATAGAACAAAAATATTGAAAATCTGGGAAATAAACTTAGCAAGAAATATACAGAACCTACTGAATAAAGTGTAGAACAATTCATAAGTATGTAAGAGGGGAAACATGCTTTTTGAGGCAAAAGACAATTATCATTATGTCAGTTCTCTCTAAATTAAATCTATAAACTCAAAGTCATCCTAATTTAAAAAATCAGTGGATTTGATTGTTGCAGTTGTTGTTTTTGCTGGAAATGGAAAAACTAAACACAATAATCTTTTAAATTGATACTGAAAAACCAACAAGCAAGAATGGCTGGGAAAATTCCAACAACATACACAAAAGTTTTGTAATCTGAAATCAGACTACAAAACATTGAAATATTACAATCTACAATCCTTCCGTAATTCAAACAATCCTTCCGTAATTCAAACCATTTGATCTTACCTTCAGGACAAGATAACACCATCACATGAACATAATAGGGTATTGCCACAGTTTCAAATATCCATTGGAATGTAGTGTATGATACAAGTGGCATTCCAACTCAATAAGGGAAAAGGGGATTATTGCATTAAATGTATGGGGACAACAAGGTAGCCATTAGCAAAACAAGATCTGTATCCTTCTCGCAATTGCTACACTCAAATCAATTCCAGTCAGATTGAATATTTTGATGTAAATAAACAAATAATGTTCAAAGGAAAACCCAAGTGAAATTTGTTTGAATTATGAAGTGTAATAGGACTTTGCAAGTATTTTTATTGAACCCCAAATCCATATGAATAAGATGACTTCATTTATAGTATATAAAAATTAAACTCCATAAAGCAAAGTTGAGAAACAGTCTTGGAAGAAATATCTGCAAAACATTCATACCGTAAATATCCTAACAAAGCTCTAATTTCCCTAACATGCAAATATCTTTAATGTCCCTGATAAATAAATATCTCTAATAAAAAAGAAAAGTTGTTCTACTCTCATCAACACTCAAAGCAATACAAATAAAGTTATGAGATTGCTTTTTACTTCTCATATTGCCAAAGATTTCAAAGATTAGTAATATTCTCGTCCTTGCCAATGTTGCCAAACAAGCAGTCTCGCAGCCTACTCCTGACAGTGTCAATTAGTACAATAAAGCTGAAGCATAATTTTATTATATTCATTAAAATGGTTAATATCTGGACTGAGATGAAGGTTGTACAACTCTGTCAGTTTATTAAAAATGTCACTGAGCTGTATTATTAAAACTTGAGAATCTTATGGTAAGTAAATTATACTTCAATAAAGCTGTTTCTACAAAGTGACTAGAATATATGTCTGTCCACCCAGCAATTGCACTTCAGCAAATGCAGAAAGCAGTTACTTGGGTAAAAAAATGAAGTTGTAGGATAGCATAGACTCTAATAGTTACCATTGTTAATAACATTTTTACATGCTGAAAACATAGATATGGAATTTATACTTTCATCAACAGAAGCCACTACAAAGATAAGAACAAATGTCCCATACAATCCAGTAAGTTAGACTTCAAATTCTACTCTACAACCACTATACCATGTCATCTCAGAGAGGCTGAATAGCACCCACACTCGAGGAACAAAGGCATCCCCAAACTCATACAACTCTTACTTTGCGTTCAATCCATGAGATGTTTTTCTTCCACAACTGCAGTAACTTTTTGACCAACTTTCAGAAGTACATTTCCAGTCACAGCATCACTACTGAAGTAGATCAAATCATCAATTAAGTCATAATCACTGCAGAACCTTGTCACAACTCCCTGCAGTTTTTAACCTGGTGCCACCTAAAAGATGGGTAAACAAAAAGTTTCATTAATTAATCTTAAAAGCAAACACACACTACAAATAAGCCCTGCCAGAGGAAACTATGATAGACAATTAACTAAATCTAGAAATAAAATAGGCTAGACTGAAGATACAGATGACAATAACAGTAGAATGTAGTGGTGTAATGTGTAGGATTCTGGAGGCAGAATGCCAAGGTAGAAATGCTGGTTCCACCATTTCTCTGTATAGCACAGTGGCTCCAGGCCCAAGGCAGCTGAATGCTGAAGTGACGAGCAATGAGTCTGGAGCCAGAATGCTTGACTTTGAATCACAGCTCCTCTCTCCTTATCATCTGCATAACTGTGAGCACATTTGTTAACCTCTCTGAAATTTTTTCATCTGAAAAACCAAGACATTAATAATGTCTGTCTAATAAAGTTGTTAGAAATATTAACTGAAACATACATGTAAACTGCTTAGAACTGTGAATGCCTCCACAGGTTAGAGTGTAAATGTTGTTTTTACATCTATATCTAGAGAGTCTTTAAGCATCCATTATGGTTATACAATTTCATCATTATCAACAACAGCAACAGCAGGAGGAGGAGCATCTGGAGATTCTCATCAGGCAAAGCACATAAAGAGATCTGGGGATTTAAGTCTAGCACAAATGTGCATCCAAATCACTCAGATTTTTTTTTCTGAACAAACACAGCTAGTAAGCCATAGTTCAGGATTTGAATGCAGACAGTCAGCCTGTGGATCTCGCACTACGAACTACAGCACCTCAGGTGCCTCCCCAAAGACTTGGGTAAATTGGCAGGACGACTGAGAGAGATCTTGATTATCATTTATGATTATGGAATCAGAAGCGAAGACAATGTTGAAAAATTGGGGAAAAAAGAATCAAATTTATTAGCTGAAATCATAACAAGAAAGTAGAAGGGACAAGGGTGACAACTACCACTCAGGCACGTGAAAAATATGTCAAAGACTCCTCTATGTGGTCCCATTGGTAAAAATAAGGCTAATTAGCGGACGCTGCAGTGAGAGATTTCAGCTAAAAAAAAAAACCAGCCTTCTCTGGCAAACTTTGCTAAGACTCAGCCGACCACCTCTGCAGAGGTTCATACTGTGCTGGCAGAGAAGCTACAGGGAGATTCCAGCACCAGGAAGGCAGGGAGCAGGGTTCCTGCTGAGAGAATACTGCTGACCAAAGATGACACCCTCCTGAAGACAGTGTGAATTTACTCTTGTGGCAGGAGGCGCCTTCAGAGGCAGGGAACATACCCAGTAAGAAATGGCTGCTGGGCCAGGCGCGGTGGCTCACCCCTGTAATCCCAGCACTTTGGGAGGCCGAGGCGGGTGGATTACGAGGTCAAGAGATCGAGATCATCCTGGCTGACACGGTGAAACCCCGTCTCTACTCAAAATAGAAAAAAATTAGCCAGGCGTAGTGGTGGGGGCCTGTAGTCCCAGCTACTCGGGAGGCTGAGGCAGGAGAATGGCGTCAACCCGGGAGGCGGAGCTTGCAGTGAGACAAAATCGCGCCACTGCACTCCAACCTAGGCGACAGAGCGAGACTCCGTCTCAAAAAAAAAAAAAAAAAATGGCTGCTGGACCTGAGTGCAGAGGTGTAATTTCTGCTGGACTACAGACCAGCTGTGTACTTTATCTTTCCTGTTTGTGTTCCTGACTCAGCTGCAGAATGGACACCACAATACTAGGACCTCTCTCGTTGAATTTTTTTGTATCAATGATATGCACGCCCTTTCTTAGCCCAGTGCTTGGCACATACAAGCACTCAACATAAATTAGAATAAATACAATTCAGAGCACGGATGTGTTCCTCCCCAGCAAACCTTCTCACGTGTTATGGACTCACACCCACCAAAGGCAAATGCCTTCACATGCCTGAGTGTCCACTCAGTGTCAGACTCTGGAGCAGGCTTTTAGGATACAAAAGTGAACGCGTTAAACGTGGCTCCTGCCCTCCCACAGGCAACACATATGTGACTCTTCCACTTGGCTTCAAACACATGCTCGTTTGGGAAACATCAAATTTACCCTCAAATCAGCGAGATCCACTGCTACTGGAAATACAAAAAGGGAATCTGTTGCACATTCACATGGCATCCATACAAGAGAAATTCCAAAGGCATCTGGGACATGGTGGTGAATTCTTGTGATTCCATCTACTCTGGAGGTTGAGGCAAGAGGATTGCCTGAGCCCAGGAATTCAAGGTTGCAGTAAACTATGATTACACCAAAAAGTCTGAGTCACTGAATTGATCTGAAGATGAGGATGGCTAAGTGAACAGGGTCAGGTGGTGGAGTGCCACGCAGGGCATTTGGATTGCGTCAGTACTGCTTTCTTTTGGGGGCTTTAACCTTCCTTGTGCAGACTCAAGTGACTCCAATGTGCCCCCAAGGCTGTGGAACACTTTTAGAGGCAGGTCAACCACTTCCCAAAGCCCACTAATAGATAATGTAGTGGGTATTATTCTTCCAATGCAATCTTGGCTATTCAGGGGCTCTTCATGGTCTTGGGATCTAAGACAGAGCCCTAAATCAGCCTGCCTGCCCCTTTTTCTCACCATCATCCATCCTGCATTTCAGGCAGCTGCTTATTTCCTGGGTTCTCCTTCCACACCTGGAGCTCCCACCCCAAATGCCCTATCTTGCTCCCACATACCCACCCTCTGGCACAGCCTAAGCTCTCCCTCTAGAAACCCCTGGCCAGTCAAGTCCCTGGGAGATGTCCTGTGGTGAAGGAGAGTGGAAGCATTTACCCATCTGTGACCCTCCTTTTTAAAGAACAAGCCCTACAGCCTCACTCTCCCATGCAGCCAACACTCCCTTGTCATGGATGTCTTCCCAACTTCAGGAGATTCCTGCTTCTTAGTTCTTCTACGCTGTTGGTTACCAGAGTCTCATCTCCAGTACCACTCTTCTGGACCACCCTTACCACCCCTTGACCCTCTCAGATATATCACTTATCAGCCTGCTCTCTGAGGACCCTCTATGGCTCATCAGTCATCAAATCCCTTAAAAACCCTCACACTCCTGGTCAGGTACAATCACACAAGCTATTTTTGCCTGTTTATTTTGCTGCATGTATTTTAGTGTCATATCTAAGAAACTATTGCCTAATCCAGGGTCACAAAGAGTTACTACTATGTTTTCTTCTTTTTTTTTTTTTGAGACGGAGTCTCGCTCTGTCGCCCAGGCTGGAGTGCAGTGGCCCGATCTCAGCTCACTGCAAGCTCCGCCTCCCGGGTTCCCGCCATTCTCCTGCCTCAGCCTCCCAAGTAGCTGGGACTACAGGCGCCCACAACCGCGCCCGGCTAAAGAGTTTTGTAATTTTAGCTCGTTCATCAATTTTGACTTAATGTTACATATGGCATGAGATAGAGGTCAACTTTATTCTTATGCATGTGGGTATACACTTGTTCCCGGATGATTTGTTGAAAAGACTGTTCTATCCCCATTGAATGGTCCAGATATTCTTGTAGAAAATTAGTTGACCATAGATATGTGGTTTTATTTCTGGAATATCAATTCTATTCCATTAATCTATACGTCTATTCTTTTCCCAGTACCACATGATCTTCATTACAATAGTTTGTATTAAATACTAAGTCAGGTGACGGTGATAGCACTGGTGGTGAGATTCTCTTCTGAGTCCCAAGCACTGTGACTCTGTGTTGGCAGTGGTTGCAATGGGCTGCGTGTGTGGTCTGCAGGCCAATAGGTGGTGCTTGCGGGTTGGAGCCAGCTGAAGTGGTAGTGGTAGGGTGTTTATGCCTGACCTCCTTCCCCCACAAGAAGTGCCTGGGTGTCCCAGGTAATGGATCGGATTGTGGAACCCCCAGGCCCCTGGATCCTGCACTCTGTCTCAGAAGTAGGAGGCAAAGCCTGACAGAGAGAGACGCTGGGCAAGCTTGTGCTCAGGCCCCCCAGTGGTGAGTGCATACACCAGCCATGACAGGGAGTGGGACAACCTTCAGGCCCCTGATGAAATGCTTGGGCGAGGGATAACCACTGCAGTGCTGAGGTCCTGCCACAGAAAGGATGGGGCTGGTCTCAGTGGACATAGCCTTGGATGGTGGGTGGAAGACTTGTGTCCCTCTCATGCTCCAGTCCTAGGGGACTCCTTCCACCATCCCAGCTGTCACAACTATCCCAGTTGCTCAGTCAGAACTACCTAGCCAACAACTCAGCCTCAGGCTGTAGAAGTCACTGCCCAGCTCAAGACCAAGCCTTACAGGCAATTCTTATCCTGCCTAGGCCCCAGGGGAGGTGCCTGATTCCAGCATCAGTGGCTGTAGCCGATGCAGTGTTCACTTCTTAGTCCTAGTTTCAGGGGCCCAACCCCCACTCACACCTCAGTTCTGCAAGCAGTAGCCCAAGTTTACCTAATGCCTCGGACTGGCACCACTGGTCCCTAGGATCATTCATAATCTGTTAAGAGCTAGGATCAAGAACAGTATCTTGCTGTAGCTGCTTAGGCCTCAGGAAGGCCATGGGATCCAGGACGCATTCTTCCCCTGTGAGATAGGAGATCAGCAGGACTTGTTTTCTGAGCACCAGTCACACACAAAACAAGAACTGACCAAAACAGAATGAAGCAAAGAAACTGCCCCAAACCAGATAAAACCAAGATGGTGATGAAAGCAACCTCTGGTTGCCCTCACTGCTAATTATAATGTATTAGCATGCTAAAAGAAACTCCTACCGACACCGTCACAGTTTACAAATGCTGTGGCAACCTCCAGAAGGTACCTTATGTGGCATAAAAGGGAAGGAACCCTTGGCTCCTGGAACTCCCCGCCCCTTTTCCAGAAAATTCATGAATAACCTGCCCCTGATTCAGCATATAATTAAGGAGTAGCTATAAATACAGCTAGCCAGTAATCCATGAGTGCTACTCTGCCTGTGGGGTAGTCCTGCTCTGTATCTGGAGCAGCCATTTCTCTGTACTCTATTTCTTGAATAAACTTACTTTCTTTCACTTTGCTCTGTTGGCTCACTCTTGAGTTCTTTCCTGCATGAAGCCAAGAACACTCCCAGACAGAGCCTCAACTTTGGGGTTTATCTGTATCATCTGGAGTAGTTCCTTCTTAGAGTCTCCCAACCACTCCTTGATTTAGATTAAGTGCTTGGAAGGATCAAGGCTCTCCAGTGACCTGGATTGTATGATTCCTCAGTAGGAATGCAATGGGGAATCCATTCCCCAGTATGGGAGGGGGTGAGTGTCTATTTACAGCAGACTGCAGTGACATCACTCCCAGTTTTCATCAACACAATTTTTCCCAAATTGATCTATAGACTGAACACAGTCTCCATCAAAATTTCAATTATTTTGCAGAAATTGAGTTTATTTTAGCATGCTAATGTAGTATAATTAGCATATAATGATTAGCATATAATTAGCCTAGGTGGAGTCACTCCCAGTTCCTGGATGGTACCAGCCACACAGGCTGCCTGTTTTTCTTCTCCTTCCTAGATTTTGGTGTTTCCTTTCACTTTTCTGTTGAACTCCTATGGTTGCTCTTAGATAATGTATTCAAAATTTTTGGTTTTCTACACACTACTCTGGTTCTTCTAAGTGGATGAGGTATGCTTGAAATGCTTCTAGTCAGTTGTCTTGAAAACTTAAGCCAAAAAAAAATTTGTTAAATGGATGAGTTACTGTCTTAGCCTCCTACACTACAGTGTGAACTTCTTAAGAACAGTGGTCCAGTTGATTTTGTCTTCTGAGTACTCAAACTTTGTTCTGCTTTTTCAATATTGTTTTAGCTATTTTGGGTCCCTCATATTTCTGTATGAATTTGAGAATTAGTTCAATTTCTGCAAAAAGAAATTTGGAATTTTGATGGAGATTGTGTTCAATCTATAGATCAATTTGGGAAATAATTGTGTTGATGAAAAGAATCAAACTCTGTAAAATATTTGAAGAAATTTATTCTGAGCCAAATATGAGTGACCATGGCCTGAAACATAGCCCTAGGAGATCCTAAGAACATGTGCCCAAGGTGACCAGGGTACAGCTTGGTTTTACACATTGTGGGGAGACATAAGACATCAATCAATACATGTAAGATGTACATTGATTCGGTTTAGAAAGGCAGGACAACTGGAAGTGAGGGCTTCCAGGTCATAGATGAATTCAAAGATTTTATGATTATCAATTAGTTGAAAGGACTTATCTAAAGACCTGGAATCAGTAAAAGAGAGTGTCTGGATTAAGATAAGGGGATTAAGATAAGGCTTGTGGAGACCAAGGTTCTTATTATGCAGATGAAGCCTCTCCAGGTAGCAGGCTTCAGAGAGAACAGATTATAAATATTCTTTTGTAATATTTATGAAAGGTGCCAGACACTTAGCTAATTCTCTCCTGGATTAGGAAAAAGACCTGGAAAGAGAAAATGATTCTCTACAGAATGTAGATTTTCCCCACAAGAGACACCTTTGCAGGGCCATTTCAAAATATGTCAAAGAAACCTATTTTGGGGTAAAATACTTTTATTTCTTTCAGGGCCTGCTATCTGTCATGTTGGTATTTTATTACTACAAAGAATCTGTTTGTCAGCCTTAATGTCTCTATTTTAATGTTAATGCTGGTCACCTATGCCTGAATTCCAAAGGGAGGAAGGTTTAATGAGGCATATCCAACCACCCATTCCTATCATGGCCTGAACTAGTATTTCGGGTTTACTTTAGAATGCCCTTGGTCAACAGGAAGGGTTCATTTAGTTATTTGGGGGGACTTAGAATTTTATTTTTGATTTATATTCTCTCCCTCTGGCCAAGATTTACCAGAGGCAACATCGATGGCTGCCAAACTTTTATTTTGTCCCATAGCGTTGCCAGGGAGGTATGGCTGCCTGCCCCGGGTCAATCCTCTCCCTCAATAGGTCCCCTATGGCCAAGGGACTTAGAGCCCATTTAATGTTCTAGGCCAGATGGAAATGGAGATGGACAGGCATTTATCAACCCTTAAAATTCATCAAGCAATACAAAATCCAACAAACAAAAAGCCAAAAGTGAGGTTACAAAGTAGACTTATCTATAACTTCTATGTCAGCTACTGTAATCTTGGTTTTAATTACAGACTTGTAGCAATTAGCTGTATAAAACATAGGCATTGTTAAAACCTTTTAAGCTAAAGAATTTAGACTTTTGTTATGCTTCAATGCTCTTTGTAGTCTTTTGAATAATTTGTCCTAAAGTGTCTGATTTAAAATTTTTCATATATATATAGATGTATATGTCTGTATATATGTATGTATATGTATATGTGTGTATATAGATGCATAAATCTCATACCTGAGAGTATTATATCTAGGAGGTTTTGTCACTAGATATGTTTATAGCATCTTAGTAATTTTCTTTTAATTCTATAGGAAGCAGGAAATTATTTATTGATGGGATGAATGAAAACGTGCCATGTAATAACCCAAGAGACAAAGTCCCTTATTTTTACTAGCTGTTTGGGCATTTGTGTGCTTATCCTTGATTTGAAGGGTCTGAACTAATTTTGTCCCTCAAAATTGGCCCTTACATTCTCAAGCACCCACCTCTTCTAAAATAGTCCCTGAGCCTAGAGGGAGAGTGCTTATAAGGTTTTAGCAGCAGAGCATTTGCAGTGCAAAACAGATCAGGCCCATGGGATTCCAAATGAGGGAGATTCACATCTCTAGTCTTTGGAAGGCCATGATTCTGGTTTTCTTAGAGGTAAGACAAGGAGAGATAAATACCATTAATAATTCAACAATCAAAAGAGAATTTTTGTGTCAGAACAGAAAGAAAAACCTATTCCATTAGGGCACCAACTAAAAACACTATGAAGAAAATCATAACCTGATTCATCTTTAGAGGATTATTGTAGTCAAGAAATAATTCCTCATTCAATCTGCACCCAAAAACAAAAGTTAGGGCTGGAATCTAGTCACAGATATGTTACAGTTTTCCACTAAAATATCGTTTCTCTCTTTCTAGCCCTCCTTTTCTAAAGAGAAATTATACTAAGACCAATTTGTGCAAAATAAGTTTTAGGCTTACTATAGTTGGCCTGATTATTTGCATAAAGTGCAGCAATAATGGGTTGGCCAAAGAGGCCCTTTTCAGATTGGCTTGGCTGGAACTTTACCTAAAAATATGCTATTCTAGTCAAAGCCTTGGTAAAATAACCAGTGTCTCCAACTGTGTCTTGTTTCTATAGAAAAGACTCTTACTAAATTTATACAAATAACTATACTGCCATAAAATCAGAATGTGCATGAATAATTTCCAGATTTGATAACTGAGATGGAGAGAAAGATAAATTTTGCTTACAAAAACATACTTTACCCAATTATTTTCTTTTTTAACCAGAGCAACAGGTTAAAAATGACTGAGGGAAAGGTAGATGATAGAAACAATAAATAAGTAAAACATAATGTATATTAGAAGGTAATAAATATTATGGGGAACATATGACAGGGCACACACTTAAGAGTGCTGGGGAGAGGTGAAAAGTTATATTTTAGAATAGAGTAATCAGGGGAGGCTTTATCAGGAAAGCAGTAGTTGGGCAATGACTTGAACGAGGTTGGAGAGCTAGCAAGGTAGATCTTTGGGGTAATGAAATAGTCTCTGCAAGGATCATGACGGTGAGAGAAGCATGCCTGAGTCCATCTTGCTTCTAGTGTCACAAGCTGGCTGTCCTCATTCATTCTTGGGTATAGGCCAAGCTAACCATGGAACAAACTTAATTTATAGTTTAACTCTGAAGCAAGGATGAAAATAGTCCCTCCCTACAACTGACCCCCTACTTGTTTGAGGACTGAAACTACCTTTGCAAGACTAATGAAAGGCCACAAGATTAGGATTATGGGAGGTGCCTGAATTCTGCTAAGATGCAGGCATAATTAAATGATAACCAGCCATTGTTCCCTAGCTTGCTTTTCTATAATTCCTTACTACTCAGGAGTCATATCACCAGGGGTCACAAAATTTGTGACTTCCCCAATTGCTCCTATAGATAACATCACCGTTGTAGAACCTAAAATTGGCCTTTTGAGATGTTTTTCAGACTTTTTCATTCTGGCGAGCAACCAGCTCCACCTAGACGTGTGACTCATGACTCAATCAGTCCTGTGGCCCCCACGCAGAGGCTGACTCAGTGCACAAGGACCGTTTTCCACACTTCTATGATTTTATCTCCAAGAAATCAGCAGCACCCCTTCCCTCGCCCACTTCCTGCCAATGATCCATAAAAGTCTTAGCCTCTGAGTTCTCAGGGAGGTTGATTTGAGTAATTACTCCCTTCCATCCACTTGACTAGCTCTGTAATTATTAAACCCTTTCTTTAGTGCAATACCACTGTCCCAGTATATTGGTTTTATCTGTGCAGCAGAAAAGAACAGTTCATCAGATAATTACAGTAAGAGCTATCAGCATGAAACATTCAAAGCATGCCATTTAGGAATCTGTAAAAGACAAAAGAAGCCCCCAAGACTGAAGGTTTTAGCTAGGCTTATAATACAACAAAAATCGATATGGTCAGAAAGATACAAAACTGTCATTCTTTACAGATGATAAGATTTTCTACTCAGCAGAGAAGAACCAGATATTAACTAATGTAATTAATGAGAGAATTTAGCAAGAATCCTAGATATAAAAATCAATGTAAAAGCCAATTTTACTTCTACCATCAGTTAGAAATGTCATTTTTAAAATGTAGGGTTTAAAATGACATTAAAAGGACACACAATTCAATAGATAAATGGGCAGAAGATTTGAAAGAAGCAGTTCTTAGAGGAAATAAACAAATTGCTAAAATATATTGAAAAGGTATTCAACTTCATTGATAATTAAAACAAGGTAAATTAAAATCACAATGACATACTAATTCAAATCTATCAGCATGGCAAAAATTTAAATCTGATTATATCAATAATAAAGGAGGATGTAGTGATGAAACTCTGACCCACTGATTGAAGGTATATAATTGCTGCAGACCCTTTGGAAATCAGGTTGAAATTAGCTAGTGCATGTTGAAGATACACATTTTGACTAAGTATTCCACTCATGGGTCTATATCGTAAAGAAACTCTTGCACATGTGCATCAGCAGACATGTACAAGCATGTTCTCATCAGCACTACATGTGCTAGCAAAGCACTGGAAATAACTTAAATGTTCACCAACAGCCCTGCTCCTAGAACAGTGCCTGGCATACAGTAGGCACTTATTAACCATAGGAAAAGTATTCATAAAATGGCATGCGTTCTATTCAGCCTTCTACTCAAAGTGGTCCAGCATCATGAGGTTTATTCTTGAATTCCTTTCCTGCTTATCCATAATTTCTTTTTCCAGCAGTGAAAAATCTGGCTTCCCACATCTCATGTATGTACTATCATTTTACCAAAATGGTGATTTGCCATAGATCTCATCCTATTTCTTACTTTGTTCCCTCTGTATGTTTTTAAAGATCTATCCATGTTGCTATGTGTGTACTAGTCTCTTGCTTCCAACTACTGCAGAGTATTATCTCATCCTATGCATCCACCTATCTTACTAATGTGCATCTTTCTTTGCAGAAAATGATATATATACACACATATATATGTGTATATATGTATATATGTATGTATATATGTATATATATGTGTATATCTATATCATTTTCATACATATATATACACACACACACACACACACACACACATATATATATATATTGTCTCCAAGAAGGGCTTAAGCAAAGGCCTCATCAACAATCACTAGGGAGAATCTATCTCAGTGCCTTTGCAATAACTGTTCACTCCACATGGATTTCCTCTGACTTTTTTCCCTATGGTTGTTTCCTTCACATCAGCAACTTGAGGGCAACGGTTTTATTCTTGTTGTTGTTGTTCTCTGCCATGCCTTCAAGCCCTAGAAAAACTCCTGTCTGATAGTGAGTACTCAATTAATATTTGAAGAATAATTGAATGAGAGAAAGGTAAGGTAGGCGGCAATTCCAGGAGACCTAGGGAAAGAGTCTGGTTTCAAGGTGAGTCAGACCAAATCAGAATATTTCACTTCCTTCTTTCTAAACACTATTTGTTCTTACTTATGATAATGTTACGAATGGCTCTTTAACAGAAGGGGTATTTCTCAGAAGACATGAGATCTCATTTCAATTCTGCCTCTTCCTGTTTTTGTGACCTGTTGACAGGGCTCAGGCTGTAGCAACAACTTGTAGGTGAGTAACTTGATAATTTAGGGTTTGTGTAGTAAAATGGTGTTCCTAAAGCTACAAAATCTCTTCTGCCAATAAATATTTTACTAATGTTTAGACAAACATTTCTCCAAACTTATAATAGCATTTGTTGCTTTAGATGACATATATTATTAAGTATATAATTCATTATGATTTATTGGATGAGAGAAGTTCCCAACCAGAAGAAAAAGAAAATAAATCATTAATGAATTAATAAATGTAGTTACATCTTACTATTTCTTCCTCCATTCTTTGTCTTTTATGCCTAAATTTTGGAGGAGGGGGGAGTTAACCTCTCTCTCTCTCTCTTTTCTCCCTCTATCTTCCCATAGTTTTAGTCATATTGGGCCCACAAATTTTTATCCATTTTTTCCCTTAACATGAAATCACCAGCAATTTCTCATACTTTACAAAAGGACATTTAAATGGCTTTGTAATTAACCTTCAGGTGGATGAATTGATATTTCTTGAACCATTCTCCACTACATGGTTGTGCAGGTTATTTTCAACTCATTGCTCTTATAAATGACTCCAGTTAATCTCCTAGTATGTGTTCCTATAGTGCTCTGTGCTTTTCCTCCATGGCACTTTTCACAACTTGAAATGATCATCTTCTTCATGTGTATCTTTTAAATAATCAGCTCCATGAGGGCAGGGACCACATTTGTCTGGTTCCTTATAGCGTCTTCAGCAAAACACATAGCACAGTGCCTAGTGTGTGGCAGATACTCAACAAATATTTGTTGAATAAATGAATGAATAAATAAACGAATAAGTGAATGAACGAAAGGCATGTTGTCTTAGTCAACTCCATCTGTCATAACAATATGCCATAGAATGGGTGTCTTAAACAATAGAAATTTATTTTCACACCATTATGGAGGCTGGAAGTTCAAGATCAAGGCGCCAGCATGGTTAGTTTAAGAGATCTGGTTGTCTGAAAGTGTGTGGCTTCCCCGCTCATGCTGTCTCTCTCCTGCCAGGCATGTGAAAATGTGCCTGCTTCCCCTTCATCTTTTGCCACGATTGTAAGTTCCCTGAGGGCTCCCCAGAAACAGATGCCTGTATAGCCCACAGAACCATGAGCCAATTAAACTTCTTTTCTTTATAAATTACTCAGTTTCAGATAGTTCTTTATAGTAGTGCAAGAATGGACTAATACAGATGCCAAACACTATAGCTGGTTCTCGGCCACAGACGGTGCCTGGGGAAGGTGAGTGAAGGGACTTTGGGACTGCCCACTCTTGCCACAGAACTCTGGGATCCTAGCTGCAGGGGATCCCACCCTCTATGGATGTTTGGCCTGGCAGGGGAATCTCTCTGGAGATTAGACAGAGAGGGAGCTATAGCAGGTGCAAAGCTGGGGAACTATGAGCATGGGACAGCTCCAGTGGAGCCTGGCCATAAGCATCCACCCGTGAGGGCTGCTCACTTCTTTCTGAGAGGCTCTAGTCTCAGCTAACTACTAGGAAGAATGCAGGGCCTGTTACCCCATGGGACTGGGGCATGTCTGTCTTGCAGACTTATCTGCCCACCAGCCCCTCACAGGGCCCCTGATTGGCCACCCCGCAGGAATGTGTACACAGTGCAGCCTCAACTGCCTGGCCTGGGTGCTTTGCTCCACCTGAGTGTGTTCTGGCAGGCTGGAAGTACTTTGGATCTGCCAGTGCACCTGGAACCCAACCCCAGGGATCTGGAGGAGGGAGCTATGAGCAGGTCCGGGTGCCCCAGGGCTGCAGCCCACAGCTCGGGAGTGCTGAGCTGGGGTCTGTGCTTGGTACTTGAGTAGAGGAGGAGCCCACACTCTCAGAAAACTGAAAGAGGTGAGTTGTACGGGTTCGCCGGCTGGTGTGGGGCCAAGGGATGCCTCCCTCCATAGGGCTTGTCTGGTAAGGGTGTGGCCTGTCTCCATTCCAGGCCTTTCCCCAGGGCAGCCCTGCAACCCAAAAGACCTAACAACGACAACAACAAAATTACAAGCATAGTGCTAGTGATCACAGGTGGCTGCCCCAAGGCCCAGGCGTGGACTTGGTGAGGAGGTCACCCACCTCTCTCCCCCCTCCCCCGCACCACTGTACAAAGCTGCAAATGCAAGGATACACAAGAGTCATGTGGCTAAGAGCCTGTCTACTGCCCATTGCTTTCAAGTGCCATCTACTAGATCGCAGCCCAAACTACAACAAAAAACTGATTCTCCCGCTCCTGAGGAATCAAGGGCAAGAATTCAACAAAAAACAAATAATCTGTACAGAGCCTTAGACCTCTGGAAACCTCGAGAAATAAAACCAGATGACTACATTCAACTTACACCACAGTTGAAGGAACACCAGCCTTCCCAGATGAGAAATAATCAGCACAAGAACACTGGCAATTCGAAAAGGCACAGTGTCCCCTTACCTCTAAAGGAACTTACTAGCTCAACAGCAATGGTTCTTAACCGTTCTGAAATGTCTGAAGTAACATACATGGAGTTCAGTATCTGGATGGCAGGGAAACTCACCGAGATCCAGGAGAAAATTGAAACTCAATCCAAGGAAGCCAAACAATCTGGTAAAATGGTCCAAGAGCTGAATGATGAAATAGCCATTCTAAGAAAGACCTAAACTGAACTTCTTGAGCTGAAAAATTCATGACAAGAAGTTCATAATATAGGCCGGGCGCGGTGGCTCAAGCCTGTAATCCCAGCACTTTGGGAGGCCGAGGCGGGTGGATCACGAGGTCAGGAGATCGAGACTATCCTGGCTAACATGGTGAAACCCCGTCTCTACTGAAAATACAAAAAACTAGCCGGGCGTGGTGGCGGGCGCCTGTAGTCTCAGCTACTTGGGAGGCTGAGGCGGGAGAATGGCGTGAACCCGGGAGGCGGAGCTTGCAGTGAGCCGAGATCAGGCCACTGCACTCCAGCCTGGGAGCACAGCAAGACTCCGTCTCAAAAAAAAAAAAAAAAAAAAAAAAAAAAAAGAAGTTCATAATATAATCAAAAGTATTAACAGCAGAATAGACCAAGCTGAGGAAAGATTCTCAGAGCTTGAAAGCTGGTTCATCAAATCAGCTCAGTCAGACAAAAATAAAGAAAATTAATTAGAAAAAAAGAACAAAACCTCTGGGAAATATAGAATTTTGTAAAGAGACCCAGTCTATGACTCATTGGCATTTCTGAAAGAGAAGGAGAGAGAATAAGCAACTTGGAAAATATATTTGAGGATATAGTCCACAAAAATTTCCCTAATCTTGCTAGAGAGGTTGATATACAAATACAAGAAATGCAGAGAACCCCAGTCAGATACTATACAAAAAAACCATCCTCAAGGCACATAGTCACTGGATTCACCAAGGTCAATGCAAATTTTAAAAAAAAATTTTTTTTGAGACAGGGTCTTGCTCTGCTGCCCAAGCTGGAGGTGCAGTGGCACAATCATGGCTCATTGCAGCCTCAGTCAAACAGGCTCATTCGATTCTCCGATTTCAGCCTTCAGAGTAGCTGGAATGACAGGCATATCCCAACATGCCCGGCTAGTTTGTACATTTTTTTGTAGAGGCAAGATTTAACCATGTTGCCCAGGCTGGTTGTCTTTAACCCCTGGGCTCAAGTGATCCACCTATCTCAGCCTCCCAAAGTGCTAGGATTACAAGTTTAAGCCACTGTGCTCAGCCAGATAAAACATCTTAAAGGCAGCTAGAAAGAAGGGGCAGGGCTGGGTGCAGTGGCTCACGCCTGTAATCCCAGCACTTTGGAAAGCCAAAGTGGGTGGATCACTTGAGGTCAGGAGTTACAGACCAGCCTGGCCAACATGGTGAAACCCCATCTCTACTAAAAATACAAAAATTAACCAGGTGTGGTGGTGGGTACCTGTAATCCCAGCTACTCAGGAGGCTAAGGCAGGAGAATCACTTGAACCCGGGAGGTGGAGGTTGCAGTGAGCCAAGATTGTGCTATTGCACTCCAGCCTGGGCAACAGAGCGAGACTCCATCTAAAAAAAAAAAGAAAAAGAAAGAAAGAAAAAAAAAGAGAAAGAGGAAAAAAAGAAAGAAGGGGCAGGTCACTTACATAGGGAATCCCATCAGGCTAGCAACATACCTCTCAGCAGAAACCTTACAATAGAAGAAACTGTGGACCTATTTTCAACATCCTTAAAGACAAGAAATTCCAGCCAAGAATTTCATATCCCACCAAACTAAGTTTCATAAATGAAGGAGAAATAAAATCCTTCTCAGACAAGCAAATACTGAAGGAATAGTGTACAACTAGATCCATCTTAGGAGAGATCCTTAATAAAGTGCTAAATATGGATTCAAAAGAACAATACCTGCTACCACAAAAGCACACTTAAGCATGTAGCTTAAAAAGGCACTGTAAAGCAATTATGCAATCAAGTCTGCAAAACAACTAGCTAACATCACAATGACAGGATCAAAATCCAACATATCAGTTTGAAACTTGTATGTAAATGGCTTAAAAGATACAGAATGACAGACTGGATAAAAAAACAAGGCCCAACCATCTGTTGTCTTCAAGAGACACATCTCACATGTAAAGACACCCACAGGCTCAAAGTAAAAAGGTGGAGTAAGATCCACCATGCAAATGGAAAATAAGAAAAGGTAAGAGTTGCTATTCTTATATCAGATAAACAGAGTTTAAACCATTAAAGATTAAGGACAGTGAAGGTCATCACATAATGATAAAGAGTACAATCAAAACAGAAGCTTTAACTATCCTAAATATACATGCACCAACATTGGATATATATGTTGGAGATATATATATATAATATATATATTATATATATTATATATATATAATATATATATTGTATATATATATTTCCTAAATATACCTGCACCCAGATTCATGAAACAAGTTCTTCTCGGCCTCTGAAAAGATGTAGACAACCATGCAACAATAGTGGGAAACCTCAACATCCCATTGATAGCATTAGACACATCATCAAGGCAGAAACAACAGCAACAACAACAACAACAAGTCTGGACATAAACTTGACACTTGATCAATCGGACCTAATAAACATCTACAGAACACTCCACCCAACAACCACAGAATGTACGTTCTTCTCATTTGCACATGGAACATAGTCTAAGATCAACCACGTGCTTGGTCATAAAACTAAGTCTCAATAAATTCAAAAAATCAAAACCATACAAACCAAACTCTTGGACCACAGTGCAATAAAAATATAAATTTATATCAAGAATATCTCTAAAGGGCCGGGCGCGGTGGCTCAAGCCTGTAATCCCAGCACTTTGGGAGGCCGAGACGGGCGGATCACGAGGTCAGGAGATCGAGACCATCCTGGCTAACACGGTGAAACCCCGTCTCTACTAAAAAAAAATACAAAAAACTAGCCGGGCGAGGTGGCGGGCGCCTGTAGTCCCAGCTACTCGGGAGGCTGAGGCAGGAGAATGGCGTAAGCCTGGGAGGCAGAGCTTGCAGTGAGCTGAGATCCGGCCACTGCACTCCAGCCTGGGCGACAGAGCGAGACTCCTTCTCAAAAAAAAAAAAAAAAAAAAAGAATATCTCTAAAAACTACACAAATACATGTAAATTAAACAACTTACTCCTGAATAAATCCCTGGTGAACATCAAAATTAATGAAGAAATTTAAAAATTATTTGAAATTTATGAAAATTGGGACACATCTTATCAAAAATCTCTGGTATGCAACCAAAGCAATGTTAATAAGAGGAAAGTTTATAGCCCTAAGTGCTATAAGTTAGAAGGATCTCAAATTAATAATCGAACTTTGCACCTAAAGGAACTTGGAAAAAAAGAAACCCAAAGCTAGCTAGCAGAAGAAAAGAAATAACTAAAGTTAGGGAAGCACTTAATGAAATTGAGATGCAAAAATACATACAAAAGATCAATGAAACCAAGAGTTGGTTATTTGAAAAACAAAATAAGATTGATAGATCACCAGCTATATTAACAAAGACAAAGAAAGAGAAGATCCAAATAAGTACAATCAGAAATGACAAAGGCAATATTATAACTGATCTCACCGAAACACAAAAGATCTTGAGAGATGACTATGAACAACTCTATGGATACACATTAAAAATTTGCAGGAAATGGATAAATTCCTAGAAGTGCACAGTCTCCCAAGAATGAATCAGGAAGAGATTGAAACCCTGAATAGACCAATATCAACTTCTGAAATTGAATCAGTAATAAAGAATCTACCAACCAAAAGAAGCCCTGGACCAGATGGATTCATAACCAAATTCTATGAGATGTGCAAAGAAGAACTAATATCAATCCTAGTGAAACCATTCCAAAAAAAAAATCAAGGAGGAGGGGCTCCTCTCTAACTCATTCCATTAAGCCAACATCAGCCTAATACCAAAATCTGGCAGAGACACAATGAAAAAAGAAAACTTCAGACCAATATCCCTCATGAGCATAGATGCAATAATCCTCAACAAAATATTAGCAAACCAAATCTAGCAGCGTATCAAAAAGTTAATACACCATGATCAGGTAGGCTTCATTTCTGAGATGCATAACTGGTTCAACATATGCAAATCAATCAACAAGGTTCACCACATAAACAGAATTAAAAGGAAAAACCATATGAACGTCTCAATAGATGTACAAAAAGCTTTTAATAAAATCCAACTTCCCTTCATGATGAAAACCTTCAATATACTAAGCATTGAAGGAACAAACCTCAGAATAATAAGGTTCTATGACAAACCCACACCCAGGTTCATACTGAATGGGCAAAAGCTCAAACCATTCTCCTTGAGAACTGGAACAAGATGAGGATGCCCACTCCCACCACCACTTTTCAACATAGTTTTGGAAGTCTTAGCTAGAGCAATCAGGCAAGGAAAAGAAATAAAACGCATCCAAATAGCAAAAGAAGAAGTCAAACTATCTCTCTTCACTGACTATATGATTCTATACCTAGAAACCCCTAAAGACTGTGCCAAAAGGATCCTAGAACTGATAAATCACTTTAATAAAGTTTCAGGACACAAAATCATTGTACAAAACTCAGGAGCATTTCTACACACCTGCAATGTCCAGGCTGAGAGTGAAATCAAGAACATAACCCCACTTACAATAGCTCCAAAGAAAATGAAATCCCTAAGAATACAGCTAACCAAGGAGGTGAAAGATGTCTACAAGGACAACTACAAAACAGTGATGAAAGAAATCAGAGACAACATAAATAAATTTTTTAAAATTCCATGCTAATGGGTAAGAAGAACTAATGTCATAGAAATGACCATACTGCCCAAAGCAATTTACAGGTTCAACACTATTCATATCAAACTGCCAATGTCATTATTCACAGAATTAGAAAAAAAAAAAAATATTCTAAAATTCACATGGAACCAAAAAGAAGCCTGAATACCAATGCAATCCTAGGAAAAAAGTACAAAGCTGGAGGCATCATACTACCCAACTTCAAACTATATTATATAGCCACAGAAGTCAAAACGGCTTTTTGTACTGGTACAAAAGCAGACACAGATACCAATGGAACAGAATAGAAAATTCAGAAACAAGGCCACACATCTACAACCATCTGATCTTCAACAAGGCTGAGAAAAACAAGCAATCAGGAAAGGGCTCCCTATTCAATAAATGATACTGGCATAGCTGGCTAGCCATATGCAGAAGATTAAAGCTGGACCCCTACCTTTCACTATATATAAAATTTTACTCAAAATCAATTAAAGAGTTAAATGTAAGACCTCAAACTGTAAAAATCCTGGAAGACAACCTAAGAAATACTCTTCTCAACATCAGCCTTGGCAAAGAATTTTTGACTAAGTCCCCAAAAGCAATTGCAACAAAAACAAAATGGACAAATGAGACCTAATTAAACTAAAGAGCTTCTACACAGCAAAAGAAACTGTCAACAGAGAAAAAAAACCAGATAACATGCATAATGGGATAACATATTCACAAACTATGCATCCAAGAAAGGTCTAATATCTAGACTCTATAGTGAACTTAAATTGACAATAAAAAACAAATAACTCCATTAAAAATGGGCAAAGGACATGCACAGACATTTCTCAAAAGAAGACATACAAGTGGCCAACAAATATTATAAAATGCTTAACATCACTAATAGTCAGAGAAATGGAAATCAAAACCACAATGATATACCATCTCACACCAGTCACAATGGCTATCATTAAAAAGTCAAAAAATGACAGATGCTGGCAAGGCTGCAAAGGGAATGCTTATCCCTGTTGATGGGAATGTAAATAAATTCAGTCACTGTGGAAAGTAGTCTGGAGATTTCTCAAAAAACTTAAAACAGCTACCATTCAACCCAGTAATCCCATTACTATGTATATACTCAAATGAAAATAAATCATTATACCAAAAAAACACATGCACTCATGTGCTCATGGTTGCACTATTCACAATAGCATATATACTGAATCAACCCAGGTGCCCGTCAGTGGTAGATTGGATAAAACAAATGTGGCACATATACACCATAGAATACTATGCAGCCATGAAAAAGAATGAAATCTTGCTACTTTGCAGAAACATGGATGGTGCTGGAGGTCATAAACCTAAGCGAATGAACACAGGAACAGTAAACCAAATACCACATGTTCCAGCTTAAAAATAGGAGCTAAACATTAAGCACACATGGGTATAAATATGGAAATAATAGATACTGTGGACTACTAGAAGGGGGAGGGAGGAGGAAGGGAGAAGGGTGAGTTGAAAACCAATCTGTAGCCGGGCGCGGTGGCTCAAGCCTGTAATCCCAGCACTTTGGGAGGCCGAGACGGGCGGATCACGAGGTCGGGAGATCGAGACCATCCTGGCTAACACGGTGAAACCCCGTCTCTACTAAAAAAATACAAAAAACTAGCCGGGCGAGGTGGCGGGCGCCTGTAGTCCCAGCTACTCGGGAGGCTGAGGCAGGAGAATGGCGTGAACCCGGGAGGCGGAGCTTGCAGTGAGCTGAGATCCGGCCACTGCACTCCAGCCTGGGCGACAGAGCCAGACTCCGTCTCAACAAAAAAAAAAAAAAAAAAGAAAACCAATCTGTTGGATACAATGCTCACTAGCTGGGTGACAGGATGCATATCCAAAACCTCAGCATCATGCAATATTCCCATGTAACAAACCTGCAAATGTACCCCTGTGTATCTAAAATAAAAGTCGAGACTGGGCGCAGTGACTCGTGCCTGTAATTCCAGCACTTTGGGAGGCCGAGGTGGAGAGATTGCTTGAGCCTAGGAGTTTAAGACTAGCCTGGGCAACATAGTGAGACCCCTATCTCTGCAAAAAAAAAAAAAATAATTAATTAGCGGGGCATGGTGGCATGGCCTGTAGTCCCAGCTACTCGAGAGGCTGAGGCAGGAGGATTGCTTAAGGCTGGGAGGTGGAGGTTGCAGTGAGCCAAGATTGCATCACTGAACTCCAGCCTGGGTGACAGCACAAGAACCTGTTTCAGAAAATAAAATAAAATAAAAGTTGAAATTTAAAAATAAATAAATAATAATGCTGATTGTGAATGCAAATAAACTGAGTTCACAGACTCCCACCTAACCTATCTCAGAGCCTCAGTTTCCACCTCCTTACAAGCCCCCTTCACTGCAAGTACAGGCAATAGAGACTTGTCACAACCTTTTAGTCACAACCCTTTCAAATTACTGGATTTTAGACTATAATTACTCTTCAGGATGGTTGCTGAAATTTAAAGATGCTAAAAAAGCTAAGGTGCAACGTGAATACAACAATCAGACTCTTTCAATGGAAATATTTTATGACTTGATAGAAACCTGACATCATCACCACGCTTCTGAGTGTGCCAGCTGACATGGTACCTGGGGAAGATAAATGAGGCTATAACAATTTTTGGTCCCAATTCTGAATCCTCCCACAGACGAGGTGGCAACTAGAGCTGCCTACAGAGAATTCAGTGTGTAAAAACTGAAGAATTTGGAGCTTTAACAGCCAGTGAGCAACAATTTTTGATACATTTACAAAAATGTTTTTTAAAATTCTAAAAAGGGGAGAACTGTTCTCTCACTCTCAATAAAATATTAGAAACAGACACATAAAATGACAAACTATTCTCTCGATGGGTGGCAATGGCCACCTTCTGGGTTCCAAAGAATCCTTGGGTTGGGAACCATTAGTGCTGGAAAGGAAATGGAAGTTCCACAGCTTCTGCCAGAATTCCAGGATTTCAGAAAGAACACTATAAACTGAAGAAATGAAAAGTAAGGAAGAGAGGCACGGGGTGATATTTCCTCTAAATCTCAATGTTGACTGGAAAGTTGGAGGGCTCTAGGGCTCCATTTACTGTGGCTGGACAGAAGAAACTTCACTGGCTATTGTGTTCTAAAAGCTACCTGCAAAGTATCCCTTTGTCCAGAACACAGACTACTCCCCCATACAGGGAGCAGGAGGCAGATGTAGGCAGGCAGAGCCTCAGTGGCCCCAGCACAGCTGCTGGAAGCTCAGGCTGATATGCAAAATACTAATTCATTAAGAAACAATATCCAGTTGCTTATGAAGCAGGGGCATTTTCCTCTCTCCAGCTGCCATGCCTCTTTGCTGGAGCACATGGCATGCTATGAAAGTGGCAGGGTCAGAGGAAGGCTTGGGTTACTTTTTGGAGTGCAGGGCCATGTTGAGGTGCAGATGCTCCAGCCAGGGCTATTTCACTAATATCTCACTAAAACAAATCTGTTCTAGAACAGTGTAGTAAGCTTGAGGGATTTCAGAGCTGATCAAAGAAAAAGATATGACCATGAGGAGGACATAGCACACAATAACCTTCATTTACATGACTTGCATTGAAGGGGTGGCCTGCCCCTCCACACCTGTGGGCGTTTCTTGTTTCTCGTTTGATGGAAAGAGAGGCTTGAGAAAAGAAATGTGACACAGAGACAAAGTATAGAGGAAGAAAAAGTGGGCCCAGGGGACCGGCGCTCAGCATACAGAGGACCCACGCTGACACTGGTCTCTGAGTTCCCTCAGTATTTATTGATCATTATCTTTACCATCTTAGAAAAAGGGAAGTGGCAGGATAATAGGATCATCTTAGGGAGAAGGTCAGCAGTAAGACATAAGAATAAAGATCTCTGTGACATGAATAAGTTTAAGGAAAAATGCTGTGCCTTGATATGTATATGCAACATCTCCATAAACCTTTTTAGTGCATAAAGAGCAGCATTTAGTGCATAAAGAGCGTAAAGAGCAGCGTGCTGCTAGCACATCCCACCTTCAACCCTAAGGCGGTTTTCTCCTTTCTCAGTAAACAGAGCATACAATCAGGTTTTACACCAAGATGTTCCATTGCTCAGGGACAGGCAGGAGACAAATGCTTTTCTCTATCTCAACTGCCAAGAGGCCTTCTTTCCTCTTATACTAGTCCTCCTCAGCACAGACCCCTCACGGGTGTCAGGCTGGGGGACGATCAGGTCTTTCCCTTCCCACGAGGCCATATTTCAGACTATCACATGGGGAGAAACCTTGGATAATACCTAGCTTTCCTAGGCAGAGGTCCCTGTGACCTTTGGCAGTGTACGTGTCCCTGGGTACTTGAGATTAAGAGAATGATGATGACTTTTCACAAGCATACGGACTTCAGGCACTAGTTTAACAAAGCACACCCTGCACAGCCCAAAATCCGTTAAACCTTGAGTCACCACAGCACATGTCTCTTGCAAGGACAAGGTTGGGGTTAGGGTCATAGATTAACAGCATCTCAAATACAGAACAAAATGGAGTCTCTTATGTCTACTTCTTTCTTTTTTTTTTTTTTTTTTTTGAGACGGAGTCTTGCTCTGTCGCCCAGGCTGGGGTTGAGTTGTCGGATCTCAGCTCACTGCAAGCTCCGCCTCCCGGGTTTACGCCATTCTCCTGCCTCAGCCTCCGGAGTAGCTGGGACTACAGGCGCCCGCCACCTCACCCGGCTAGTTTTTTGTATTTTTTTAGTAGAGACGGGGTTTCACCGTCATAGCCAGGATGGTCTCGATCTCCTGACCTCGTGATCCGCCCGACTCGGCCTCCCAAAGTGCTGGGATTACAGGCTTGAGCCACCGCGTCTAGCCGCCTACTTCTTTCTATACAGACACAGTAACAGTCTGATCTCTCTTTCTTTTCCCCACATTGCATGTAAGGGGAAGTCTCTCACTGGATGAGATCTTCCAGAGGTTAAGGTGAAGGGAGAGAAGCAATGTGCACCCAATGTGAAAAACGGTTTGGCATTTCCTCAGAATGTTCAGTACAGAATTACCATGCATTTATACATTTTTGTGTTGCTATCAAGAAATACTTGAAGCTGAGTCATTTGTAAAGAAAAGAGGTGTAATTGGCTCACGGTTCTGCAGCTTGTACAAGCATGACACCTGCATCTGTTCAGCTTCTGGTGATGCCTTAGGAAGCTTACAATCATGGTGGAAGGTGAAGCAGAAGCAGGCACATCGCATGGCAAAAGCAGAAGCAAGAGAGAGTGAAGGAGGAGATCCCAGACTCATTTAAACAATCAGATCTTGCTTGAACTTAGAGAGAACTCACTCATCACCAAGAGGATGGCACTAAGCTATTCATGAAGGATGCATCCCCATGATCTAAGCACCTTTCATCAGGCCCCACCTCCAAAACTGGGGATCACATTTCAACATGAGATTTGGAGGGGACCAATATCCCAACCGTATCATACCATATGACCCAGCAATTTTTCCTTGAGGTAGTATACCCAAAAGAATTGAAAACAAACATTCACACACTTGTACACCCAAATGAATTGAAAACAAACATTCAAACACATACTTGTACACAATGTTCATAGTTGCAGTATTTACAATAGTTAAAAAGTAGAAACAATGCAAATGCCCTTAAATGGATGAATAAACAAAAATTGGCACATCCATACAATGGAATATTATTCAGCCATAAAAAATGAAGCACTGAGACATGCTACCACATGGATGAACTTCAAAAACATTATGGTAAGTGAAATAAGCTAATGACAAAGAACACATACTATATGATTTCATTTGTATGAAATATCCAGAATAGGCAAATTTAAAGAGACAGAAAGCAGATTCGTGGTTGCCATGAGCTAGGACCAGAAAGAGGATGGGTTGTAACTGCTTAATGAGTATCATTTGGGGTGATAAAAAAAGATTTGGAACTAGATAGTGGTAATGGTTGCACATCATTGTGCCAAAGATGGCCAACAAGCACACAACAACATACTCAACATAATTAGTCACTGGGTACATAAAAATCAAAATCACAATGAGATGCACATCCACCAGGATGTTACAATACAAAAGACAGGCAATAAAAAATGTTGGCAAGGGTGTGGAGAAATTATAGCTTTCACACATTGCTAGTGGGATTGTTAAATGGTACAGCCACTTTGGCAAACCCTCTGGCTGTTCCTCAGAAAGTTAAACATTGAGTTACCACATAGTCCAGCAATTTTACCACTAGTTATATACCCAAGAGAAATGAAAATATATACCCCCACAAAAATTTGTACATAAGCATTCACAGCAGTATTAGTCACAATAGTAAAAAAATGGAAACAACCCAAACGTCCATCATAAACCAAAAATAAAATTCTTAGGCCACACAACCATCTGAATGGATTCCTCCTTTCATCCAAATGCATTCCAAAGTTAACCTGAAAAACTAATTCAGACCATGATTGCAAGGGGGACCCAGAAATACCTCATTATACCCTCCTCCCTTTTGGAATTACTGATAGAACAGACTCTAACTCTGATAAGAAACATTCACAATCTATTCTCTCTGAAGTCTGCTACCTGAAGACTTCATCTACATGATAAAACCTTGGTCTCCACAACCCTTTCTCATAACCAAGACATTCCTTTCTATTGAAAATAACTCATTCAACAAATTGCCAATCAGAAAATCTTTAAATCTACATGTAACCTGGAAGTCTCCCACTCCCCTGCTGCTAGTTGTCCTGCCTTTCCAGCCCAAAACAATGTCCATCTTAACATGTATTGATTGATGCCTCATGTCTCCCTAAAATGTATAAAACCAAGCTGTACCCCAAACACCTCTGACACATGTCATCAGGAACTCCTGAGGCTGTGTCACAGATGCATCCTTAACCTTGGCAAAATAAATGTTCTAAGTTGATTGGGACCTCTCACAGATACTTTTGATTTACACCAAATTTGCTCTATCTATGCAATTGAATGTTATTCAGCCATAAAAAAATGAAATACTGATATTTACCACATGATGAACTTTGAAAACTTTCTGCTAAGTAAAAGAACCAGTTCACAATATACCATATATTGTATGCTCCATTTATATGAAATGTCCAACATAGGCAAATCCATGAGATAGAACGTATATTAACTTTTGCCAATATAGACCATCCTCCTCATTAGTTTTTAAAATGGTGTTTGATGGTTGAAGCAGAAACTATTACATCATCTGATGTGATGCTCAATATATGTAGAGGACATACCTAAAACATTTGTATTAAAAGTGAGAAGGGTAAACAGCCCTAAATGGAAGATTTCTACACCTTACTGGAAATGGTTTAAAATGTCCATGCCAGTAGATTGTGATAAGTTAATATGTATATTGTAATACCCAGAGTAACCACTAAAGTAACCATAAAAAGACATATATTTAAAAAAAAAACAAAAAACACTATAGATAAATCAAAATAGCCCCTTACAAGGGGATGGGGGGAGGGGAGAATGGGGATTCATTGCTAAGGGATACAGAGTTTCTCTTTGTGGAAGAAAAATGTTCTAAAATGAGATCGTGGTGATGGTTGTACAACTTTGCAAATATCCTAAAAACTGTTGAGTTGCACATTTTAAAAGGATGAATTTTATGATATATAAATTATATCTCAAAAAAAAGCTGTTAAAAATAAATACTAGTAAATAAATAAGCATATTCTAATCTCATTCTTTCTGAAGCCAAACATCTATATAGAAAAATAAAACAAAACTGGTACCCCACATATGTAGTATAGAGTCCCATTGCAGGTGCCTCATTTTAAGAGAAACATTGATAAAATGGCATATTTCCAGAGGACTGCAATGCAGATGATAAAGGAATTGACCTTATGAAGAACACTTGAAAGAAAAGTTTGCTGTTTGGAGAACAAATACTTAGTAAGGAAACATGAGTGTTACTTTAACTGTCTGAAAGTCTACCATGCTAAAGGGTTAACCTACTATTGTGTAAAATTTAGAATTTATACCAATGGATTGAAACTGTCTTTGTTCGACATAATGAATGGACCATCTTAAGAAGCAATGAAGTTCCTGTCACTTAATCATTCTAGCACCAGCTGGAAATTGATCATTGGTCAGGGATATTGTTAAAATAAGTCCTCTATGAGGGGGGATATTAAAATAGACGGTCTTAAAGATCCTCTCCAGTTGTAAGATTTTGAGCTTCCAAGTTCAATTTCTAAAATTTATTTCCATTATAAAATCATGTATAGTTTTTGGGAGAAATGGTTTGTTTATGGGGAACACTAAATTATGCTTAAGAATGAGTAAATCTTTAAAATTAAGAACATTTGAAGTGAGTTTCTTATAAATAGGATATACTTGAGTCATGGTTTTTATTTTATATCCATTATACCTATCTCTGTCTTTTGATTGGTATGCTTAGACCACTTACATGTACATTAATTATTGATATATTAGGACTTCAGTGTGACATATTATTATATGTTTTTTCTTTGTTAATTTTGCTTCTTGTTCTTCTGTTTCCATATATTACCTTCCTTTGGGTTACTTGAACGTTCTTTAGAACTTCATTTTGATTTATCCATAGTGTTTTTTAAAAATATATGTCTTTGTATAGTTACTTCAGTGGTTACTGTAGGTGTATTAGTTCATTCTCATGCTGCTATGAAGAAATACCAGAGACTGGGTAATTTATAAAGGAAAGAGGTTTAATTGACTCACAGTTCCACATTGCTGGGGAGGCCTCAGGAAACTTTCAATCATGGCAGAAGGCAAAAGAGAAGCAGGCACCTTCTTAACAGGGTGGCAGGACGGAGTGAGTGCAAGTAGGGGAAATGCCAGACACCGAACACTTATAAAACCATCAGCTCTTCTGAGACTCACTCATAAACACAAGAACAGCATGGGGGAAACTGTCTCCATAATTGAATCACCTCCACCTGGTCTGGCCCTTGACATGTGAGGATTATGGGGATTACAATTCAAGGTGAGATTTGGGTGGGGCACAGAGCCAAACCATATCAATAGGAATTACAATATACATATTAACATCACATTCTACTACCATGGATATTTTAAACCATTTCCAGTAAGTTGTAGAAATCTTACTTCCATTTAGGTTTATTTACCTGCCTCACTTTTAATACAAATGTTTTAAGTATTTCCTCTATATATACTAAGCATCACATCAGATGACATAATAGTTTCTGCTTCAGCCATCAAACATCATTTTAAAAACTCATAAGGAGGATGATCTATTATATTTACCCCTATATTTACTCTTTCCAATTGTTCTTTTTCCTTCCTGAAGTGCCATCATCTTTCTGTTATTTCTGTTTAGGAAACTTCCTTCTGCCATTCTTTAAGCGTAGATCTGTTATTCGCAAATTCTCTTAATCTTCCTTCATCTGAAAATATCTTTATTTCCATTTCATCCTTAAAAGGTGTATTCATGGATATAGAATTTGTAGCTCCATCTGTTGTCCTAGCTACTCCAGAGCCTGAGGCAGGAGGATCGCTTGAGCCCAGGAGTTCAAGGCTGCCATGAGCTGTGACCACACCACTGCACTGCAGTCTGGGCAACAGAGTGAGTCCCTTTCTCTAAAAAATTATTTAATTGTGTTTGGCAGCAGGTGGAAAAGTGGACTACCGATCAGCCATGCTCCACACCATCTCCTTCAGTTTCCTCGATGCTCAGTTTTGTCTTTTTTTACATGATCATGTAGGACAATTGCCCAATCAGTGTATATGAATCTACTGCGTTCCTTAAACAGTTAACGTAGGATACCATAGAGATGATCAAGTGTGACGGTGAATAGGTATTTTGAGAGTTCTTAAATACCCACGTCAATCTTTGTTGTGAAAACTGGGATGGTGTCGGTTGAACCTACTTCTTGTGGATAGTTTTTCAAAAGTCATGACCATAACGAAGTGTGAGCAATTCCCCGCTTTATTAAACAGTCTGAAAAAGCGCTACTGGGTTTTGATTGGTTTACGTTTAATAAAGATTGAATGAAACCACGAAAGGGCTTTTAAGCACACTGGCAAAAAAAGAAAAAAAAAAAGCCATAAACAAGAGCAAATGAAAACCCGCGACAACGTTGTATGGATCAAGAAAACTGCTGAAAAAGGGAAGGACAACGGGGAAATTCGCCAAGAAAGAGATATACGTGACCAGCAAATATAGCAGAAAGGGAAAAATGCACGCGTATGGGTTTGGTGGCACTCTGTAGCGCAGAATTACTGCACTAAGCGCATTAAAGAGGAATGCGAATTAAAGGAAGGTCTTGGCTGGCAGGTTTTCAGGGGAGACCGTGGGAGAAGGGGGGTGATATGAACAGGCAGAGGTTTCTGCATGTGCTTTCTGTACAGAATCAGCTTAGCGGTCGAGACTGTCCTCTTCCACTTCTGCTCCACCCTAGGAGACAGTGTCCCAGGGATCCCTGGCAGCTCCTGCCTTGGGAGGCGCCCGGAAAGAGGCAGGGCTTTGTGGGCGGGACCGGACGGTGGGCGGAGCAGAGACTGCAGGGCTTGTCTGGTGGGCGGGGCCACTGCGCGGACGGCCTCTCTGCCGGGGGCGGGGCTAAGCTAGGAGCGGAGCTAGGCTAGTGGGCGGGGCCTGCAGTGAGGAGGTGTGGAGGGGGCGGAGCTGTGCGGGTTCGTGGAGGAGGGGCCGAGGCGGAGCCAGGCTTGGTCTGGGGAACCCGAGGGCGGGGCGAGGGCGGGGCGAGAGCGGGGGCGGGGCGGACGGTGCTCTCCCGGCGGCCGGCGGGGCACGCTAGTGTTGGGGTCCCGCCGCGGTGAGGATCGAGTTCGTGCAGGTCGGTCAGTCGTCGGGGCCTGCGCTGGGCCCGGGCCCATGGCGGCGTCGGCGGCTCTGTCTGCGGCAGCGGCGGCGGCGGCCCTGTCTGGCCTGGCGGTGCGTCTGTCACGCTCAGCGGCCGCCCGAGGCTCGTACAGCGCCTTCTGCAAGGGGCTTACGCGCACGCTGCTCACCTTCTTCGACCTGGCCTGGCGGCTGCGCATGAACTTCCCCTACTTCTACATCGTGGCCTCAGTGATGCTCAACGTCCGCCTGCAAGTGCGTATCGAGTGAGCACCGGCGGCAGTGGCGGAGGCCCGGCTGGAGGGGCGCCCGTGTCCCCGCCCGCCCCCGGCCGCCGGGTCGCCGGCATGAAGGACAGCTGGATCGCGGCGGGGGGCGGAGGCGGGGCGGCCCAGGCCCCTGGACTCTAGACCTCCGCCGCCCAAGCACGAAGGCCCAGCCCTGGCCCGGCCGCGGTCTCAACCCGGAGACCCCGGATCGCGCAGAAACGCACTGAGCAGGCCCCTACCATCGGGCTCCAGAAACTACCTAGGCTCGGCCTACCTGTTGCCTCACATTGGCCAAAGAGGGGGAAACCAGAAGGAGGGAATTGCTGCGGCGACTTGACTTTCCAGGCCCCGAGCAGAAAGGTAGGAGGCGACAGGTTGGAATGGGGGAGGGGCGGTGGCTCTGCCCTCCAGAGGTCGGGGCGCCTTGGCGGTCGGGGGGAAATATGGAAGGCACCGGGGCAAACCAGCCCAAAGAGCTGTGGAGCCCAGCTGGGGAAAGGAAAGGCAGCCTCAGGTTCTCCCCTCCTCTCCAGTCATCATTCCAGGATAGGGTGAGGGGCGGACCCCTCCCGCCCACTTCCCAGTCTGGGGAATGGAGGGTAATGGGCTGGAGGTGGCCCCAGGAAGGCCCTAGAGGAGCAACGATGTCCCCACCCCTCTCCTTCCCCCCAGTCGGTGGGCATAGGGCGGATGGTTCTCTTCTAGGCCGAGCCCCACGTCTGTTCTCTTCTCAGCCCTCAGCCCTGGGGCTCTCTGCAGCTCCTGCACAGCCCTTGGCAAAACTGCCTCCTGCCCTGTCTTTGGGACCAGAGGACTGGTCTCTGCCTGCTCCTGCTGTCCCTCGTGTTCCCCTGCCCCTACCTGAGGGCACCCCGCAAGCTCTGTATTTGGAGACAGGGAAGAGTGGGAGAGACGCATTCCTACCGTCCCCTCCCCCACCGTCTTGCTCTTCCGCCATGTCAGCCCACGCTCCCTAAGGCCCCTAGCTAGCAAGGCCCTCCCAGGGCCAGAGTCGCATCCTCCAGCCCCAGACGGCCTCTAGAAGCCTACCGTGTACTGAAGTGATCTGGGCAAAGGAGACCTCCCTGAGCACACAGCAGCTCTCAGCCTGGGGTGGGCAGAGCAGATGGAGAAGAGGCTTGCAGAGGAGGCCATTCCTGGGGAAAGCAAGGACGTGTCTGGTGGCCAGGCAACTGAGGTCCCCATCTCTTTCTTTCTCTTTCAGGCATTGGCGTTTGTTGGCGGTGACCTGCCCCTTCTTTGGCCTTGCCAAGAGTCTCATCCCTGCCCTGGGGCACCTCTGGCCCTGGACCTGCTTGGGCAGAGGCAGCATGAAGGACCTGAACAACAGAAGAAGGGCCTTCCTAGTAGAGGCACAGCATGGACAAAGGCTCACGGGGTGGGGGTGCCCAGGGATCGAGTCCTGGCTTGGGAAGGAAGGTCTGAGTTCCCTGGGAACTGAAATCTGCTGGCAGCACTGTGAGAGGTGTATTTCCCCCTTCTAATGACAGAGGAAACTGAGGCTTCGGGGGGGTGGGGGGTTGCCCTTGATACACAGATAGGAGGAGGAGGAACTGCGTGTGCCCCTGGGCCTGCAGGCCCCCACACCCCTCCCCAGTCTTCTCCAAGACCTGGCATGGTGGGAGGAGGGAAGGGGAAGTGGAGAGGGAAGCATAGGGCTCCTGGGGCACCAAGGGAGAAAGGGGCCTAGGGGTAGGGAATCTGGGGATCTCACTTTCTTTGGAGCAGTACGGAATGTCACAGGGAAGATCAGGAGGACAGACAGCTGAGATGGGAGACAGAAGAGATGGGCCCCAGGACCCTTGGGGAGCCAAGCTCTCCCCCACAGCCTAACCTCCCCACCCCACCTGGAGCTTCACCAAGGGCTCCTCAGCAGTGCAGTGGCACAAGCCTCCCAGTTTGGTGGGCAAGTGGGGGTGATCTTGGTGGTGTGGCTCCTGGAGACACACATAACCAGGAGGGTGAAAGGATAAACTTGGGGTGTGCTGGGGCTGAGACCCATGGCATGACCCCAATTCTCTCTCCTCAAGTTCGACCCCCCATCCCCAGGACCACACAGGAGAATCTCATCTCACGGCTTGGATTGGTCCTGGGGGCCCCCGGGTGTGCTGCTAACCAGTGTACAATGGTCAGGAGCAGCCCAGAGGGGAGCCAGGAAGAGACCCTCGCCCTCACCCTCTTTCCCCATTTCCCCATCTCTTGCACTGGTACCCCGAGGGCCACGTTCTCAGTTCCTGGGACTGAAAACTGCAGCAGTCTGGCCAGCTCCAGGGACAGAGTGGCCCAGCCACCTACCATGTACCCTCCTCAGCTGCCCACTGGACCCAGGTCCTGAATGAAGCCAGCTGCCTGCCTCACCCCAGAAGAGGCTGGACAGTGGCTGCCTCATGCCCCCTGCAGTCTCCCACAGCCAGGGCCCGATGGCGTGCCTCCTAGTCCCAAGTTTCCTGAGAACCCCTGACCCTGCTGGCCTTTCATCCCCCGCAACCCTGTCCACCCTGGACCACCTCTGGGGACCCGTCAGCCTGCTAGTTCTCCCAACATCTCTGGGGGCAACCTCTGTGGGTCAAGAGTGACACAGGGTTGGAGGAGAAGAGGAGTGAGGGGCCTCCTTGTGTCTGATGCACAGATGTGGCCCTTTCAAGCCCTGGTATCACCCTCTGGGTGAATGGATTCCCAGCTCCACCCTCTTCCTGGGCCAGCCAGGATGGATGGAGGAAAGCTCTTTGCTGAGTGCATGTGTGGGAGTGTGGGGGGTGCCTGAGCCCTCCCCATGCAAGGGACTCGGCCTGGGACCGTGGAACCTGCTTCTCTACTGGGAGAAATGTGCATCAGAGCTGCAGGGGTCCCTACCCTAAGAGACCCCCGACTGCAGGGAGCCCCACCCCATAAGAGGGGCATGGAAATCCATGTCCTCCCCCCTCCCGCCCCGTGGCTTCTGCCGTGGCTGTATTGGCCTAGAGGGGCTGGCTGGGGAGGAGCAGGGCTGAGCCCCTCAGCATCTGCTCCTGTCCCTGCCTTTTCACGCCTGCTGCTTGAAGTGGTAGCTCCACCTGCTGCTTCTCCACCTCCCCTCCCCACCTCTTCTCTCCCCGACGGGGCCCTTGCTGCGTGACAGGGTCTCCATGCACTTTATTTATTTGCAGTCTGTTTGCCAGGCAGTGGAGCTTCTAGACACCGACCGGAATGACATACTTTTCTGTGCGTGATTCACTGTGTACTGGTCAGCACAGGCTGGCCAGAGACATGTTCTTGTTTCTGGTGTTGTCATGTCTTCTTGTTTTCTCTAAGTTAAAAAAAAAAAAAAAAAAGTCCTTGGTTTAATACACTAAAATCCCAACTGGAGGCCTCCCGTGTCTGGTGGGGGTGATGCAGTGGCCCCGGGTGGAGAGAGGCCCCATGGTGAGGTCACCGGCTCCCATGGCCAGGGAGAAGCCTCTGAAAGGTAGGGGTGGGGGAGGCTGTAGCAGGGACCGTGTTTCCTGTTCAGAGGCTGTGCTGAGGACTGACTTGACCCGGACCACTGCCCCATGAGAAGAAGGCAGCAGCCTGAGCTGGCCCCAAGAGGTGGCTGCTTGTCCTGTTGACAGCCTCTGTTCACCCACCAGGCCCCGGGTGAGAGGCATCCTGAGGACACAGGGCTATGCTCAGACTCAGGAGTGCAGTCTGGGTTTAGGGGCCCTGGGGGCACCCCTGTTGCCAAAGGCTACCCAGGAGCCACAGCACCCTGGCAAGGAGGACCCCTCCAAAAGCACTGGTGCCAACACCCTATGGCATCTGCTGCCACAGGAGAAATGGACCCCAGTCCCTGAACTTCCCTCCCCTTTGTCTAGATGGTCCTCTTCAGTCCCTGATGGTCCCATCCCCACTCCAGGGATCACGTGACTTGGCAAACCAAGATGGGGTTGGAGCATGGCTCCAAGGCCTCCTGAAGAGGGAGGACCACCCCTCCCATCCCTGCTACAGAGGAAGGGAAATCAGGAAGGCCGGTTCTGCTCAAATGGGACCCCAGGAGACCAAAGCCCTGAGCTGTAAGTCCAGGTCTTCCACTTCCTACTGTGTGGTGCCAGGCAAACTGCACAACCTGGAGTTTTTAGTAAGGTTCTTTTGGGATGCTTGTCAGCAGTGAATACAATGTCTGTTCAATGTTTGTCATCAGGTCTCACCTGGAGCAGCCTTTTTAATGTGGGAAAGGGAACCAAGTGAAGGGAACGGACATCTGATGAGAGCCTGCCATGTACCAGGCACCATTCTAGGTGCTTTGCATTCCTAATCTCCATTTTACAGAGAAATTGAGGATAAGAACCAAGTCTGAAATAGAACCCCAAGCAGAATCTCTTTTCCTGAGCTCCCAATGCCCACTGGAGAGGCAGGGAATTGGGCTGGAGTAGTGGTGGAATGGAATAGCAAAGGTGGAAGATGACCCTGTTCTTTCTGGATGGGGTCCAGGAGGCAGATAAGAAATCCAAGTGTGGCCGGGTGCAGTGGCTCATGCCTGTAATGCCAGCACTTTGGGAGGCCAAGGTGGGCGGATCACAAGGTCAGGAGTCAAGACCAGCCTGACCAACATGGTGAAACCCCGTCTCTACTAAAAATGCAAAAATTAGCTTGGCATGGTGGTGCACGCCTGTAGTCCCAGCTACTTGGGTGGTTGAGGCAGGAGAATCGCTTGAACCTGGGAGGCAGAGGTTGCAGTGAGCCAAGATCTGGACAACAGAGTGAGACTCCAGCTCAAAAAAAAAAAAAAAGAAAGAAAAAGAAAAAAAAAAGAAAGAAAGAAAGAAAAGAAAAGAAATCCAGGACTTGGATGGGGGACAGACTTGGGAGCCTTCTCCAAATGGAGCTCCCCAGTGGGAGCAGCTGGGGCCACCCTAAGATGGGTTCACCTGTCTTTTCTCTATCCTCCCTCCAGAATTGATTGAAACATAAGAGACTGAGTCAGGAGAGGGCAAGAAAGCAGCTAAGTGGGCGGTTCCGGGGGCGCCAGAGCAAATACAATGAGAAATGGGAAATATAAAGAGCATGCAAAACCTCATCCTACTCCTTTTCACTCCACCCACAAGGGAAACTGCTGCATTTGGACAAATTTCTACTTTGTGTTGGTGGAGGGAAGGAGAAAGAACATACTACTTTGAAAACTTCTCCTCCCACTTCATCTGTATCTTTCCATGTTATTAGGTATTTTTCTATATCCAAAGTCACCTAGTAGTCTCTTGTATGAAGGTATCATGCATTTCTGAATGCCTCTTGGTTATTTCCCTTTATTGTTTATTTGGGGAGTTTGGTTTCTTGGTTGTTTGGTTTTTTTCTGTGGTTTTGTTGTTATAAACGTTCCAGTAACAGATAAGTTGGACCTCATCAAAATTAAAAACTTTGGTGCATAAGAAGTCACTATCAGGACAGTGAAAACACACCCTACAGAGTGGGAGCAAATGTTTTAAAACATATATCTGATAAGAGATTTGTATCCAGAAATATAAAAAGAACTCCAGCTACTCAATAAAGAAAGACAGACAACCCAATCAAAATATGGGCAAAGAGTTTTAATACACATTTTTCCAAAGAAGGGATACATATGGCCACCAAGCACATAAAGATCTTCAACGTCATTAGTCATTAGGGAAATGCAAATCAAAACCACAATGAGCTACCACTTCACCCTCACCCACTTCACTCATTAGGATACTTATTTATTTATTTATTTATTTATTTAGAGACAGCATCTTGCAATGCCCAGGCTGGAGAGCAGTGACACAATCTAAGCTCACTGCAACCTCTGCCTCCTAGGTTCAAGTGATTCTCATGCCTCAGCCTCCCAAGTAGCTGAGATTACAGACGTGGCCACCACACCTGGCTAATTTTTGAATTTTTTGTAGAGATGGGGTTTCGTCATGTTGGTCAGGCTGGTCTCGAACTCCTGGCCTCAAGTGATCAACCCTCCTCAGCCTCCTAAAGTGCTGGAATTACAGGTGTGAGTCACCATGCACAGCTCAACTTTAAAAAAAAAAATTTAAAACAGCAAGTGTTGGTGAGGATGTGGAGAAATTGGAACCCTTGTTCATTACTAATGGGCATGTAAACTGGTACAGCAGCCACTGTGTAAAACTGGTGGTTCCTCAAATAGTTAAACCTAGAATTATCCTATAGCTCAGCACTTCCACTCCTAGGTACATACTCAAAGGACTGAAAGCTGGTGCTGAAACATGAATTTTCATAGCAGCACTGTTTACAATAGCTAGAAGGTGGAAACAATCCAAATGTCTATCAGTCTATCAACTGATAAATGAATAAACAAAACTTGGTATATTTATACACTGGAATATTATTCAGCCCCAAAATAATCCCACAATGAAGTATTTGACACATATTACAAGGTGGATAAACTTTGAAAATATTATGCTAAGTGAAAGAAATCAGACACGAAAGATTACAAATTTTATGATTCCATTTATATGAAATGTCTAGAATATGTAAATTCATAGAGACAGAAAGCAGATTAGTGGCTGCCATGGTCTAGGGGAAGGAAGGATGGAGAGTGACTGCTTAATGAGTACAGGGTCTCCTTTTAGGGAGGTGAAAATGTTTTGGAACTAACTGGTGATGGTTACACAACATTGTGAATGTACTAAATGCCACTGAATTATACATTTCAAAATGGTTGATTTTATGTTATGTGGATTTCAACTCAATAATGAAAACAAAATTTGCTGACACATTTTATTATCTCACCACTGGGCCTCTTCCATAGATGAACTTCTCTCCTGCCCTTTCATTCAATCCCCTGCAGCCCTTGTCCTGCCCCTGTGGTATAAAAAGCTTAGAAAAGTAGCCCCATCCCATTAGTTCCCAAGCAATCCTAGCCCTCAACTCCTTCCCCATTAGGGTGGCTCAGAGAGTGGGAATCTCTAGCGAACAATGGGATTGAGGACTGATCTGGCCATATTCCTCAACTGCCTGACCAGTGGAGAACAGCACAGACTTCTTGACTCTTCCTCCTGGCCTCCTGTTTTTGAAAAAAAGAACATTCCCCTCCCATCCTGGCTGACTTGCCCATACTGCCTTTAGTCTGGGCTCCTGGCTGTAACCCTGGGGCCTTCTCCTTGGACATGGATGTCTTGGCCTTGTAATTATATTGGATACCACAAACACATGAATGCCTGACCCTCTGGACACAACCCTACATCATCTCACATTCCCAGTTCCTCCCAGGAAGAGGATCAAGTGACAAGCAGACCCCAGGCAGCAGAGACCAGCCGAGGCGGCTCAGTCACTTGGCACAATGTTTAAATATGACATTGATGGAGAGCAGACATTGAGTCTGTATTAGTCTATTCCTACACTGATACGAAGAAGTACCCAAGACTGGGTAATTTATAAAGAAAAAGTGTTTACTTGACTCACAGTTCTGCATGGCTGGGGAGGCCTCAAGAAATTTACAATGATCATGGAAGGGGAAGCAAACACATCCTTCTTCACAAGGTGGCAGGAAAGAGAAGTGCCAAGTAAAGGGGGAAAAACCCTTTATAAAACCATCAGATCTCATGAGAACTGACTTATTATCATGAGAACAGCATGGGGTAACCAAGCCCATGATTCAATTATCTCCCACTGGGTCCCTTCCACCACATATGGGGATTGTGGGAACTATAATTCAAGATGAGATTTGGGTGGGGACACAGCCAAACCATATCATTTCACCCCTGGCCCCTCCCAAATCTCATGTCCTCACATTTCAAAACACAATTATGCCTTTCCAACAGTCCCCCAAAGGCTTAGCTCATTCCAGCATTAACCCAAAAGTCCAAATCCAAAGTCACATCTGAGACAAGGCAGTTCCCTTCTACATAAGGGCCTGTAAAATTGAAAGCAAGTTAGTTGCTTCCTAGATTCGATGTGGGTACAGGCATTGGGTAAATACACCCATTCTAAATAGGAGAAATCAGCCAAAACAAAGGGGCCACAGGCCCCATGCAAGTCCAAAATCCAATAGGCCAGTCATTAAGCCTTAAACTTCCAAAATTATCCCCTTTGACTCCATGTCTCATATCCAGGTCATGCTGATATCCACGGCCTTGGGCAGCTCTGCCCTTGTGGCTTTGCAGGGTACAACCCCCCTCCCAGCTGCTTTCACAGGCTGGCATTGAGCATCTGTGGCTTTTCCAGGCACACAGTACAAGCTGTTGGTGGATCTGCCATTCTGGGGTCTGAAGTCTGGAGGATGGTGGCCTGCTTCTCACAGGTCCACTAGGCAGTGCCCCAGTGGTGACTCTGTGTGGCAGCTCCAGTTCCACATTTCCCTTCTGCACTGCCCTGGCAGAGGTTCTCCATGAGGGCTCTGCCCCTGCAGCAAACTTCTGACTGGACATCCAGGCATTTCCATACATCCTCTGAAATCAAGATGGAGATTCCCAAACCTCAATTAATGACTTCTGTGTACCCACAGTCTCAACACCACATGAAAGTCACCAAGGCTTGGAGCTTGCACCCTCTGAACCAATGGCCTGAGCTGCACCTTGGCCTCTTTTAGCCACAGCTGGAGCTGAAGCACCTGGGACACAGCACACTATGTCCTGAGGCTGCACAGAGCAGGGGGACCCTGTTCCTGGCCCAGGAAACCATTGATCCCTCCTAGGCCTCCAGGCCTATGATGGGAGGGGCTGCCATGAAGGTCTCTCACATGCCCTGGAGGCATTTTTCCCATTGTTTTGGTGATTAACATTCAGCTCCTCACTACTTATGCAAATTTCTTCAACAGGCTTGAATTTCTCCTCAGAAAATGGGTTTTTCCTTTCTGTCACATCATCAGGCTGTAAATTTTCTAAATTTTTATGCTCTGCTTGCTCTTGAACACTTTGCCGTCTAGAAATTTCTTCCACCAAATACCCTAAATCATCTCTCTCAAGCTCAAAGTTCCACAGATCTCTAGGGCAGGGGCACAATGCTGCCAATCTCTTGGAATAGCAAGAGTGACCTTTACTAGTTTCCAACAAGCTCCTCATCTCCATCTGAGACCACCTCAGCCTGGATTTCATTGTCCATATCACTATCAGCATTTTGGTCAAAGCAATTCAACAAGCCTCTGGGAAGTTCCAAACTTTCCCACATTCTCTTGTCTTCTTCTGAGCCCTAGAAACTGTTCCAGCCTCTTCCTGTTACCCAGTTCCAGACTCACTTCCACATTTTCAGGTATCTTTATAACAGCACCTCACTACTCCTGGTACAAACTTACTGTGTTAGTCCATTCTCACACTGCTATGAAGAAATACCTGAGTCTGGGTAATTTATAAACAAAAGAGGTTTAGTTGACTCACAGTTCCTCATGGCTGGGGAGGCCTCAGGAAACTTACAATCATGGTAGAAGGGGAAGCAAACACATCCTTCTTCACATGGTGGCAGGAGAAAGAAGTGCAGTACAAAGGGGGAAAAGCACCCTATAAAACCATCAGATCTCATGAGAACTTACTGTCATGAGAACAGCATGGAGATAACCATCCCCATGATTCAATTACCTCCCACTGGGTCCCTTCCACAACATGTGTGGATTATGGGAACTATAATTCAAGATGAGATTTAGATGGGGACACAGCCAAACCATATCAGAGTCCCACAAGTGGGGTGACCAGACCCTCAGAGTTTCAGCAGGACCAACAGGCTGGAACTTCCAAGGGTTTGCTCTCTGGGCCCTGAAACTGGGAGACAGTCTTGCTACAGGCTGTACCCTATTGGCTCTCCTCCTGCTGCCATGCTGACTGTGGCAAACACACCAGTCGCTGTTGCCATCTGTTCCAACTTGGCCACCTGGAACAAGGCTGAACCTTGGGCCCTCTCCCAGTTTGACAGAGCAGTCCCCAAGGCCTTCTGAGTCTAGACTGACTCATGCCCTGCCACTAGCCATTTCTTGGAAGGCTCCCTCTGTGGCAGCCATGACAGCACTTCCTCTTCCTGGCCACCAGAATCCATCTGTAAAAACTGTGGCTGCTTTTCCACTCAAGACACCCCTTCCCACAGATATCAGGGGTTCACTCATTAATGAAACCTTCCTTCTTTCTCCCCACATACACTAATTCATGCCACAATCCCCCACCACCTGTAAAAATCAGAAGGCCTTCATGCTCCAGGAAAGGCCTTCAGGACACCTTGAAAATGGACTCATGGCTCATTCTCTAGCCCCTCTCCATGTCTGATACTATGGTGGGCACCAGGCACAGATTCCCTGTGGGCAGTTAGAGGAGGAGCTCACAGGAACATGTAAGTGCAGAGTAGGAGCCAGGGTGTGAGTGAGGGCTCAACTAATAGGAATGTGATGCTCCTCACCACCACCAAGGAAGTAATCTAGGATATGGGTGATGTCGCTACCTTTAGGGAAAAGGTCAAATCAGAAAAACTGGGCCACCCAGACCAGCAGAGCAGCAAGATGGCCTTCCCAGTTCCCAGAGACTGCCACCAAAGGATTTCATTTTTCAAATCATGCATGTTAAAAAGAAATATCAGGGTACATGCAGCATGAATCCCACTGGACACACCAGACACAGCTGGAAGGTGATTTCATTAATACTACGAAAGTGCTCTCAAAGAAGTTTTCCTGGAATGTCTTTTCTAAAGGCCTTTCCAAGTGAACACCATGGCAAATCTAAGCACTGGTTACAGCAGTTTTTGCTCAGATGTGATGCAAAGCCTCACCCCAGACCCTCGGTTGTATTTCCCATACTTCTCTTTCCACTTCCCTTTTCTACGGGCTTTTACCCATGGAAATGCAGAGAGCAGAGGCCAGCCTGGGAGCTCAAAGGCTGGCTTGGGGGTTCAGCTTCTGACTCATCAGCCCTGGGAACATGGGCATGTCACTGTGCCCCTCTGTACCTGCCTCCCTCTCTGCCCCATGGGCACAGCAGTTCATGAAGTGGAAGCAACGTTCACAGTGTCTGTCAACATTTGAAACTGACAGACTCATCTCTCTTCCATTGCCTAGTTTCTCACTTTCTATGACTTTTCCTGGTGACAGCAACTCTCCACATACACGCCACCTGGGAATGACTGTAGGTTTAATGTCAAATTTAATAAAATGTCAGATCATACTACCCCGGGAATCACAGCAAAATGGTTAAAGTTGAGGCTCTGCAGCTTCACACTGACACCTACTTCCTTCACTCCCTTCCTGTGCCCCACGACCTTGTAGCCTTTCTTTTCCCCTTATCAAAGCCTGTGATGCAGTGATGACTGTGTCTCTTGCTGAAAGCCTTAGCAACACCCTCCCAAGGGCTTTCAGATATAGTTCAAGGAAGTGGCCAACAGATGGCGCTATTCTCATTAGCGCAAGCCAGGTGAGCTGAGAAAAGAGGCGTTTCACCAAGCAGCTTTGACAAAATTAGCTTTCTGTAATTGAATAGCCCATAAGAATGAGATAAATAGGTTTTCAAAAGTTATAGGAGGTGTACGATCTTAAGCAAATAAGCACCTCTGAGGTGGTTATGTTCTTTTAATTCCTAACACACTACAACAGAGATTTGCAAACGGTACTGGAGACTCCGATACCCAGATAAGTCACAACGGCCTTCTCAGAACACTGATAAACACTGGGAGACAGTTCAGCCTCCTGTTTTACATTAGGCACCATGTGGTTCAAGCAGGTTTTGGAGGGAGAAACCAGTTGGGCTTAAATCCTGGCTTTACAGGTTATGAGCTGGGTGACTTTGGCAGGTCCCTCATACTCTTGGCTTCACTTTCTTCATTTGTAAAATAATGAGTAATTCATAGGGTTCTATGAGGAAATAATGAAATAATGTACACAAGTAAATATTTATTACGGTGCCTGTATTAGTTTCCTAGAAATGTGGCAAGAAATTACTACAAACTGGGTCACTTAAAACAACAAAAATGAAAGGAGACAGAGCAGGATGGCTGAATAGAAGCCTCCAGTGATCAGTCCCCATGCAGGAGACCAAACTGAACAACTATCCACACACAAAAAAAGTACTTTCATAAGAACCAAAAATCAGATGGACAATCACAGTACCTGGTTTTAACATCCTATTAAAAAAGAAGCAATGTTGGAAGGCGGAGGCGGACAGATCACAAGGTCAAGAGTTCGAGAGCAGCCTGACCAACATGGTGAAATCCCGTCTCTACTAAGAATACAAAAATTAGCCAGGCGTGGTGGCGCATGCCTGTATTGCCAGCTACTCGGGAGGACTCAGGAGGCAGAGGTTGCAGTGAGCCAAGATCGTGCCATTGCACTCCAGCCTGGGCGACAGAGCAAGACTCCATCTCAAAAAAAAAAAAAAAAAAACAATAAAGGGAGTAGGAAACACGGTCTTGAATCACCTACACCACCCCTCCTTCATTCCACAGCGGTGGTCGTGTGGCGTGGAGAGAGAATCTGGGCACTTGGGGGAGGGAGAGTGCAGTTATAGTGGGATTTTGCCTTGAAACTCAGTGCTCCCCTGTCACAGCAGAAAGCAACATGGGGCAGGAGTCAGCCAGCACCCACAGAGTGAGCGTTTAGACCAGCCCTAACTGAGGAAAATTCCCCATCAAATGGCTGGAACCTGAGTTCCAGCAAGCTTCACCACCACAGGCTAAAGTTATCTGGGGTCCTAATAAACTTGAAATGCAGTCTAGGCCACAAAGACTGCAATTCCTGGGCAAGTCCTCGTGCTGTGCCTAACTCTTCAATGCCCAGATATGAAAAAACATACACAAGCATCAAAACAATACAAGAAAACTTGACCTCACCAAATGAACTAAGTAAGACATCAGTACAAGTCCCAGAGAGACAGAGATATATGACTTTTCAGACAGAGAATTCAAAATAACTATTTTAAGGAAGATCAATGACACCCAAGACAACACAGAGAAGGAATTCAGAATCCTATCAGATAAATTTAACAAAGGATTAAAATAACTTAAAAGAATCAAGCAGAAATTCTGGAGATGAATAAATCAATTGACATACTAAAGAATGCATCAGAGTCTCTTACCAGCAAAATTGATAAAGCAGAAAAAAGAATTATTGAGCTTGAAGACAGCCTATTTGAAAATACACAGTTAGAGGAGACAAAAGAAAAAGAATAAAAATGAATGAAGCATGCCTACAAGGTCTACAAAGTAGCCTCAAAAGGGCAAATCTAAGAGGTATTGGCCTTAAAAAGGAAGTAGAGAGGTAGTGGTAGATAGTTTATTCAAAGGGATAATGGAGAACTTCCTAAATCTACAAAAATATATTAATATTCAAGTACAGGAAGGTTATAGAACACCAAGCAGATTTAACCCCCAAAAGACTTTTTCTAATGTATTTTATGAGTCCTTATTCATTGAGAATATTATTATAGATGTAATCATTTGGAATATATTGTCTCAATTTCTTTTCATTTTGATTTTCATTTCAAATGAATGTGAATTTTACAATTCATCATGTCGGGGTTTATTATGAAAAATAAAATTCTTGGCTGGGCGCAGTGGCTCATGCCTGTAATCCCAGCACTTTGGGAGGCCAAGGCAGGTGGATCATCTGAGGTCAGGAATTTGAGACCTGCCTGACCAACATGGTGAAACCCCGTCTTTACTAAAAATACAAAAATTTGCCAAGCGTGGTGGTGCATGCCTGTAATCACAGCTACTTGGGAGGCTGAGGCACAAGAATCACTTTAACCCGGAAGGAGGAGGTTGCAGTGAGCCAAGATCGCACCATTGCACTCCAGCCTGGGCAACAAGAGCAAAACTCCGTCTCAAAACTAAATCTCTCTCTCTCTGTCTCTCTCTCTCTCTCTATATATATATATACACACACACACATACACACACACACAAAATTCTTGAGATTCTTGTGGCTGATAAGAAGATACAACAAGAATAACAATTTGCATATTATAAATGTTTTCAAATGAAATGAGGTAGAGGTATTTTGAACAAACATTACGTTTTACTGTAAGAGAGCTACCCCTCACTTCTGATTTCTGTATCTGTTCTTTAACAAATATATTGGATAGTTCCTAACTATTTAAAAGACAAACTCTAGGCCACTACAAAAACTCTTTTTTATAGTCTTAGAAATTATAGGTTAACAGTCTAGTGACATATGGAAGGTGTAATAGGGTTCTCCAGATAAACGGAACCAATAGATAAGAGGAAATCTACTATGGGAATTGGCCCATGCAATTGTGAAGGCTGAGAAGTTCCATGATGTGCAGCCAGCAAGCCAGAGAACCAAGAAAACTGGTGTTGTAACTCAGTCCAAGGTTAAAGGCCTGAAAACCAGAGTAAATCCTGGAGTCTGAAGGCCCAAAAACCAGGAGCTCTCATGTCCAAGGGCAGCAGAAGATGGCTTATACCAGCTCCTGAAGAGAGAGCAGATTTGCCTTTTTCCCATCTTTTTATTCTGTGCGGGCCCCCAAGGGATTGCATAATGCCCACCTACATTGGTGAGGGATGATCTTCTTTACTCAGTCTACTGATTCAAATGCTAATCTATTCTGGAAACACCCTCACAGATATATGCAGAAATAATGTTCTATTAGCTGTCTGGATATCCTTTAACCCAGTCAAGATGACACATAAAATTAACCATTACAGATGGCAAAAGTCAAAAAAGAATCAAAGGATTAGAACATTGACAACAAGAGATTCTTCTAAAAGTTTACTGAGTCAACAGAGAAATTACCTCTTATTTTTATCTTTATAAAAATATGGAAAACCTTTCAAATTAATTGGTAGTCTGCAGTCTAACATTCTACTCCATTGCTGTTAACATTTCTTAAACCAGTACACTAGCGTGAATGATGAATCTCATCATCAGAATCTCTCTTTCCCACTCTTGTTCCCTGGGTAGGTGCATCTCACCTCATTAGTTCTTTGATGACAATCAGTTGCCTGGAGTATTTGTTTTAGGCCAAATCATTACCCTGGAGTATTTTCTAAGGTGGGGGTGAATAATTCATTTTTTAAAAAATGGATATCCTGTTGAACTAGCAGTTTTATTTTCCAACTATACTACTCTATCTCTTTAAGTCAAGTAATGCTATGTATGGGAGTCTATTCCTGGATGCTCTACATTCTGTTCCATAGTAGTATAATAATGTAAATGTCATTGTCCCAGATAGTCCATTTCTCTGTCAAATTTATGGAATAATCTTATTGCCTTATTGTTTAAATAGTGTTGGCTTTCTCAAATGTATCTTTTATTTATTAGAGTTTACTTTGGAGCTGGCCTCGTTGTTACATCACACCCAGGGATTGGCACCAAAAGATAAGCTGGAACCAACAACTGTGCCCTTCATACTTCCTTGAGAACTTGGATCTCCTCTTTAGGCTCTAGAAACTGAGCCTTGTCATGGGAAGTATTCATGAGCAGAGAGAACGTGCCCCTGTAGAGCAGAAAACAGTTATCTTAGGTAGAGTGACTGTAACCCTATAATGCAGGAAGCAGACCAAAACATCTGAACAGCTCAAAGAGAAATGAGTAACCGTTCAAAGATTGGAATAGAGTTCATCACAACAGTGGTCACTACCCACTTATAACACAGTCATTTTAATGTATTAATCAAAGTTGAGGACAGTTTGAAGACCTTTACAGAAATGCACAATCTTAGGAAGTTCACGTAACAAGACTCATTCAGGGAAACTACTTGAAGTTGTATTACTGCCCAAATGGGGAGAAAAAAGAACCTTGAGAGTGTGGGGAGTAAAAGGCAAGTAGAGAAGTATCAGAATGACAGCTTGCAGTAAGTCTGGATAGCAACCATGCTGTTAGGAGTGCATGGGTGGAAGGCTCCACAAGCAACTCCACTATACAAAAAGAGGAGTGAGGGTTAATAGAATAAACAGTATACCTGAAGCTCTGCATGCTAATTATTAATATTCAGAATTATTCAGTCTGATGGCAACACAAGTTCTGAGCACACACATTGTTAACCTAGTGCCACCGTTTAAGAGAACTGGTATAAATTTACAACAGAAATAACTGGAGGAAAATATTTTCATAGCACAATATCCTTTAATTTTTCAAAGGGATTTACCATAGGAATCGAGTCTTCTCTAGTGTGATTTCCAAATTATTAACTACTTTCATAAGCATTTAAAACATTAGTGCCAATGATGACTAAAGATCCAATTTCTACTATTCTTCCAGGTCTACACAGCTTGTGAATTTTGATACCTGCTCCCCCACCCCCACCCTACTCTCCACCACCCAAACCTAGACCCTGCTTTACTTATGAACTTTAAAAAATTTTTTAAATTATTTATTTATTTTATTTTATTTTATTTTATTTTTGAGAGAGAATGTCTTTGTGGCTCAGGCTGGAGTGCAGTGGCACAATCTCGGCTTACTGCAACTTCACCTCCTGGCTTCAGGTGATTCTCCTGCCTCAGCCTCCCAAGTAGTTGGGATTACAGGTGCCCGCCACCACACCTGACTAATTTTTGTGTTTTTAGTAGAGATGGGGCTTCGCCATGTTGGTCAGGCTGGTCTCGAACTCCTGACCTCAGGTGATCCGCCTGGCTCGGGATCCCAGAGTGCTGGGATTACAGGCATGGGCCATGCCCAGCCTACTTATGCACTTTGTGTAACATCTGCTTGTTTCTTTTATTTTTGGGGGGAGTGGGAGGCAATCAGCTTCTTCAGATTGAACAATATCTGCTTATTTCACTATTGCACTGTGTTGAATCACATGAAACTGCCCTTTTTATATGTCACACAGTTGAATTTCAGGAATTTAATATGTGTCAAACTTATGTTATAATTCTTTGTGTATTTTTATCTCCGCGGACTATGTGATGTTTTTGGAACATGAATGTTGAAATTCATTTGTATGCTCAACATCTATTTTCTTCTCTCTCTGTCTGTCTCTCTCTCCCCTCTTCCTCCCCTTCTCTTACAAGTAAATCCATTCTAGAATGCATCAAATTCTATGACAAACATGACTGCTAACTTCACTGATCATAAGCAATACTTTACTAGAGTATTGCTAATGATGATTTCTAATGGTGTATACCAAAGAGTTAAGAGTAAGATAATAGAGCTAGTTCCAGTTTATGATCCCTTGTTATTACAAGGGGTGTCCCTTGGTCTTGCCAATGACAAAATGTTTATGTGAACAATTACCTCATGGAAATAGTTCTTACTCAAAAATTGAAGTAATGTTATTTCTGCAGTCCTTCTCTATCTCATTGTGGTAGGTATCACGAACAGTATTAAAGCTCTAACATTTGTTCTTGCAATTCTCAGAACTGTTAACAGGAAGAGGAAAGTCCTCAAGAGCCAGAGAGTAGAGGTCCTTGATGCACAGAAATCTCCACCTGTCCTAGTGCTGCGTGTTCACTGGCATGGCTGTTTTGGGACCTAAGGCCCAACTAGATGAACCACATCTGCCAACTACCCCTGAACACTCCATTCACTCCCTCTCGGCACTCCTTTCAGACAGCCTTATTCAATACATCTTGCCCAGCTTCCTGACTAGAGTTGTATCTCCTTTGACCCTTTAACTCAATATGGTTTTGGAGTTTAAGACATTAAGTGGCCTATGAATATTGTTCTGGTCTGTTCTGGTGTGACAGAAAAGAAGCCGGACTAGGGGGCTAGTTTTGTGCCTACAATTACATATGGACACACATTCGTAGTGACTTCCCACTTTACTTATGTGTAAAACGAAGTATTAGAACAAGTGATCTGTAAGAGGTTTTGTTTCCTGCCTAGATCACCTCTTTCCGATCTTTCCAGGAAGTACCCCTAATTGGACATTCTGATATCACTAAGAGATTATTTGAGCACCAGTCTCTTGGGCTGTAAAGGTTGGCACACTGCCCATCACATCACACAGTAAGGCTTAATAATCAAAGGCTAAAATGAATAAGTGAATCCTTTAAACAACTCTGCAAAGTGGGTATGTGTTTCCCCACTTATAGATGAAGAAATTGTGGCTCGGAGAGGTTAAATGGCTTGCTCAAGTCCCACAGACATTAAGTGACAGGCTTTGGATTTGAATCCAGGGCCATTAAGCTCTTTCTGGTGCACTACACACATTCTGGGCACATGATAAATGCTAATGTCTGTTCAATTTTTCATTGTATTTTTCTAGTTTGATGTTTGTTGCCAAGAACACAGTGTATTGAGTATGTGGATACTTCTCAATAAATATTCTGCCCCATCATATGAAAGGAACCATCCCAGAAGCTCTGTAAACAAAGACAGACAACATACTGCTTCTGCTCTTAAGAAGATGGTCACGTTCCAGTGGATTTAATTCAACTAAAATTTTTGAACCAGAATGATCTCCAGTCTTGCACCTGCTTATCAAATCATATTTTAACTCAATAAGATATGAATGTTACATAGTAGTTGTCTCTGACCATGTTTCTTGAAGTTTTTGGCAATACCCTAACTAATTTTTCTGGGCATAACTGGGGTTTCCTTTCTAACCAGGTCAGGATACTGAGAGTGTCAAGTGAGTCACAGAGCTGAAAAAGTACTGGTGAGACTTTTACTATGAGCAAATAAGAAACAAAGGTTGATTTGAACAATTACCTTTTTCTTTCAAATGACTCCTTAGCACAATTTAGGTGTTTCTACTGAAATAGCTTGTTTCATCTTGACCTAGCCTACTACCCTGCCAACTCTTGATAACCTCTCGGGAAAAAAAAAAAAAAAAAGGAGGAGGGAGATCCTTAGAGACCACCATTAACACCACAGTGTGGAACTGTAGCTCCATCTTTCTTTCAACTGAATTTCTGCATACCCCATAAGTATTAATGACCCTTGGTCATTAATCAAAGATTTGCACAGTAGACTATGTCTATGTCTGTGAAATCCTCTGAGCCTAAAGAAAATGCCCGCCTATCCACTAATTACCAGTATGTTTAAGGCTTGATTTCTAAAGACATTCTAGTGTCCTGGGAAAGTACGCCTTCAAAGGTGTCAAGATCACCCAGATGACAACATAGTACACTATTTAAGAGGGAAACAAATATGATTTTAAATTCCTGGTCTATCACTCATTAGCTCTGTGATCTTGGGCAAATTACTTAGCCACACTCAGCTTTAGATGCTTGATTTGGAAAAATGAGGATAATAATTGAGGTGGGGGAAGCTATAGGTATTATAAAAGACAGGGTTTATAAAGCACTGAGTATGGTGCCTGACAAGTAGTGAAGACCTAACAAATGATAGCTAAAATTACCATTGGTTACTCCCAGTGTGGCATGAAAGCTCAAAACCTACAGTAGGACCTGTGAGTACGAGACCAGAATTCAAGTGGAGCTGAAAAGACACCTTGCCAACAAGGAGCCACCTCTCTTCCATGCACAAGCACGCAGTTTAGATTAGCCAGGCATAGCCATGGTGTTGAAGAGTCTTTCTGCCTTGCTTTGCGATGCAGGACCACAGCTCTCTAAATGCAGGTCAACTCTTCAAATCCAGTTTACCACCTAAGGAATTTACAAAATGACCCATTCACTGTATTTGCCAAATTTACTGATTATTATGTCTGCAAACAGCTTCAACAGGAACATTCCATTTTGTTTATTAAAGCTAGAATAAATGTTTTTGAATATTACCTAAGATAATGTGCATATACCTTAGTGAGGAAAAATTTCAAAATCAGGGACCCGTATGAGTATAAATTGAAATACTCTTGTACCAAACCCTACTTTTCCCATCTAAAATTTTGTTTATACCTGAAACACACCTGACTTTTAAAATTTTTCTATATCTTATTTTCTATTTTTTCAAACCATAATCACTTTGGATTTTCTTTTTCAAATTCTTCAAGTTGACATTTCATTTCTTGGAATTATAAATTAAAATTTAAAATGAATAAATTGAATTTAAATGCTACACTTTAATTCAATTTAAATTTAAGTTCAATTCATTTGTCTTGGATTAAAGCTTAATTAAAAACGAATTTACACTCTAAAGCGTCTTGAAGAATTGGAATTCACAATACAATTTACTGGGCAGACACAGTGGCCATGCCTGTAATCCCAGCACTTTGGGAAGCCAAGGCAGGAGTATCACTTGAACAATAGGAGTTGGAGGCAGGAGCCAAGGCAGGAGTTGGAGACTAGCCTGGGAAGCATAGCAACATCCCATCTCTACAAAAAAAAAAAAAAATTTTAATTTAGCTAGATATGGTGGCACATACCTGTAGTCCCAGCCACTCAGGAGGCTGAGGTGGGAGAATCACTTGAGCCCAGGAGATCAAGGCCTCAGTGAGCTATGATGGTGCCACTGCACTCCAGCCAGGGCAGCAGAATGAGACTCTGTCCCGAATAAATAAATTAATAAATAATAAAATTTACCTCTAAAATGTATATTTAATTAAATTATAATTATATTACAATTGCTATCAAAACATGAAGAAAATCAGAATTAGCTCAAAAAAACTGTCAAGTATAAAATGCTGAAATTGAATTCTAGCAAGGGACATTGAAGGTATGCCACCCTGATAAGTTTACATAAAATTCCTCCTGAACATGTTCAAAGAAGTAGAAAGGAAATGAGGGTATCCAGATGAGTTCTATATATATTAGCATTAAAAAGCTGAAGCATAGTAACCATACATATAAAATTGTGAAGGGAAAACCAACCAGTTCATTGGTGAAACTCTTTAAAATGCTATAAGTGAATAAATAAATAAATAAATAAATAAATAAATAAATACTATGATGTTGGCAAAACAGAAAGTGGCCACAAAGATTGGAGAAAAAGCATAACCTATAAACATCGTGATGAAAATGCTAAAAATCTTACTACAAATATACAGAATTATAATTCAATAAGCAGAAATATGTATTTCACCTTCTGTCACGAGAAATGAACCATTCCTATTAAAGCTGTTTTTAAAAACATTCTTATTCTTTTGCCTCAGTTTTGAATTCTAGCTAGCAGCCTGACATGTGTGCTTCTGTATCTTCAGTAATCTCCAGTCACCATCAACATTGTGTGGGTTCTTCTGGGACCCACTGTGACACACTGCACAGTCACAAGCGACCATAATGGTGAAGCTTATGATGACTGGTTAAAATTAAGACACACTCAAGAAAATGGCTTATACCCCAAAGAAGATAGAAGAAGATAGTGAAGATGAGGACATGTGAGATGATAAAGACAGCAGTGAAAAAGAGCTTATTATACCTCACGGGGAAAAAAGGCAATAAGACACAACTCTGACAAAAGCAACAAGGTTGCAGTTTCCATACCTGTCAAGAAAGCAGCTGTCTTCCCAGGCAAAATGGCAGCAGATATGTCAGCCAAGAAGATAGTTGCACTGGGCAAAGCAGCAGCAATATGTGGCAAGAAAAGTACACTGGGAAAAGCAGCTGAGGCAACCACTAGCTAGAAGGGAACCGCCACTCCAGCTAAGGAGGCAAAGAATAGCAAGGATGCCCTGAGGAGGAAAAAAAGATGACAAAGACAACAAGGAGGACAAAGATGATGAAGAGGAAAATAACTCTGAAGAAGATGCAATGAATTTACTATAATTTTCATAGAAAAGAAAGTTCATGCAGAATCTCTTCCTGTGAAGGCCAAAAGCATGGTTGAGGACAAGGAGGATGAAGAGGACAGGGACGATGATGAAGATGATGAGAACAATGAGGAAGATGGTGAAGAAGAGGAGAATGAGGAGGAAGACAGTGACAATGATGAAGAGCCTGCCAAAGAAGCACCTGGAAAATGGAAGAAGGAAATGTCCAAACAGCAACCAGCTTCCAAAGCCGAGAAATAGAAAATGGATGTCAGTATTCATGGATCCTAGAAGCTTAGCTGTGTGAATTTTGAATCTTCTGACCTGGAAAAAGCCTTGGAACTCACTAGTTCAAAAGTGTTTGGCAATAAAATTAAACTAGAGAAGCCAAAGGGAAAATATAAGATTGAGACTTCATAACACTTTTATTCAAAATTCTGTCTTGGAGTCATTCAGGATGAATTTAAAGAAGTGTTTGAAGATTCTGTGGAGATCAGATTAGTCAACGAGGATGGAAAGAGCAAAGGTATGTCCTACATTGAACTTAAGACAGAAGCTGATGCAGAGAAAACCTTGGAAGGAAAGCAGGGAACAGAAGTCAAAGGGAAGTCTGTTTCCCTCTGCTAAACCGGAGAAAAAGATCAAAATCAGGACTACAGAGGTGGAAAGTGTACCGCTTGGATTAGTACTTTGAAAACTGGTTTTAAACAACCTCTTCTAAAATGTAACAGAAGAAACTTTGCAGGAAGTATTTGTGAAGGCAACTTCTATCCAAGGTGCCCCAGAACCACAATGGCAGATCTATAGGGTATACACTGATAGGATTTGCTTCCTTTGAAATGCTAAAGAAGCTTTAAATTCCTGTAATAAAAGAGAAAAAGAGATCAAGGCAGAGCAATCACACTGAAGCTGCAAAGACCCAGAGCAACTAATGCAAAAAGCCAGCCCTCTGAAAGTGTTTCTCAGGATCTATCTGAGGATACTACAGAAGAAACATTGAAACAATTCATTGATGCCTCTATTCATTGATGCCTCTATCCATCCAGGATAGTCACCAACCAGGATGGGTTTGGTTTCTAGACTGCAGCAGTAAGGAAGATTCTAAATCCACTAAGGAGGCCATGGAAGATGGCAAAATTAATGAAAACAAAGTTACTTTAGAATAGGCCAAGCCCAAAAGCAAAGGCAGCTTTGGAGGTGCTGAAGAAAGCAGAAGAGGATTTGAAGGTAGGGGGGGTGGAAGAAGAGGCCAAGGTGGATTTGTTGGCAGAGATCACATAGGATTTGGGGGGCAGAGACCCTTTTGGTTTGTTTGTTTTGTTCTTGACACAGAATCTTCCTCTGACCCCCAGGCTGGAGTGCAATGGCACGATCTTGGCTCACTGCAACCCCCCTGCCTCCTGGGTTCGAGTGATTCTCCTGCCTCGGCCTCCTAAGTAGCTGGGATTACAGGCATGTGCCACTACACCCAGCTAATATTTTTGTATTTTTAGTAGAGGCGAGGTTTCACCATGTTGGCCAGGCTGGCCTCGAACTCCTGACCTCAGGTGATCCACCCACCTCGGCCTCCCAAAGTGCTGGGATTACAGGGGTGAGCCACCATGCCCAGCTGGGCAGGAAGACTTCTGAGGAGGAAAAGAAGGAGGACATCACAGCCACAACGAAAGAAGATCAAGTTGAAATAGTTTCTTCTATCCCTCAGTCTTTTCTTCTTCCATTTGAAAGTAAGAACTCTTGAGTTTTTGTTACATGATCAATGTCAGAGTCTTCAGAAGACTCTGAATGAAGGCTCCTTGAGAAGAAGTCTTGAGACAGGAAGACAAATAACACAATAGTAATGGCCAAGAGACTTAAACAGAACATTGTCCAAAGAGGAAATCCAAATAGCCAACATTGTTAATCATTAGAGAAATGATTCTGAATGAAGGTCCTTCCTTCTCAAGACTATGAAGTCTCAAGACAGCATGCAGTCTTGCAGCGTACTTGGAATTCCATTTATATAAAATTTCAAGGGAGATTTCCCATTGGTTTTGACTGGATAGTCATATAAACATTTTAAAGAAATGAGATCAAGACAATCCTTGTATGTAAATTTTGAATTTATATTGTTTCATCCCATGTACAAAAACATTTTCCCTATAGACAAGTTTTTATGCCTGGGTATCTGGTAAAGGAAAGCAGTCTTAGGGACAAATTACAAGTCCTAACCTCTGATGCCAGAAAAAAAAACCTTATTACATCTGTTATGAACCACCTTTCAAAGATTGATAATTCAGCAAACCGACCTAGGAATGTCTTCCTGTGACTATTTTCTCTCACAGACATCAATATTTTTAAAGCATTTATTTTGAATATTTTGCCTTTTATTCTTCCTTTATAGACACTGTACAAATATGGTGTTTAATGGCTTACAAATGTCTTTCAAAAGCATGGCCTCATTGATATACATGAGTAAAGCAGTAAGTGCTGTGCCTATTTTGTAGTTGAACAAATAGTGTCAGAGAAGATTATAAATATTCCCAAAGGCTCACAGCTACTGAATAGTAAGGCTGGAGGCCAAACCTAGGCCTCTAGGCTTTAAATTCAGTTCCCTTTTAATGTATCCAATCTTTAATAACCCATGTTGCCTATATTATGCACTCTATTCTTTTATTTTAAGAAACAGAGTCTCATTTTGTCACCCAGGCTGGAGTACAGCAGTATCAGCATAGCTCACTGTAACCTCAAACTCCTGGGCTCAAGTGATCCTCCTGCCTCAGCCTCCCAAAGAGCTGAGATTACTGGCATGAGACACCACAACTGGCCAAAATCTCAAAAATTAAAAAAAAACCCTTAGGCAACACATAATTTAATCGTTTTAATTATTAAAGATAACATACAGAAAAGTATATAAAGACTAAATGTACAGTTTATTAAACTAGTATAAAGCAAATATTCCTAGAAATACCACCCAGATATTTACAGAAATGCATCAGCAACAGCCAGAATCCATTCCCTTTGACAACTCCAGTATTCTTCCTAGAGGTAATCATGGTGTCCTTTACAGTAATCAGTTTCTTGCTTTTCTGTACAGGGTTTACCTTCTAAATACGCATCTCTAAGCAACATAGTCTCTTCACGGCTTTAAAATTTAAAGAAATATAATCATGCTAGTGTGTACTTTTTTTGGTCTGATTTCTTTTATTCAATAATATGTTTTCAGAATTAATCCAGGATTTTCCATGTGTGATTTCAGGTTTTTATATTTGTTTCTGCATAGTGTTCCATTGTACAAATCTGTCACAATTATTTTATCCAGGTTACACTCAATGGGAATTCAAGTTGTTTCCAATTTGGGGTTATTGTAAATAATGTTGACGTGATCATTATTTTACTTGTGTCCTGGTGCACATATGCATAATTCCTCTGGGATAAATATTTAAGAGGGAAATGGTTGGGTCATAAGGGAATGTGTATCTTCATCTTGAATACATAACAAACAATAAACTCTTCCCTAAAGCAATTCAACTAATTTGTGCTCTCAACAGCAGCATATGAAATTGCCTACTTTAGCACTCATCAGTTTCCAAAAGAAAAAACAAAAAGAAATTGCCTACTGATCCACATCCTCACCAACTCTTGATGTTACTAGACTCATTAAGTTTAGTCAGTTTGGTGGGTATATAATGGTATTGCACTGTGGTTTCACTGCATTTCTCTAATGATTAATAATGTTGGCTATTCGGGTTTCCTCTTTGGACAATGTTCTGTTTAAGTCTCTTGGCCATTACTATTGCATTATTTAGCTTCCTGTCTTTGATTTCCAACAATCTTTTATGTGCTCTGGAAATAAGCTATTGTCACTTAAATATTTGATAAATATCTTCTTACATTCTGTGTCTTGCATTTTCCTGCTAGTAATGTTGTCTTTTTATGAACAAAAGGTCTTAATCTTAATGTGGTTCATAATTTTTAAACATTTCCCACTATAATTAGTATTTTTTGACTTGTTTGAGAAATTCTTCCATACCCAGAGGGCGTGAAAAATCCTTCTACATTTTTTTCTACAAGCTTTACTATTTTGCCTATGACATTTTGGTCTAAAATACACCTGAGATTGTTTTCCCATATCTGGTGTGAAGTAGTGGTTTTATTTTTATTTCTTTCCAAGTGTATAACCTGTTGTCTCAACACTGTTGGAAACATTTTCTTTTCTCAAATGCTCTGCAGTGCTACTATTGTCATAAATCAAGTAGCCACGAAAGCAGGCTCAGGGTCAGTTTCTGGGCTGTCTAGTATATCCATTCATCTATGTGTACATCACTATATTGGTACCAAAGTGTCCTAATTACTATTGCTTTATAATAACTTTACATTTGCTAAAGCAAATCCTTCCTTCTGTTTCTTTAAGAGTATTTACAATATTGAGTCCTGTAATCTATGAGCATAGTGTAACTTTAAATTTATTTAATTTTCTTTAATATATATCAATAAACATTTAGAGTGTTTTCTTTAGAGGCCTTGCACACATTTTTTTAAACTTAATCTTAAAGACTTGATAGTTTGATACAATTTTAAATGGTAGAGTTTTTAAAAATTTCATTTATTAAATGTTGTTGTTATACAGAAACACCAATTGAGTTTTGCACAATGATTTTGTATCCAGCAACAGTGATATATTCTAATGACGCATCTGTGGATAATTCTGAGTATTCTACACAGCCGATTGATGCAGAGCAGGTCCTTGGTTTTGCCCAGGAACAAATTCAAGAGCAAGCCAGTGATGGAAGAAAGCAGTTTTATTGAAGTAGCAGTGTTACAACTCAGTGACTGCTCATTGCAGAGCAGGGCTAGCCCATAGGCAATGCAGCATGTATAGAAGGACGGTTTGGCCGGGCGCGGTGGCTCAAGCCTGTAATCCCAGCACTTTGGGAGGCCGAGACGGGTGGATCACGAGGTCAGGAGATCGAGACCATCCTGGCTAACACGGTGAAACCCCGTCTCTACTAAAAAAATACAAAAAACTAGCCGGGCGTGGTGGCGGCGCCTGTGGTCCCAGCTACTCGGGAGGCTGAGGCAGGAGAATGGCGGGAACCCGGGAGGCGGAGCTTGCAGTGAGCTGAGATCCGGCCACTGCACTCCAGCCTGGGCGACAGAGCGAGACTCCGTCTCAAAAAAAAAAAAAGAAAAAAAAAAAAAAAAAAAAAGAAGGACGGTTACCAGAGGCTGGGAAGGTCATGGGGGTTGGGGGAAGTGGAGAGGGTTAACTGGTACAAAAAATAGTTAAAAAGAATGAATAAGACAAAGTATTTGCTAGCACAACAGGGTGACTATAGTAAAAAATAATTTAAGTGTACATTTAAAAATAACTAAGAGGATTATTGGATTGTTTGCAACACAAAGGACAAATGCTTGAGGTGATGGATACCCCATTTACCCTGATGTGGGTATTATGCATTGCATGCCTATATCAAAATATCACATAAATATATACACATACTATGTACCCACAAAAATTAAAAATAAAAATTTTTAAAAAAGAGTAGCAGTGTGTGGGCTGTTGACTAACTGTATTTATATCCACTTTTAGTTACATGCAAATTAAGGGGTGGGTTACTCAGAAATCTCTAGAAATGGGCAGTAACTTCTGGGTGCTGCCATGGCATTTGCAAACTGTCATGGCACTGGTGAGGCGAGTGTCTTATGCTGATGGGCAGCAAGGGCAACCAGAGGTTGCTTTTGGTGCCACTTGCTGGTTCTGGCTGGTTTTCTATCTGGTCCAGAAAACAAATTCTACTTTTCTCCTATCTCATTCCCCCGTCGGAGATTAGATATGCCTCCTTAATCTTAAAGGAGCTGCAGAAGGTCAGAGATCCATCTTCTGTAACTGCTTCCTGCTGTTTTTATGGGCATAGGCCCTGCCGAGCATTGGAGGAGTAAAAATTTCTGGATACCTGATCTAAGGGGCCCAAAGGCAGGATGTTTTCATTCTCCAGGTCAGGATACAGGATGGGTTGGAAGCCTTGTGCCAGCATTCTTTACATGGATTTACTGTAATCTGGAAGACACAAACTTTACTAAGCAGTTAAACAAGCAAGGGCCAAAAATTAGTAGTAACAGGATAGCTAGCAAAGGTCCTAGGAAAGGTAAAAACCAGGCAAGATTTGGGAGGGCACTTTGGATAAGTGACCAGCTATAGCTGGGGTCAGTGCCCTGGTTATATCTATCTAACCAGGTAGCTTGTTCGTAGATTTTTAAATGTTAACCTTGATTTTCCAGAGTTATTAATGTACATGCAGCAGGTCATATTAATAACTGCACAGACTCCACCTTGTTCAGCTAGTAAATAATCCAATAATCCAATGCTAGTCTGTTGTCAAGGACAACATTTGTCAAAGAGTCTAGGAACTACTGAATTCTGTTTATTGCCTGGCCTATATTGGTGGCCAATGATTCTAGGGTTTGAGTCAAGTTCTTTTGGATTGACTTGTGGTAGACAAAGCTACCCCAGGGGGCCACTAGTCCTATTACTGTCTCAATTCCTGCCAGAATTAATCATATTGCTCATTTATTTCTGATATTCCTAGGCCTTATGGGGATTATAGATGGTGACTCCCAGAGGGGCAATTGTGGCCAGTATACATTCACCCCATTTCTAGTTTTTAGTATACAAGGGAAAGCTACTCCTAAAAGAACAGGTAGCTCCCCAGGGAGTCAGGAGTGGTTAGAAGATGGGACTTCTACTTACTCATGGCCACAGACAAAAATAAGTCCAGTTGGGGCACAAATAGAAGGCCTATGAGATGTGATGTCTATCCTTTGTTACCCAGTCATGTCTATAGATATATTTCCCTTGCTCCAATGGGGGTAGTCAAACATCCCTTGTTTTCCAGAAGAAGCCAGTACTCCTACCTTCCTAGATTAGGCAGTTGTTTTTCCCTTGCTTGTTCTGATGGAGGAGGAAGCACCATGTGTGGTTTTCTCAGTTACATGTGGGATCCCATTTACCTCTCTGTGGCCTCAGGAATTTGGCAACTAGAATTGGATCAGAGCAAGTCAGGGAAGTTTCCACTTTTTTGTCGTTAACACAATGAGTGCAAAACACAGTGTCATTAGGACACCTGAAGTACAGGTACCCAATCTCCCAAGTTCAGGTAATAGTGGCAGGAGCAGTTAGGTCGAATTCATTAAGTGGGAAAAAGTTCCACCTAATAAGTAGGGATCTGGGTACTAACGGATCACTATGGTTAATCAGGAGGTCCAGGGAGATGGCCATGAGGTTTTCCAGATGTGTCAGAAGGTGGAACTCTTTATCTTGGGGATGTTGATGACAAATCCAGCAATCATGAAGATGATTCCTTGACGCTATGATTTTTGAAATATTTACTATAGAGTTTTATTCCCACCACACTGGATTAGGTTAATCAGGAGGGCAAACAGGATTAACAGAGGCAGGATGGTGTCTGGTTGGACCTTAGAGTGGCCTCTACACCTAACAAGGACAAAAGAGGTATTTCCCAGGAGGAGGCAAGTGGCCAAAGCAATAGAAAAGAAATATACAATCAGGAAGAAGAGAAAAATTAATGTTCCTACTCCTACTCACAGCATCACATTACCACTTCTGGCTGAGTGTTGATTCTTTTAAATAGGTAGTGGAGGTACTCCAAAGGTTCATAGGTATAGGTCATGGTGTTCTTCTTTTCCACTTGTGGGGACTCATAAGAAACGGGTTTAATCCTGGATAGGTGTACTCAGCTAGTGATGTCCTGAAGTTTAACAGCAGTGTGTTGTCGAGTCCAGCCCTATAAGGCCTGTGGGTTTTTCTCCTCATGTGCAGAGACGAGGGATCATAGAAATAAAGACACAAGACAAAGAGATAGAAGAAAAGACAGTTGGGCCCGGGGGACCACTACCACCAAGATGCAGAGACGGGTAGTGGCCCCGAATGCCTGGCTGCGCTGTTATTTATTGGATACTAGGCAAGGGGGCAGGGTAAGGAGTGTGAGCCATCTCCAATGATAGGTAAGGTCACACAAGTCACCTGTCCACTGGACAGGGTGCCCTTCCCTGTTTGGTAGCCGAGGCAGAGAGAGAGAGAATGGGGACAACTTACGTCATTATTTCTTCTATGCATTTCAAATACTTTAGTACTTTCACTAATTCTGCTACTGCTACCTAGAAGGTGGACCCAGGTGTACAGGGTGGAACATGAAAGCGGACCAGGAACGTGACCACTGAAGTACAGCATCACAGGGAGACTGTTAGGCCTCCGGATGGCTTGACTGATATCAGGCCTTCCACAAGAGGTGGTGGAGCAGAGTCTTTTCTAATACCCCTGGGGGAAAGGGAGACTCCCTTTCCTGGTCTGCTAAGTAACTAACGGGTGCCTTCCCAGGTACTGGCGCTACCACTAGATAAAGGAGCCCTCTAGTGGCCCTGTCCAGGCGTGACAGAGGGCTCACACTCTTGTCTTCTGGTCACTTCTCACCATATCCCTTCAACTCCTATCTCTATATGGCCTGGTTTTTCCTAGGTTATAATTGTAGAAGAAAGATTATTACAATATTGGAATAAAGAGTAATGCTACAAACTAATGATTAATAATATTCATATATAATCATATCTATAATCTATTTCCAGTATAACTATTCTTATTCTATATATTTTCTTTATTATACTGGAACAGCTTGTGCCCTCAGTCTCTTGCCTTGGCACCTGGGTGGCTTGCCACCCACAGTGGGTGTATTAGGCCATTCTTGCATTGCTATGGGGACAAATATCCAAACTATATCAATAAGGGTACTTAACACCTGATAAGGACCCTTCCATTTGGGTTGTCATTGATCCTCGGGGGATCCTTCTTTCCAAGATTTTAGTCAGATTGAGTCTCTTCATTGAATGAGGGAGTTAATTATTTCCCTTGTGGGAGGAGGCAACACTTCATTTCCATATTCTTGAAGGGCCTTTTGAACCTGGCCTAAGTTGATAATACAGGTGAGCATTCTATGTGTCTCTTCATCAAATAGGAGGTCTGAAGGAAAAAAAAAAAAAGCCTCCCATAGGTCATTTCAAATGGACTAAATTTTAAGGTTCCCTTTGGAGCCATCCTTATGTACAAAGGGGCTATGGTAGGAGAGAAGCCCAGGCCTCTGAGATCTACTGACAGAGTTTTGCTAATATCCTTTTTAAAACATGGTTGACTTTTTTCTACCTTACCTAAAGATTGAAGCCACCAGGAGGAGTGAAGATGATAGATAATGCCTAAGGCTGAAGAAACATGCTCAGTCACCTTAGCTGTAAAGGAAGGTCAGTTATCACTTTGCAAACTTTTTGGTAATGCAAACATGGGGATGCTTTCTTTAAGAATTTGGACACTTCCAATGCTTTTTCTGTCTTTGTAGGGAAAGCTTCTGTCCACCCAGTGAAAGTGTCCATAAATAGTAGAAGATATTTTAGTCCCTGTAAGGTGGTATCTGGGTGAAATCTATTTGCAGTCATCCCTCGGGTATGTTCCTTGGTGTTGTACAGGTTTGAGTAGGGACTGGGGTATGGGGTGGTTTCCTGGGTCATTATGAGCACACAGTTCACAGGCCTTGGCGACCCTTTTTATAGTCTGGAATAGTCCCTTTCCCAAGAATATTAGGGAAACGAATTTGAATACAGAATCCCATCCTAAATGTGAGGAATCATGGAAATGCTTAATTATTTTCCATTGCTCGGCCTCAGGGAGAAAGAGTTTATTGATTTCTAGCAATTACTCTGAGGGATCCTTTTGTAAATCTTTCTGTTCTGCCCATTTAATTTCCTAAGCTGTATAATATGGCACTGCTGACATGGGCGGGGCATCAGGTATTAGTGCAGCAGCCAGCAGTACTGATCTTCCTTTAGCGGCGGCCATGACTGCTCTATCCACCAGGGCATTTCCTCTGATAATAGAGATGTCTCCCTTTTGGTGTCCCCAGCAGTGAATAACTGCTATCTCCTTTGGGAGTTGGACAGCATCTAAAAGTTCCAAGATCTCAGAGTGATGTTGTATGGGGGAATCCCATGGCTGTTAACAGTCCCCTTTTCTTCCATATGGCTTGTGAGTATGGAGTACCGGGAACCTGTATTTGCATCAGTAAATATACTGATTCTTTTTTTTTTTTTTTTTTTTTTTTTGAGACGGAGTCTCGCTCTGTCACCCGGGCTGGAGTGCAGTGGCCGGATCTCAGCTCACTGCAAGCTCCGCCTCCCGGGTTTACGTCATTCTCCTGCCTCAGCCTCCCGAGTAGCTGGGACTACAGGCGCCCGCCACCTCGCCCGGCTAGTTTTTTGTATTTTTTTTTTAGTAGAGACGGGGTTTCACCATGTTAGCCAGGATGGTCTCGATCTCCTGACCTTGTGATCCGCCCGCCTCGGCCTCCCAAAGTGCTGGGATTATAGGCTTGAGCCACCGCGCCCGGCCAATATACTGATTCTTAAGTCTTTTCCCAGTTGGAGGGCCCTAATTAGAGCATTTAATTCCACTTTTTGAGCAGAAGTCTGGGGAGGAAGAGCTTTGGCCTCAATGACTTATTGCTGACTAACCACAGCATAACTTGCCTTTTTAATCCCTCATGAATAAAGCTACTTCCATCTCTAAACCACTCAACATTGGGGTTAGGCAGGGGTTCATCTTTAAGGTCAGGCCTGCTAGAGGAGCTCTGTTCCATGGTTTCCACACAGGAGTGAATGAGTTGGGAATTGGGATGTGAAGTCCAGCAACAGGGTAGCAGGATTTAAAACAACATACTTTAAAGGTAACATCTGGGGTGTCAAATAGAAGAACCTGACATTTAAGTAATTGAACCACTGTTAGACATTAGTGTCCTTTTGCCTGTAGGATCCCCTGTATTTGATTGGGGCAGGTCATTACATCTAATTGTTGTCCCAAGGTAAACTTACTGACTTTTACCAATAGAATGGTGACTGCCACAGCTCAGAAGCATCCTGGCCACCCAGCCACCACTTGGTCTAGCTGTTTAGAAAAGTAAGCCACTGGTCTAGGGCTATTCCTGAGACTCTGAGTTAGAACACCCAAAGCTATCCCTTGTTTTTCAGCCACATATAGGGTGAAAGGTTTTTCTAAGTTTGGGAGTCACAAAGCAGGGATTGTTCCCAGTTTTTCTTTTAGGGTTAAGAATGCCTATTGGCAGGTTCCATCCCAATTCAAAAGCTCATGATCACTCCCTTTCAGCGCTTCATAGAGTGGTTTTGCTATGAGCCCAAACCTGGGACTCCAAATCCAGAAGAATCTGGCCATTCCCAGAAAGATTCTTAATTGTTTCTTAGTCTGAGGGGACTGGAGTGCCAAGATGGTCTCTTTTTACTCCTGGGCTGGGGTGTTTGCCCCAGGAGTTAACACATACCCCAAATATTTAATCTTTTGTGCAGAAATTTGGGCTTTGTTGTAGGAATACTCAATAACCTCATCTTCCCTAAAAATTAAGAATCTGGATTGTGTTCCTGTCACAATCTTCCCTGGTTGGCCTAGAAATTAATAGATCATCCATATATTGCAAAAGAGACCCATTATTTAACCAGAGTTCCCTTAATTCTTTTGCCATGTATTGACAAAGAAATGGGGACTGTCCCTAAAACCTTGAGGAAGAACAGTCCTTGTAAGATGAGATGCAGCATGAATGTCTGGATCAGTCCATTCAAAAGCAAAGATATACTGGGAGCCCACGTGTAAAGGTATACAAAAGAAAGCATCCTTCAAGTCTAATACCACGATCTATTAGCATCTTCAGGGACTTGGGTCCATATTGTGCATGAATTAGGAACTATTCAGTGGACTGGGACTATTGCCTCATTAACTGCCCTCAGATTCTGAACAAATCTGTATTCCCCATTCAGTTTCTTCACAACCAAAATGGAGGTGTTACATAGGGACTGACAGGACTGTAGTAATCCATACTTTAGGAACTTCCGTATTAGGGGGTTGAATGCCCCTCTGATCCTCAGATCTCAAGGTACGTTGTTTTTTGTATGGATACTTAACATTGGGTTTCAAAATAATCTGGACTGGGAGTACATTAACATCTCTACCAAGAACTTCCATGTCCCAAACAGAGGGGTCTACTTGAGAAGTAAGATGTAGTGAAATAGAGGTCTTTTATTTATCTGTGTTAAGGCATGTACTTGGAGCTAGGAGAAGTGTCTCTTCCTGGCCTGTTGCCTTCTCAAAAGACTCTCCAAATTGAGCTGTGGCCTGTAGCTGGGGAAGTAAGTCTCTTCCCAGTAAAGGAATAGGGCACTCAAGCATAAGCAAAAAGCTATGGGAAAACACATGGTTCCCCACAGTGCAACTGAGGGGATGGGTGAATCACCTAACTTTTGGTTGGCCATCAATCTACATTATGGTACAAGAATGGGAAAACAATGGCCCTGAGAAATAGGTTAAAACTGAGAAGTCTGCTCCCATGTCCACCAAGAACTCATTATTTTTACCTGCCACATCAAGGGTTACCTGAGGCTCCTCTGTGGAGATAGTAAGGTGTCCAGTGGAAACCACAAGAGATCTCAGGCCCTGTCAGTCCTCTGTTCTCTCAGCCATTACAGGTCTGGGTGGCTCAGACTCCCTTTCAAGACTGGGGCAGTCCTTCCTTCAGTGTTCCTCTTGCTTACAGGCACGTTGATTTTGGCCCAGGGGCCAAGAAGTCAGAGGCTTTCATCTGGACATCCCAACCACGACTCTTGCAACACTTTCTTGGCATTGGTAACCCTAAGGCAGTAGGGGGCTTAAGGCAGCCATGAATAATAGCACTTTTTGGCTATTATTTTTAGTTTTCACCTCTTTCTCCACCTTGTCCCTATTATTGTAAATTTCAAAGGCCATATTTAAAAGTTGGCTCGTGGGGATTTTAGGTCTTATTGCTGCCTTATGTAAATTCGTCCTAATGTCAGAGACAGATTGAGTAATAAAATACATGCCCAGGAGAGCTCACCTTTCCGGAGAGTCAGGGTCTGCATTAGCATATTTCCTGAGGGCCTCCACTAAGTGGCCTTGAAATAGAGTGGCATTTTCATATTTTCCTTGAGTTACGTCTCTAACCTTGTCATAACTAACTGGTTTAACCACATACTTTTCATACCTTCTATTAAACAAGTTAGCATGTGATTTCTGTGTTTGAGATCTTGGGAACCCCTCTGGGAATCTCATTGAGGGTGCAAATAAGGAGCTGCATCTCCCCCCACATTATAAATGGCATGGCCTTGGATATTATTGGCCACTCCATCTGAAAATTCATGTGTAATACTTAGAATCCTTTGTTTCTCCTCTATGGTACAGCAAGTGGATAATAATATGCGCAAGTTATGCCAAGTTATTTCAGAGGACATGGTAAATGTATCAAATTCTTTTATAAACTTCCATGGATCCTCCAAAAACCAGCCAAATTTCTCCTTGCACAAAGCCAAATTCGATATAGTAAATGGCACATATACTCTGATTGTTCCCCCATCTCCATCAGCTACCTCCCACAATGCACACAGGTTCATTTTTAGGGGCCGATACGGGGCCCCACTCCTGGTGGTACTGGTTGGGCTTACTTTCTCAGGCAACAGGGGTATATGACAGGGCTAGCTGGATAAGGGGGAGGGGTGCCTGACGACTTTGGGGTGGATTCCTGTGCTGGAGAACTGGCAGAATTCCCCTCAGAACTGCAGGACTGAGGAGGCTCCAAGGGAGGCATGGACCTTCCAGTGGGAGCAGTTAGAAGGGGGTCACCTATGATACCTGGCACAGCTTCTTGGTGCCTGGAAGTAACATGAGTCCGATGCATTCTATAGCTATCCCTTAGGTCAGGATTCTGGTAGAGGGCATATAAAAGCCTGCACATAAGGAACGTCTCCCCATTTTCCTTCTTTTTTACAGAATAAGTCTAATTGTAAAATAGTATTATATTTTAACATAAAGAACCATTTTTAGACCAAATTTCCTGGTCTCCCAATTTGTATTGGACCCAAATGGTGTTGCAATAAAAAATGAGTTCCTTTTCTCTTTAAAATTTCTAATTTGAATGTGCACCAATTGCCTACAAGACACCCTACTGTTGAGTCTTCCAGGATGCTCACCATTGTTCCCATTGTCCAGTAAGAATCTGTACAGGAGGTTTCCAAGTTTGCCTAAGTTTAGTGAGAGCCTTACTTTCCCTTTCAAATTCTCGCGTCCTGCAGAGAAGGTGTTAGTATAGGTAGCAAAGCATTACAAAAGTGGATCATGAGATATGAGTGAGCAGTAGAATGATGGGTCTGAATTCCAAAGAGAGTGAAGAAAGTGTTTCAGTTTGGGCAAAGATGGATTAAAAAAAGATAGAAAGTGATTGTGGAAGGGAGGAAGAGTACGGGCAAACAGTGTGGCTCAAAGGGAGACCTCAGAGACCTTCAGCTACTGGATAATCCAGCCAGCAGTAGAGACACCAAAGAAAGTGTTAAGGCGGCCACTTGTCCACTGCTGTGGGTACTCATCTGTTAGGTCAGGGGTCTGGAAAAACCTGTTCTCTTCAACCAAGAGTCCAAGATGCACTTGAGCAAGGTAATTTATTGGACAGAAAGGAAGACAGAACACAGGGAGAGGCCCACAAGTGGCTGTTATGGAAAATGATAATTTCCAACTTCAGTGCAGAAAAAAACAAGACTGTATTAGTCCATTCTCACACTGCTATAAAGAACCACCTGAGACTGGGTAATTTATAAAGAAAAGTGGTTTAATTGACTTGCAGTTCCTTAGGCTGTACAGGAAGGATGACTGGGGGGCCTCAGGAAGCTTATAATCATGGCACAAGGTGAAAGGGAAGCAAGCATGTCTTAACATGGCAGAGTATGAGACAGAGAGAGAGAAAGGGGGAAGTGCCACACACTTTCAAACAACCAGATCTCATGAGAACTCACTCACTATCACGAGAACAGCAAGGGGGGAAATCTGCCTCCATGATCCAATCACCTCCTCCAACGTCCCTCCCCCGACATTAGAAATTACAATTCAGCATAAGATTCGGATGGGGACACAGATCAAAACCTTATCAAAGACCAAGGTTCTCCAAGGGGAAGGGGCTATAACCCACAATCCTAGAGGGAATGCCAATGTCAAAAACCCCAGAGCATCTGGGGGTAGACAACAACCCAATGCAAACAAACCCAATGCACCCAAGTAATAGCCATTGAGGATCCCCTCACCAAATGCCCCAAATAAAATAGCATTAGAGGAGAAAGGATCAAGAGAAGGGTGACAAGAATGTAGGTGGTCAGGCATGCTTCTCTCCCGGGCACCCAAATGATGGGGGACTTTGAATTGACCACCTAAACAGAGGCCTTATTTCTTGGTTTATCTGATATTGAAGGAGGGGCAGCGAGGACACTCACCCATCCTCACGTGCCTAAATGGTGCTGACCAGTCTCCAATGTGGGACCTGGGTGAAGTTCTTCCCAGGTTCCACCAGCTTGGGCAGGTCTGGCTGTTACGGAGGTCCAGCTGACACACCAATGACCTGCCAGCCAAGAGAGTTGGTCCCACACAAGATGGCAGCACTGCGCAGCCACTGGCCCATCCACACAGCTCTGCTGCCTCCACCTGTCAGGAAGGATGATGGCTCTGAAAAGAGCCTTAGACTAGTGTTACAGCTCTTCAGCATTAGCAGCTCTTTAGCATTATAACCTCTGTGTTACAGTTCTTGCAGCTTCAATCACAGATTGTCTCGCTGTCTCTTGCCATTTGCCATCTCGTCACCTCTCACTGGCTTGCCACCTCGCTGCCATCTCTCTCCAGTCGCTGCCTCTCTGCATCTTGCTGTCTAGCTACCTCTGCAATTGCCACCATCTTCCCTAGCCCCACATCAGGCACCAGATGATGCAGGGCAGGTTATTGGCTTCACTCAGGAAAGATTTCAAGAGCAAATCAGCAATGGAAGAAAGCAGCTTTATTGAAGTGACAGTGTTACAGCCCAGAGGCTGCCCCTTGTGAAGCAGGGCAAGCCCATAGGCTGTGCACCAAGAGTGGCAGTGTATGGGCTGTTGGCTAGCTTTATACTCACTTTTAATTACATGCAAATTAAGGGCAGGTTATTCAGAAATCTCTAAAAACTGAGGGGTAACCTTTGGTGTTGCCATGGAAAGAGATGGTAACTTCCAGGTGTTGCCATGGCATTTCTAAACTGTCATGGCACTGGTGGGAGTGTCTTATGCTGATGGGCAGTGAGAGCAACTAGAGATTGCTTACAGCATCACTTGCTGGCTCTGGCCAGTTTCCTGTCTGGTCTGGGACAGTTGTCCCCAACCTTTTTGGCACCAGGGACTGGTTTCCTGGAAGACAATTTTTCCAAGGATGGGAGTTGGGGGAGGATGGTTTCAGGATGAAACTGTTCCACCTCAGATCATCAGGCATTAGTTAGATTCTCATAAGGAGCACACAACCTAGATCCCTCACATGCACAATTCACAACAGGATTCACACTCTTATGAGAATCTAATGTCACCACTGATCTGACAGGAGGCAGAGCTCAGGTGGTAACGCTTGCTCACCTGCCACTCACCTCCTGCTGTGCGGCTTGGTTTCTAATAGATTGGTAGCAGTCCATGGCCCAGGGCTTGGGGACCCCGGTCTAGGAAATAAGTCCTGCCAACCTCCTACCTCACAATTGTATCATGAATTATGTTGATAGATTTTTTAAATGCTAAACCAAACTTGCTCTCATGGAATAAACCCAACTTGATTGTCTTATATGTAGTTGGAATTGGCTTGGTAATATTTTGCTTAGGATGTTTGCATTTATATTCCTAAGTAAGATAGTTTCATAATTTATATTTATCATACTCTCCCTGTCACATTTTGCATTTAAAGTCTTGCTGACCCTAACAATGAGTTGGGAGGTATTCTCTGCTTTTATCCTCTTTGTGTTTGAGTGATGCTTGTTTCATCCCTAAATGTTTTTTTTAACTTATTAATTTATTATTATTGTATCCATCCCCTCAAGTACTTATACTCTGAGTTAAAAACAATCCAATTACAATCTTTAAGTTATTTAAAAATATATCATTAAGTTATTATTTACTATAGTCACCCTGCTGTGCTATCAAATACTAGGTCTTATTAATTATTTCTGGGGTTTCTTGTGTTTTGTTTTTTTTTTAAACTCATTAACAATCCTCACCTCTTCCATACCTTCCCACTACCATTCTCAACCTCTGGTAACCACCCTGCTACTTTCTATGTCCATGAGTTCAACTGTTTTGATTTTTAGATCCCATAAACAAGTGAGAACATAAGATGTTTGTCTTTCTGTGCTTGGCTTATTTTACTTAACATAATAATTCCCAGTTCCACCCATGTTGTTGCAGATCACTGAATCTCATTTTTTTTTTATGGCTGAATAATACTCCATTGTGTATATGTACCTTTTTCTTTTTTTTGATATGGAGTCTCACAGGTGTCGCCCAGGCTGGAGTGCAGTGGCGCAATCTCGGTTCACTGCAACCTCCACCTCCCAGGTTCAAGCGATTCTCATGCCTCAGCCTCCGCAGTAGCTGGGATTATAGGCGTGAGCCACCACGCCCAGCTATTTTTGTATTTTTAGTAGAGAAGGGATTTCACCATATTGGCCAGGTTGGTCTCGAACTCCTGACCTCAGGTGATCCACCCGTCTTGGCCTCCCGAAGTGCTAGGATTACAGGCATGAGCCACTGTGCCCGGTCTGATATGTTTAAAGAACAAACAATGCCAAAAAACTTCTACCCATTTAACGAATCCATTCCTGCTTATCTGAAGGGGTGGCCTGCCCCTCCACACCTGTGGGTATATCTCGTCAGGTGGGACGAGAGACTGAGAAAAGAAATAAGACACAGAGACAAAGTATAGAGAAACAACAGTGGGCCCAGGAGACCGGCACTCAGCATACCAAGGACCTGCACCGGCACTGGTCTCTGAGTTCCCTCAGTTTTTATTATTATTTTCACTGTCTCAACAATAGGAATGCGGTAGGAGAGCAGGGTGATAACAGGGAGAACGTCAGCAGGAAAACATATGAGCAAAGGAATCTGTGTCACAATTAAGTTCAAGGGGAGGTACTATGCCTGGATGTGCACGTAGGCCAGATTTATGCTTCTCTCCACCCAAACATCTCAGTGGAGTAAAGAATAACAAAGCAGCATTGCTGCCAACATGTCTCGCCTCCCACCACAGGGCGGTTTTTCTCCTATCTCAGAATTGAACAAATGTTCAATCGGGTTTTATACCGAGACATTCAGTTCCCAGGGGCAGGCAGGAGACAGTGGCCTTCCTCTATCTCAACTGCAAGAGGCTTTCCTCTATTACTAATCCTCCTCAGCACAGACCCTTCACAGGTGTCGGGCTGGGGGACGGTCAGGACTTTCTCATCCCAGGAGGTCATATTTCAGACTATCACATGGGGAGAAACCTTGGACAATACACGGCTTTCCAGGGCAGAGGTCCCTGCGGCTTTCCACAGTGCATTGTGCCCCTGGTTTACCGAGACTAGACAATGGCGATGACTTTTACCAAGCATACTGCCTGTAAACATTGTGTTAACAAGGCACATCCTGCACAGCCCTAGATCCCTTAAACCTTAATTTCATACAACACATGTTTTTGTGAGCTCAAGGTTGTGGCAAAGAGGTTAGGGCAAAGTGGTTGGGGCAAAGTGGTTAGGGCAAAGTTACAGATTAACAGCATCTCAGGGCAAAGCAATTGTTCAGGGTACAGGTCAAAATGGAGTTTCTTATGTCTTCCCTTTCTACATCGACACAGTAACAGTCTGATCTCTCCTTTCCTTACATGCCTCAGCCTCCTGAGTGGCTCGGATTACAGGCGTGAGCCACCACACCCAGTTATTTTTGTATTTTTAGTAGAGAAGGGATTTCACCATATTGGCCAGGTTGGTCTCAAATGCCTGACCTCAGGTGATTCACCCGTCTCGGCCTCCCGAAGTGCTAGGATTACAGGCATGAGCCACGGTGCCCGGCCTGATATGTTTAAAGAACAAACAATGCCGGAAAACTTCTACCCATTTAACGAATTTAATTCTGCTTATCAAAATAATAAAGTTCCATTCTTTTCCAACCTTGCTAATAGTTATCATGAATGGTAGCTGAGTTTTATCAAATGCTTTTTTTTTCTAGATTTTAAGAAATCATTATATGAATGATTCCCCCATTTTCTAATTAAAATTGTGGATTATATTGATTTTTTTATTCTATAGTCCTGGAATAAACCAAACTTGTTTATGAAATATTATGATTTTTACATATTGCAAGATTCAATATGTTGTTTCAGATTGTAACATCTGTGTTTATAAGTGAGATCAGCCTGTGATTTTCCTGACTCATAATGTCCATGGCAGGTTCTCATGCCAAGTTTTGCCAGCCTTATGAAATCAGTTCTATAGCGTTCTCTTCGGTTCTATTCTCTGGGACAGGCATGGAAGTTTTGCATACATTCCTTTTAACAAAACTTAAGCACATAGACCCAGGAGGATTCACAGAGGACTAGAAATGTGCTACCTGACTGGGTAGCCACTTCATAACATCAGATGCTTGGTGCTGCTACACACAGCGAATTTTAACTTTGGCATAGTTTTAATCATCTTATACCATTTTGGACTCTGCTTTTTACGTTAATTATTTTGCTAATTTCTTTAGTTTTCATAATTATTTTAATGACTGCATATATATTGTATTAATAAATACTAATGTGTAGGGGATTCCTTCATTGGATATTTAGGGTTTTGTTTTTTTTATTTTGAGGATTATAGATTTTCTTGCTATGGATATCTCTATGCCTCAATAATATTTTCTTCTGTTAATTATTTTCTTTTCAATTCTCAAGTGTTGGATTAATGAATGTCTTGGTCAGCTCGGACTGCCATAACAGATTAGGTGGCTTAAATCAGGGGCCCACAATCCCCGGGCTGCACACTGGTACCAGTCCGTGGCCTGTTGGGAACCAGGCTGCACAGAAAGAGCCAACATTAATGCCTGAGCTCTGCCTCCTGTCAGATCAGTGGGAAGCATTAGATTCTCACAGTGAACTGTGAAAGTTCCCCTGTCCCCCTCTCAGGGGAGGCAATGGGGGTGTGGCTCGCTTCTTCAGTGTCCCACTGCTCAAACCTCTAGGGGAGCATACAGACGGGCAGGCTGTGGGGGTCCAACCCCACGGCAGCATCTAGGGGTGAATGTTTACAGCTCCTGAAGCCCCAGTGGGCATGTGTTACAGGGTGCTCTTTTAATTTAGCCATCCATAGGTGGCTTCTGTTAGCTCAATTAGACCCCCTTCCTTATCACAAGGACAGAAGGATTTTTGTATCCCTGGGTTTCTTGTATTGGTGTACTGGAAGAATTGGATCACATATGGGCTTGGAGAATGAGTGCAAGGTTTTATTGAGTAGCTCTCAGCAGATTGGGGAGCCCGATAGGAGATGGTTTTCCCCTGGAGGCAGGCCACTCCATGGCCCAACTCTTCTCCAACCACTCCAGTCAAATTCCACGTCATTCCACCAGTCCATGGCCTGCTAGCCTGCCAGTGCCTGTTGATGTGCTCTTCCACCAGCGTGCTCTCAACAACCAGCCGCATGTGTCTTCTTTTGCCAATGTGTTCCTCACAACATCCAGCCACTTGTGTCTGCCCACTAGGTCTTGGGTTTTTATAGGCCCAGGATGGGGGCGTGGCGGGCCAGGGTGGTCTTAGAAAATGCAACATTTGGGCGTGAAAGCAGGAGTGCCTGTCCTTACCTAGGTCCATGGGGGTGGAGCCCTGGCCAGGGACCCACCTTTCTCTACCCAGCACTTCCCTTCACCGCTCCCGTATCATTTAAAGGGACCATACTCTTCCCTTCCCAGCACTCCTGTATCAATAGGAGCGGGAACCCTATTGTGAACTGCACATGTGAAGGATCTATGTTACATGCTTTTTATGAGAATCTAATGCCTGATGATCTGAGGTGGAACAGTTTCTTCCTGAAATCCCCCACCCCACCCCCATCCATGGAAAAATTGTCTTCCATGAAATCAATCCCTGGTGCCAAAAAGGTTAGGGACTACTATCTTAAACAACATAAATATATATATTTTTTTCACAGTTCTGGAGGCTGGAAGTCTGAGATGCTAGCATGGTCAGGTTCTTATGAAGGCTCGCCTTCTGGCTTGCATATGACCCTCTTCTCATTGTGTCCTCACATGCTGGAGACATAGAGCAAGCTCTCTGGTGTTTATTCTTATAAGGACATTAATCCCATCATGAGGGCCTACCTCACATCATCATCTTACCCTTATTACCTCTTAAAGGGCCTATCACCAAATGCCATCACATTGGATGTTAGGGCTTCAACATACTAATTTTGGGGGACACAATTTAGTCCATAGCAGTGAGTCAAAGTGACTCTTACATATTGCTATTCTGATTTTTAAATGGTGTTTCAATTCACAAGACCATCATCAGAGTGTGGAAATTCTAGCCTCACTTCAGCCTTCCCAAGCAATGAATTTTAACAACCAACTTTACTGTACAAAGGAAAAAACATAATCTCTTTCCGCAGCTAACTCTATAGTAATTACTCTAAAATCTCTTCAGATTAAGTTGCTGTCAAGAAGAGATGGCCAAAGCCCCTTTCTACCTTCAGTATGTCATTACAAATTTTGAAGAGGCAAAATAATTTTGTTGTTGGTGCAGATAGGGTAAACTGAGGAAAAAAACAACCAAAAATCTCACTAGATTCCAACAACAGAATTTTGGTTTTTGCTCATACAGCATGCCCACTGTGGGTCATGTAAGATTCTACTCCACATCATCTCTACTCCAGGGTCCAAGCTGACAGAGAAGCCTGTTTGAGATATTAGCAGTCACCAGGAATGAAGGAAAAAAGACACAGTGACCCATCTGATATATTTTAAAGCTTCTACCCTGAAGTGACACATAACATTTCTGCCCATGTATCATTGTCAAAGCAAGTCACATGGCCATGCAATGCATTCAACATGCATTCAACAAGACAAGTATGTGGACAGGGAGTGCTACCTAGCAAGGAACACTGCAGGGTAGCAATCAGACTATTCAGCAAACAATAATACAATCTACCACAGTTTTTTTTTTTTTTAATCTTAGTATATTATACAAGAGTAACATTATCAGAGACAATGTTCAAAATGGCCTATTTAAATTTAGCAGAGGCACGACTGCAGTGGTGAGGCCATGAATCCACCCAGAATACCCCTGACTACATATCTGGCTGGATGCATGTACTCTTATATGCAATGCTATATATAATGTGTCCTTCAGGAAGGGGAACATCACACACCGGGACCTGTCGTGGGGTGGGGGCAGGGGGGGAGAGATAGCATTAGGAGATATACCTAATGTAAATGAGGAGTTAATGGGTGCAGCACACCAACATGGCACATGTATACATGTGTAACAAACCTGCACATTGTGCACATGTACCCTAGAACTTAAAGTATACTTTTTAAAAGTTAAAAATAAATAAATAAATATAATGTGTCCTTAAGGAGTCAGTGCTGATATGGGACCAGCCAAGCAGAAGAAATAAGTGTTGCCTGAATTACAGTGGGGTATACTGGTTTACCGCCACAGTTGTAATGTATTTATAGTGTATCAACTAAGCATTAATGGAACAACACTTTTCAGAACAGCTTTCTCTGAATACTACTGCCTTAATCAGGCCTGCCAGATATTTTGCATGTGAAAGGTTATGGTGTCACCAGGCACTGTTGCAATTCACACAGGTGAAGGCAAATTTGTTGTGTCACCTTGTTGGTATGGGGCAATAGCTGGATCTGTAGTTCATTTAGCCCTGCTGGGTCTCCTTCAGCTTCTCCAACTCCTGGGGCAGTTATGTGAAGTTCCTGGTATAAATCTACAACTCCTTCATCTCCTCACATAAAGAAAATTAACATCTTTATGATGTTGAGTCATCCCATCCCAGATCTAGGGATAGCCTTTCATTTTTTGAGTATTCTTTTGTTTTGCTCCTCAGCAATAAAAAAACGTTTTATGTGGCAATTTATAATTTTTAATGTTTATTTCTAAATCCCTACTTATTTTGAATTACTTTTCAAATTGCGTCTTTCACCAAATTTTACACATATATATGTGTGTGTATATATATCTATGTGTATATATATATATATGTGTATATATATATATATGTTTTTTTTTTTTTTGAGATGGAGTCTCACTCTGTCGCCCAGGCTGGACTGCAGTGGTGCGATCTCCACTCACTGCAAGCTCCGCCTCCCGGGTTCTGGCCATTCTCCCGCCTCCGCCTCATGAGTAGCTGGGACTACGACAGGCGCCCACCAGCACGCCGGCTAATTTTTTGTATTTTTAGTAGAGACGGGGTTTCACAGTGTTAGCCAGGATGGTCTCGATCTCCTGACCTCGTGATCCGCCAACTCGGCCTCCCAAAGCCAAATTATATATTTTAATAGGTTATTTTCTGTATATGTGAAATCTAGTGATGAATTACTATTAATTTTGTACTCAGCCACACAACTAAATTAGGATACAAAGTGTAATGCTTAATTTTCCCTCTCCCTTTCCAATTCGTGAAACTTTGTTATTTCTTTCCTTTATTCTTATGTATTAACACGTATAATGTCGTTTGGAAAGCATCCAACCATTCTCAGTTTCCTCTTTCAACTTCTTTTGATAATCAACTGATTGTCCTTTTGGTGTCTTAATATAGCAAATTAAGAGATTTCTTAATATTTAACTCACCTTTCATTAACTGCTCATGGCACATTACACTTTGAATATGCCGCTCTGGATTATATTTGCTAATATTTGGGATTTTCCCATTAATGTTGCAAAGCAACCACATCTGCGGCCAGGGAGCAAATAATCTGGCTGAGACATATACGGAGAAGCAAAAAAAATGTGTTCACAGAACTCTACTCAAGTGGCGTCCAGAGTCCAGGGTTCTGAATGCAATGTCCAAGGACTAACGAGTGAGGGGTCAGGAGGGGTGCGGCAGGAGGCCGCATCAAAATCCAGAACAGGGATCTTCTGCTCTCCAGAGGCAACAGGCTCAGCCTCCCCGCACACCGACTGCTGTCCTGAGAGCCCCACTGGCGCGCCTCGCATAATCTCCGCCCCACTCCTCTGAGGCTACACCGCCTCCTCGACAGTATTATGCCCAACCCCGACCTCCCGGCATTGGCCTTCTGCGCCCCGTGACGCACCGGCACACTAGTGACCACAAGGCTTTGTGGGCGGAGCTCGCGCAAGCGCGTGGGCCCTCCCATGGCTCCGCCCACGGCCCGCCCTGGCCGGGGCCCCCTCCCTCGACATGCACTTCCGGCGACGCCTTCTAGCTGACCCCCAAGCAGCCCAGCGAAACTCAGCGGAGCGCGCGCAGCGCGATGGACGGTCGGGTGCAACTGATGAAGGCCCTCCTGGCCCGGCCCCTCCGGCCCGCGGCGCGTCGCTGGAGGAATCCGATTCCCTTTCCCGAGACGTTTGACGGCGATACCGACCGGCTCCCGGAGTTCATCGTGCAGACGGGCTCCTACATGTTCGTGGACGAGAACACGTTCTCCAACGACGCCCTGAAGGTGACGTTCCTCATCACCCGCCTCACGGGGCCCGCCCTGCAGTGGGTGATCCCCTACATCAAGAAGGAGAGCCCCCTACTCAGTGATTACCGGGGCTTCCTGGCCGAGATGAAGCGGGTCTTTGGATGGGAGGAGGACGAGGACTTCTAGGCCGGGAGACCCTTGGGCCTAGGGGCGGGTGCTCTGGGGAGGGTCCGCTGTGCCAGTGGCCACCGCCAGGGTCTCCACAGGCGCCCTCCCTCCGCGCCTCTCTCCCTCTCGAGTGTCCCCTGCGCTCCTGTCCCCTCCCGCGTAGTGCTTGCCTTTGTTCCAGGCTCCTGCTGCCGCCCCTGGGCCTCACTCTGGAGCAGGCTGCCTCCACCCTCTCGTGCCAGCCCAGCCCCTCCCATGCACATTTGGACGCCGTCCTGCGCTCCAGCTGCACAAAGCTGGGCTCCTGTTACACACTGGACAGCCCACACACAGCCGTGGCTGTCAACCCCCCTCCACTCCTCCAGACTGCCAGCCGAGTACATCATTCTGCCCACAAACCTACGCTACCACTGCCATCGCCGTCCACCGCATCTCATCAACAGACTGCCGCTCCTAGTGATCTGGACTCAACTCAGAGGTATCTGAGCTGGACACAGCCCCTGGACAGTGATCCAGACAGCTGGCCGCCCCCCAAGGAGCCTGTCACCTTCAGCAAGACCCATTTCCTCCCCATCCCCAGAGACCTCTTGTGTTCCTGCCACATAGCTGCCAGGGCTTAGGTGTGCCTGGCAACCAAATGGAATCTCTCATTTTCTCCTGTGGACTAGTTAGTTTTGCCTAGAATCCTGTTTTCTTCTGAATTTGCAGCTGTCTCTCTGATGTGTGCCTTTTGTTCAACATAGTATAAGCCCTGCTCCCTGCCCTGCTCTAATACACTACCTGTACAAGGTCTTTTCCTTATTTTTAATAAATGTCAGACACTATTAAATAGAAATGGAGTCTCAATGAATATGGCACCTTTCCCTCCCTGGTTCTGTAAATAGGGTCCCTATCTTGTTCAAACGCTATGTGCCCTGCCATGCTATGACTGAAGTTGACTCTTACATTATAAAAACAAAAGATTGAGTCCTGTGGAGTGTCCTAGGGATGGAGATCTTACAGGCAACCATCTAATGCCAAATGATGACCCTTCTAAACCAGGCAGTTTCATGCCACTTTTGAGGTAGGCATTGATCTGATTTGGCCAAGGCAATGTGAAAAACTGTGGAAAAACTTTTGTAAAAGATTTCCTTATTTTCAAAAAATGGCTACAAAACACAAATCTCAAATTGTTCCATACCATAAATCCCATACATTTGTTTGTGAACACCTGTCAAAGTTTTATTTAACCAGAGATTCATTAATGAAACATCAGAATTGCAGAGGTGTTCTATGAAAGCATTTATATTTATAAAACCTTGAATATGGAGGTAATGAGGAAAGGGATACAGAGCTGTGATTATTAATTTAGGTACATACCTGGTTGATGACCTGCGAGACGATACAATTATAAGTTTCTCTAATGAGCAGAATAAAAGTTAATACTCATTACTGTTTCTCTGTAGGCTAATCTCTTAAATCTATAGTGCTACAAACAGCCTCTGTTCCATCAACTATTTGATGTTCAAATTTGTTGGTGAAATTTATTCCAGTAGAATCCAATAGCACAGCACTCTGGTATTAAAAGATCACGCATCCAACTCTGTCCCTTATTTCCAATTTGTGTGAATTTCCAGAACATGTAAAGAGGTGGGAATAGGCTGAGCTTAGTATGTAGCTAGATTTGCTTGATGTGTGGGTGGAAAATGAAAACAGACTGTGATTGTACCACAAAAAGGACTGGTCCCTATACTTTTCTGTCCTCTGCCTTGGGGAGATGGGACTCTTTGTCTTTCAACTTTAACTTAAATTGGTGATTAATCACCCTTAGCCTTTCATTGTCTCTCTGCAATTCAATAGCCTCCAGTAACAACCATATATGATCGCATAATCTTTATAATTACTACTTCCTCTGAACCTTTCAAATTCTTGAGATACTGCACCTGTCAGTAAATTTCCTTCCATTGATATCCTATCTCAGTTCACCACGGGTGGAAGTTTTGACAGTTGCACCACTACCACATAGCAGGTTATCAGTACTTCCTTTACCAACAGTGATGTAGTTCCCATTACTAGCCACCTGGCAGGTAATCAAGCTCCAAAATCCAATTTTATAATCTGCCTCATGACCACCACTAACACCAAATATTAAACTTTAAGCTCCCTCAGAAACAGACTCTCATGAACAACACTTGTAATGGAGTGATAGAAGTAGGATCCAGCAGAGGGAGAATTTATGAAGAAACATACTTTTACAACAGATGCCTCACCTGATCCCACAGGGATATCTAAAGTTGGCACAGCCATTCAGAAATGTTCTAAATGGAGGCTGGACACAGTGGCTCACACCTGTAATCCCAGCACTTTGGGAGGCCGGGGCAGGAGGATTGCTTGAGGCTGGGAGTTGGAGACCAGCCTGGGCAACACAGTGAGACCCTGTCTCTACAAAAAAATTTAAAAATTAGCCAGGTGTGTTAGTGCACACCTGTAGTCCCAGCTACTCAGGAGGCTGAGGTGGGAGGATCGCTTGAGCCCGGGAATTGGAGACTGCAGTGAGCTATGATCACGTCACTGCACTCTATCCTAGGCGACAGAGAAGACCTTATCTAAAAAAAAGAAAAGAAAAGAAAAGAAAAAAAAATTGTCTGAATTGAGGAGAGGCCACATTGACTAGTTTTTCGATGTGGTGTTACCTGGAGGAGGTGGTGTACTCTTTTTTTTTTTTAATTCACCATTTAAAAGGAATAAGATAGACCTATGCTAGCTACTTTGGAGAGATTTTTGCAAGGTTTTGTTCAGTAAGAAACACAATATGCAGAAAATTGCATAATGTGGCCCATTTTTTTGTTAAACAGATGTTAACCCCAAAGGCCTACATATGAATACACACACACAGTCACACACATATACAATAAGCTAAGTATGAAGAAAAATATAGACATATATACACTAGCGTGTTATCGCAGGCCACAAGACGTGAGGAAAGGTTGATGCCAGAGATGGAGTAGGGCCTTAGAGAGGGGGATGCACACAACAAAATGAAAGAAGAAAAGGCTGCTCTAAAACGCAGGGAGATTAAATGTATGGCATTGAAAACTGACAAATCTATAAAAATTTGTGAGGAGTATATAGTATCAGTCAGGGTCCCAAAAAGAAACAGAAGGTATATACAAATGGGGTGATTGAGGAGAATTAAAAGAACAAACTATATACAGATGTATGGGTAGGTTTCAGATAAATTATGATAGATTGGATAACTGTTCCACAAATATTCACTCCTCACTTTCCCACACCCCTATGGTGGATGTAATTCCCTGCTCCACTGGCTCTAAGCTTGGCCGTCATTTGTTATTGTCAATGGAATATGAGCAGACATGACGTAAATAGAGGATTTAAATATGCTTGAGTGGTTTTGCTTGTTCTCTTGCCTTCCTATGATTGCCATGAGAAGAGCATGCCTCCGGTTGTTGCTGATCCCTCAGCTTGGGCCATACAGTGATTCACATGGAACAGATCTAAACACAATCTGAATCCCAGAGCCAAGCCCACCCTAACTGTATCCTGGAGAAGAATAGCCCCAGATGGCCCATAGCACATGAGCAAAGAGAACAAATGATTGTTAATTAATTTGGAGGAGACTTCTTCTACAGCATTATTGTAGCAATAGCTGACTAATACTGAAACCAACAATGGATTTTGAATTATCCTGGGGCTAGCAACAGTAGTGAGCTGTTGCCTCCCACCAAGGCATAAAAGAGTAAGGGCTGGGAGGGGTTACTGGAACACAGAGAGCTCTAGCTATAGAAGAGAATCCCTGGAAAGGACCTGTGGCCTTTGATAGAGGAACTCAGCCACAGCCACCTCTTAATCTGTTAGAGATGGAGCTCTCCCATTGACCAAACTCAACCAGAAGCCAGAGAGCAAGGGAACGGTTTATGCAGTCCATAAAGGTCAGCCTCTGGGAACAGAGCTGTCCCTGTTCCAGGATAGAGGAGAGTGGAAAGTGAATCTGGAAGAGCAAATGGAAGGTATCCAAGAGATATGTGAACAATCAATTCTGAGTGAGGAACATTTGAAAAGATGCATAATTGCAATAGTAATCAGAGAGATTTTAGATAGAACAAAAACAGGTATCATTTCAAAAGCATTACATTGCCAAAAGTAGACCGGGTGCGGTAGCTCATGCCTGTAATCCTAGCAATTTCGGAGGCCAAGGCGGGTGGATCACCTAAGGTCAGGAGTTCAAGACCAGCCTGGCCAACATGGTGAAACCCCATCTCTACTAAAAATACAAAAATTAGCCAGGCATGCTGGCGTGTGACTGTAATCCCAGCTACTCAGGAGGCTGAGACAGGAGAATCGCTTGAACCCAGGAGGCGGAGGTTGCAGTGAGCTGAGATCACGGCACTGCACTTCAGCCTGGGCGACAGAGCGAGACTCCATCTCAAAAAAAAAAAAAAAGAGAGTAAAAATGACCATATTAAGTGTTGAGGGGATATGGAGAAATGAGAATTCTTATATACTGCTTATAACAGTGTAGAATAGTACAACAAAATCGGAGATGAATGTGGCAGCACCTTGTAAAGTTTAAGACAAACATACCCTACAACGAAGCAATTCCAACAAGGATGTTGACTATAGCATTTTTTTTAAATGTATATATGATTAGTACCTCTGCTAAGCTGCATAGTACCTTTATCTAAATTAATAAAAGGTACCTCCTCTTGGGGAAAGCAGCCTCATGAATGCAGAGTTTGTTAAGCTGTTAGTAATTTTGTGCTTCAAAAAAAAAGCAAACTGTATTAAGTGTGTACGCAGCCCCACTGGTTGACGTGGCGGACTAGGTAGGGGCTAGATTGTAGCCTCAGTCACTCATTTGGTAAGAGGCACTTCTGAAGTGAGCAACCTACAGATCATAAGCAGCAGCCCTGTTTGCAGGAGTCAAAATTTGAAGCAACATAAGTGTCACCAGTAGGAGTTGGTGTTAATATAAAATTATTAATATTGTCAAGCAGAAAGTTGCCATACAGCAATTCTACTCCTAGGTATATATCCAAGAGAACTGAAAATATATGTCCTCACAAAAGCTTGTACATTATTCATAATAACCAAAAATGAGAAACAACCCAAAAACTCCGGAAACTGATGAATAGATAAAATATAGTATATCCATACAATGGAATATTATTCAACCTTAAAAAGGAATGAATGTTACATACATGCTACAACATGGATGTACCTTGAAAACATAATGCTAAATAAAAGAAACCAGTCACAAAATACCACATATTGTATGACTCCATTTATATGAAACTTCCAGAATACACGAATATATAGATGTGGAAAACCATTTAGAGGTTGCCTGGGGTTTGAGGAAGAAGAAAACAGGGAGACATAGGGTATTTTCTTGGGGTGATGGAAATGTTGCAAAATTAGATAATGGTAGTGGTTGGACAACTCTGCAAATATACTAAAAACCACTGACTTGTATATTTTAAAAGGGTACATATTAGAGTAAGTGAATCGTATCTCAATAAATCTGTTATTAAAAATTAATTGTATTTCTATTTAATAACAACAAAGTAGGGGAAATAAAATTTAACAAAATAATACCATTTATGATAGTGTTATAAAGTATCAAATATCTAGAAATAAATCTATAAAATAGCTGCAATACCTCAACACTAGTAACTACAAAACATTACTGAGATGAATTAAACAACTAAATAAATGGAAGGATATAAGATGCTAATGAATTGGAAAATTCAAAATTGTTACGGTATATATTCTCCCTAAATTTATTTTTAGATTCAATGCAACCCCAATAAAAATCAAGCAGATTTTAGAAGAAAACAAGTAGAGTATATCTTCATGATATTGGGTTAGACAAAGATTTCTTCCACAAGAGACATTGGTAAATGACTCTAACATTTATATGGAAAGGCAAAGGATCTAGAATAGCCAAGGTAATATTTAAGAAGTACAAGTTAGATGACTTACATTGCCAGATATTAAGACTTACTATAAAGGAACATAAATTAAGGTGTATAGTATTGGTGCAAGGATAGACAGAAAAATGCAATACAATAAACAGTCCAGAAAGAAATTCACACATATATGGTGACCTAATTTATAACAAAGGCACAATTGCAATTCACTGGGGGGAAAGAATAGTCTTTGCAATAAGTGCTATTGGATCAATTAGATACCTATATTGAAAAATGAACATTGGTCCCTACCTCTCAGCATACATAAAAATTAATTCAGTATGGATCATAGACTTAAATTTGAAAGCTAAAACATGATATTAGAGGAACATATAGGAGACTATCATATTAAGTTTGGCAGAGATGTATTAAACAGGACACAAAAAAACACTAATAATGTTTGCCCTCCCAGATAAAATGTTTATTAAGACACACAGCATACAATTAACCCTGCTTCCTGACAGTATCCAATCCAGAGCAAAGCTTCACTTCCTTAAACTCTCTCGAAAATCACCTAACATACGCCCAAACACTTCAAACATTTTCTAACACCTTTTTGCTGAGATTCCCAACAATTCTCCACGGTATGTTCTCCTTCATTGCAATGAATAATAAACTCAATATTTGTTCAATGACGAGATGTTCCTAGTGGCCTTTGCCTGGAAGATATGAACATCAAGAATATAGGAAGTCCTAGCAAGAGCAATCGGGCAAAACAAAGAAATAAAAGGCATCCAAAAAGGAAGAGAGGAAGTCAAACTATTTGTTTGTAGACACTATGATTTTATACCTAGAAAATCCCAAAGTATCTGTCCAAAAGCTCCTGGATCTGATGAACAACTTCAGCAAAGTTTCAGGATACAAAACCAGTATACAGAAATCTGTAGCATTTCTGTACACAAACAACATCCAAGCTGAGAGTCAAATAAAGAATGAAATCTTATTCACAATAGCCACAAAAAAATAAAATACCTAGGAATACAGCTAACCAGGGAGGTGAAAAATCTCTACAACAAGAATTACAAAATACCACTGAAAGGAATCAGAGATGACACAAATGGAAAAACATTCTATGCTCACGTACAGAAAAAAAAAATCAACATTGTTAAAATAGCCATACTGCCCAAAGCAATTTAAAGATTCAATGCTATTCCTATCAAACTATCAATGACATTTTTCACAGAACTAGAAAAATCTATTTTAAAATTTATACGGAACCACAAAAGAGCCAGAATAGCCAAAGCAATCCTAAGCAAAAATGACAAAACTGCTGGAGGCATCACATTACCTGACTTCATACTATTCTACAAGGCTACGGTAACCAAAACAGCATGGTACTGGTACAAAAACAGACACATGGACCAATGTAACAGAATACAGAGCCCAGATGTAAAACCACACAACTACAACCATCTAATCTTCATCAAAGTTGACAAAAACAAGCAATGAGGAAAGGAATCCCTATTCAGTAAATGGTGCAGGGATAACCGGCTAGCATATGCGTAAGACTGAAACTGGAGTGCAGTGGCACAATCACGGCTCACTGCAGCCTGGACTTCCCAGGCTCAGGTGATTCTCCCACGTCAGCCTCTTGAGTAACTGGTACTACAAGTGCATACCACCATGCCCTGCTAATTTTTTGTAATTTTTTTTTTTTTTAGAGATATGGTCTCACTATGTTGTCCAGGCTGGGCTGGAACTCCTGTGCTCAAGTGATCCTCTGGCCTCAGCCTCCCAAAGTGCTGAGATTACAGGTGTCAGCCACTTCACTCAGCCTAGAAATGCAAATTTAGCACAATGAGATATCGCCACAGACTTATCAACTTAAACCTCAATAAATAAGAGTGAACACTTGAAACACACAACATAGATGAATCTCACAGACATACAGCATAAATTCTGTATAATTTCATTTACAAGCAGTTCAAAAAGAGGTAAAGTTTATCTTTGGTGATAAAGGTCAGAAGAATGTTTATAATTAAGAGGCTCCTACCTGAGAGGCGGCATGAGAGTCTTTTTGAATGTTGGAAATGTTCTATACATTGATCTGAGTGGTGTTATATTAATGTATACATATGTAAATGTTCATCAAGTTATACACTCAAGATTTTTATCCTTTGCTGGATGTAACTCATATCTCAGTTTTTTTTAATATCAGAAAAGGAAAAAGGACTGTATATTTAGATAAGCAGTAGAAAAGCTACAGAACACCAATACAAAGAGATTTTTCAAACAACCAAAGAGGAAACACAAAATTAGGCTGACAAGTAATTTTTCAACAGCAAAAATGGAAGCTAGAAGACTAAAGAATAATGCTGTTTCCATCAATTCTGTTCAAATTTGCCACGTTTTAATATCTCTTATATCAAGGTGTTTCTTACAATCAATCAAAATTATGAATTGTTGTTGGCCAAGGGGCTGCTGTGACATAGTAGTTACTGCCTGCTCATATGCAAACATTAAAAGCACCTGTATCAAAACTTGCCGAACTGATGATGATGGATTAAGGGGAAAAATTTAGGACAAAAGAGTGAAATTGTCATTTAAGAACTATTGCATCACTAAGGTTTTGGTGGCACATAATACAATATTATATAGAAAAAAAGAGATATCAATGGTTCCACAAACCAAAGAGACTCAACAAGAATAATTTTAAAAGAATGAGGATAATATAACTTTTCAGAAAATGAAAGACATCACATTTTACCTAATAGACCATTATTAAAGGAGTATCTATAGGATATACTTTAGAAGAAGGAAAATGTACTATTATAAATGTCTGGAATGCTGGCAAAGAAAATGGCAAATACATGGCTAAATCTAAACAAATAACAGTATAAATGTCTAATTTGAAGATGAAAAAACAGCTAAAATAATGAGAAGAAGAACACTTACCCTGGGAGGCAATTATTTGTAATTAAAACATTCTAAGTTCCTTATATTAATTCATTGCTTTTTTCTACTCGTTAAGAAGTTATACACTCTATTTACATTATTTTAGTGATCACTCCAAAAAGTTAATATGCATAGTTAACATATAAATTTAGTCAATACAAAGTAATTAAAGCAACATACTTGACAAAAAGTTAGACTGATGGTACCAAATACTAGTGAGGAAATGGGACCACATACATTGAGGACAAGAGTGTAAAGTAAAAGAAATATTTTGGAAAACGACTTGACTGTGCCTTTAGATTGGGTTCCCCATAAGCTGGCTCTGACTGAGGATTCATCTGAAAGTGATGTATTAGGAAGTGGTACAAGTAAAAATATAGTGACCAGGGAGTGGGACCATGCAACAGGGAGAGGAAGAAGGCCAAACAATATTTTGATATCAACCAAGGTACCATTAAGGATCGCTGTGGCACAATCCAATAGGGGAACACTGGAGACAATACAGGTCACAAATCAGAGTTGTCTCAAACAGGAGCAACAGAGCTGCAGTATTTATAACTATATATCTACTAATTATTAGCTAAAGTCTACTCTCTGGCGGACTTTAATTCTCAGATACTGGCTCTTCATGCTTGGAGACAAAAGGAGGTTGGTTCTGCAGTCCTGTGACAAAGAGCCACAGATTCTGGCTATTGGGAGAAGAAGCAAAAGCAGAGCAAAGGTGGATTAAAATGGCCAAGAATACCAAGGGGATAAGAATAGAATATTAACAGTGTCTGTTTTAGTGGGTATTAGTCTTAACACAACGAAAAATAATGATAGCTAGATCCTTCTCCCTCAGCTTTCCTTGCAATTATCTGAACTAAGGGCTTAAATATACCCACTTAAAAGTATACTCAACATTTTACCATCAAGTATGACGTTAGCTATAGGTTTTTGTAGATGCTCCTTATCAGACAAGAATTCTCTTCCAATCCCAATTTGCTGGGGTTTTTTATGAACTGAAGTTCAATGTTGTCAAATGCTTTTTCTGCTACTATGACCAAAGAACATCAAGCTTTTAAAATTTATTGAGACTTGTTTAATGCCTTAGTAAATGGCTTATCTTGGTGAATGCACCATATGCACTCGAAAACACTGTGTATTAGTTGTTTGATACAGTGTTCTAGACATGTGTATTATTCGTTAGATTTTCTATGTCCGTACTGGTATTTTGTCTAGTTCTTATATTAACTATTGAGAAAACATTGTTAAAATTTCCAATTTAAAAAAATACCTGGAGTATATTCTCTTGTTTGCAAATGCCTGTTTCTCTATCTGTACCGGTGTAAAAGAGTAGGCAGAAATATGGACTCCATCTTAAAATGATGATGAAATAAGGTCATGTGCACGAGGCACATCTAACATTTCTTTGTACATATTAGGACCTCACTACACATTTCTTCATCATTTTTAAGTATTACAAATTAATATGTTTTTGTTTTGGCAGAGGGGACAAGGCTGGATCTGATGTCATGGCTACTTACATGCAAGTTCTTTACTCTCATCTTGATGGCCTTGATTACATACATTGTGTAGATGTCAATTCATCGAATGGGTTCAAATGACCCATGCTGGTCTGAGGTTCCAGCGTTGCCCAGGAGAGTCCTGTTCAATGCACTCTGTTGTCTAGTCTTCTTCTAACACTAGAGATATAAGAATATTCATTAAACTCACTTTGGAAATGGCTGGACAGTTGGTGAGAGAGGGACTCCAAAATCAGCCAGGGTAATATTCCCACTGAAGTAATAATAGTACAGGAAAGCACTGAGAATGATGATTATAGTCAGGGTATTACTCAGCTTTGGCTTCTAACATAGGCTGTCTCTGTGTGATTCCATGAAGGTAGATCAAGCTGGGAGTAGTGGAGCCTTTGGAAGGATTATAGGCAATCTTTTAAGTTGAAAGTCAATTTGAATGTACATATCCTTTAACCTTATATTCTCTAGACAAGCAGCCCAGAACCACTTTAGAATAAATTCTCCTCCTTAAGATTTCTTGCTGAATGTGAATGTGGCCCCCAAATTTGTGGGTGGTTACATCTGAATTTTTTTTTTTTTTAATGTTTGATCCTTGTATTTTTTCACAACATCTTATGGGCAGGTATTCTTTTTTTCTTTCACCATTATACCTGGTAACTTTGCTAACTCATTATTTAAATATACTTATATTCTTTTGGGAAGTTGGGAACATCTCAATGTTGGAGACTTCCTTAAATTTTGACAAGGTCTAAATTCAACTTTGCTGTTGTCTTCATCCCTAAAAATGTCATTTAATGCTCAATATCTGAAAGTTGATTAATAGGCATTCATATTATAAGTTAAATATTGCTCCCTATAGAGGCCTAAAAATGATTTTTTAAAAATCCCTAGCTGTATTACTTTTATACCTTCAGACACCAACTATCTCCACCAGCCCCATGATTTGGGGGATGAGAGAAGGGTGTGAAAGTAGAATTAAAAGTATTCCGATTGTCTCAATTATGGTAGGGCAGAAGAGAGGGAGAAAATAAACATTTTGTAAAAGCCTTACCTTTTTGGTGATAGAGGTGAAACAGGACCCCCCCACCCCAAAAAAGGAATTTTATTGTGGGAAAAAGTATTTATTTTTGGGAATATTATCTTTATTGAAATTAAAGTTTTAGTAATGATAGAGGCAAAAAAAATTCCCTCACATTACTCATGAGAATATAATTTGAAAACAATCGTTCTGGAGTGAGATTTTTAACAAACAGTTAAAATCGTATGGCCTTTGATATATACATTAGTTTTAGGAATCTATCCTAATGATCCAAAACTGTGTTTGCTTCTAATGTGAGTAAATATGCAGTCCTCCACTCAGGTTGCAGAACGGGTACTATTGCAGTCTTTAGCCCAAGACCCAAATTAACAGGCTTACTATAATTTCAGGGTTGTGAAATCCTAAATGTTCTCTTTTTGATCATGTGATAATATGCTCTCAGCAGCCTAAGACACAGCAACAGCCACAGCAGGGAGAGAAAAATAGGTTCCAGGATCAGCTAGGCACTATGGCAGGGCCTCTGCAAGCAGTGGGCTAAAGGGGACAGACATTAGAATTGGGGTACTGCCTCAGGGTTGGAAAAGAGGGACCCACTGAAGTGAGAGTTGGGGGTAGAATGAGTTTGGTGACTGTCTGTTAAGGAGCAGTAAGAAAGTGGGTATGAAGAGGACTGGGGACGAGTGAAAGAATGTGGTACAACCATCAAGAGGGCCAAAAGCAGCAGTGTACAGGGAAGAGAAAGAGCTCAGTTCTGGGCCGGCAGCTAAGAATCAAGCCAAGCAGCCTTCCCTGAACCACGTTCTCCATCATCATAAAGTCAGGGATCGTTCATGCACATAAAGTCCAGGTACTTTCAGTATTGGGTCCGTGATGAGCTTCAGTGGTGGTAAGACAGAGGGACTTTGATTGCCCTCACCAAGTTTTGAAGGCTTTGTACACTCCTTTTATTCTTTACTGTTCAGATGTGATCATTTCCCCATGTCATTAAATAGTTTGAGATCATCATGGCCTTTCATTTTACTTTATTTCACCGGGTATGTATTCTGACTGACCTTTGTCCATCCCATACTTGGTCCCAATAGATTTCATACTTTTCATTTTAGGCTCTTTGCTGCTCAGAACTGCTTATTGCTGTACCTGTGTAGTCTGAGTGACCTTCATGATGGAAGCCAAAACACTGCTGCAATATCTATAGAAGCAGGCAGGTCATCAGACCTCCGCAGTGGCACCTGGAGGAAGCATCCCTACATCTAGGACTTCTGGTACTCAATCTCTCAGCCTACTCCTTTGGTCCTCCAGCCTCCTAGTGACAGGCAAATCAGGGACACTCACAAAGGGTCCCTTTGAAATCCCCTTCCTTACTACATCTCTGCCTTAAGGTTGACTCTGTGTACAGGATTGCACTTAGGCCACTGGGAGTAAGTGGGGAGTGACCTTTCACTAGTATATTCTACCAGGATTCCCCTGAGAACCAAGGTCTCAGGCCACTGAACCATCCAAAGCCTACTTTGTTCCCCTATTAAATCTTTGTGGATCTAAGCGTCACAAAAATTTTTGTAAAGTTATCTTAATTATAGGTTTCAAGTCATTACTGGTCCCGATCATCAAAAGAAAGAGGTTAACTGTATTTCTGTTCTCTTTCTTATATTCATCTTCCATATTGTCACTTTTTATGTTTCTCCATCCTTTGGAGGTAAGGCCTCTTGCTTGGGTATTGATCACATTGCAGAGAATGAAGTGAAGGAAACAAACCAACAGTGACAACTGAAAAGGTGAGACTGCAAAGTAATACAAAAGAACCCCTTCTACTCTTACAACTGCCATTCCTTTGTCCCTTTATGAAATCCTGTGAAGATGTTCATGATTGTGAATTATTACCCTACCCAAGACATTTGCAGCACAAAAGAGGACCCTTGAGATGATAAAACTAGCATAGATCAAGGAATAATTCTCATTCTTGTAGGAGGAAGAAAACTGCTGGGCATCCTTGTTGAGGGAGGTGAGGAGTTACTGACATTGTTCAAAGGATACCCAGAAGGTCCCTGCCCATTCTACCTACCTCCAGAGCCAGTGGACAGAGAACACAGGGAATATGCTGGACCTACTCAGTAATGTAAACTGCTTCCAAGCACTTTTCCAACCACTTCAGCAGAATCTGTGTTTAAAACCAAACAGTGAATATGCTTAACACAATCTTCCTTCATACCCATCCAGGAAGGTGACTGTCAGCACCTTGAACTGGCCTTCATGATTAGCCCAGTTTCAGTTGTTTTAAGAGCCCTGTAAATCATAAAAACTTTATTTTATTAGGCAATTTGAATTGCATCTCTGATTTCAAAAAGATTTTGACCTATTATATGCCAAACTACAAATTAATGATGTTTCCACTACTTCTGGGAATACAAATATTATCACATACATAATACAGATAATAATGTACCTCCACCTCCACATACAGCCCTATGAATCACTGCTGAGTGGCAAAATTTCACCTGCTTAAATGAAGAGAGAGAAGCAATAAAGTAAACAAACATAAAAAACCCTTGTGATCTATTCCTCATTCGCATGCTCTGGAAAAATAACACGTATTAGAAATGGGGCAGAGAGGCCAGGCATAGTGGCTCATGCCTGTAATCTCGGCACTTTGGGAGGCCAAGGCTGGGTTATCATGAAGCCAGAAGACTGAGACCATCCTGGCCAACATGGTGAAACCCTATCTCTACTAAAAATACAAAAATTAGCCAGGTGTGGTGGCACGTGTCTGTAGTCCCAGCTACTCAGGAGGCTGAGGCAGAAGAATTGCTTGAACGCAGGAGGCAGAGGTTGCAGTGAGCTGAGATCATGCCACGGCACTCCAGCCTGGGTGACAGAGCAAGACTCCATCTCAACAACAACAACAACAACAACAAAGGCAGAGAGTTGTTGACTGAGTGTTGCCCTATAAGCCCACCTTAGGATAATCTGCTTCTATTGGGATATTGAGCTTTTCCCAGAGATAGATGGGGTGGCAGAGGCATGTTAGCACAGTGGATTTCAAAGATTCACATGCAGAGATACATTGAAGAGAATTTTTTTTTTTCTGCCCATTAGGGAAGGTGGTAATTGTATTGTGTTTCAGGTCATTCATTAAACAAGTTTGTACCTAAATTAACTACAGTTCTGCATTCCTTTCTCCACCACCTACCCAATTAAAGCAATATAAATGTAAATGCTTTTTCTGAAGTATCTAAGCCATTTTGCTGGTTCCCTGATAATGCATTAAATAAAACTGTAAGAAGTGTTCACCAACAAATGTGTGAGATGCATGGCTTGTAACCATTTGGGGTATATGCTTTCAGACAGTTTTTTGGAAAAGAGGGAAGAAAAAGCACCCTATCTGACTATTCCTTATCTTATCTTGGCCACAGTCAGATTAAGGTTCATTTCCTAAGGGGCACAAAACTTGACTTGTTTACAACATTAATCGTCTGGGATTAGTCACCGGTGGGATCTCCATTTGCAGGACACCACAGGACTCTGTGTCAACATCAACCATAGCGTGGCAGGACATATAGTTTTTGAACAAGATATGGACCCCATTTACAGAACCAGGGAGGGAAAAGTGCCATATTGACTGAGACCATTTCTTTTCAATAATGTCTGACATTTATTGAAAATAAGGAAAAGACTTTCTCCAGGTAGTGTATTAGAGCAGAGCAGAATGCAGGGGTTACTGTGTTGAACAAAAGGCACACATCAGAGAGACAGTTGCAAACTCAGAAAACTGGGTTATAGGCAAAACTAACTGGTCCACAAGAGAAAATGAGAGACTCGATTTGGCTGCCAGGCACACCTGGGTCTAGGCTGGAACACAAGAGGTTTCTGGGGGTGGGGAGGAAATAGGTCTCGCTGAAGGTGACAGATCCCTTGGGGGGCCAGCTGTCTGGATCACTGTCCAAGGACTGTGGCCAGCCCAGATACCTCCGAGGTGAGTCCAGATCACTAGGAGCAGCAGTCTGTCAGTGGGATGCGATGGATGGCGATGGCAGTGGCAGCGCAGGTCTGTGGGCAGAATGATGTAGTCGTCTGGCAGTCTGGTGGGGAGGAGGGGGCTTGGCAGCGGCGGCAGTGGGTGGTCTGTCCAGTGTGTAACAGGAGCCCAGCTTGCAGCTGGAGCGCAGGACAGCGTCCAAATGTGCATGGGAGGGGCTGGCTGGCTGGAAGGAGAGGGCGGCGGCTCGCTCCAGAGTGAGGCCCAGGGGCGGCAGCAGGAGCCTGGAGCGCTATTCCTGGAACAAAGGCAAGCACTACGCGGGAGGGGACAGGAGCGCAGGGGACATCGCGGCGGCTCGAATGGGAGGGAGGTGCGGAGGGAGGGCGCCTGTGGCGACCCTGGCGGCGGCCAGTAGCACAGCGGGCCCTCCCCAGAGCACCCGCCCCCAGGCTCGAGGGTCTCCCGGCCTAGAAGTCCTCGTCCTCCTCCCATCCAAAGACCCGCTTCATCTCGGCCAGGAAGCCCCGGTAATCATTGAGGAGGGGGCTCTCCTTCTTGATGTAGGGGATCACCCACTGCAGGGCGGGCCCCGTGAGGCGGGTGATGAGGAACGTCACCTTCAGGGCGTCGCTGGAGAATGTGTTCTCGTCCACGAACATGTAGGAGCCCGTCTGCACGATGAACTCCGGGAGCCGGTCGGTATCGCCATCAAACGTCTCGGGAAAGGGAATCGGGTTCCTCCAGCGACGCGTCGCAGGTCGGATCGGCAAGGCCAGGAGGGCCTTTATCAGCTGCACCCGACCGTCCATCGCTGCTCTTCGCTTCGCTGGACGTCAATGGGCTCCACCCGGCTCTGCAGAGGTCAGTACCCAGGCGTCGCCGGAAATGCGTGTCCACGAAGGCCTGCCCAAGCTAGGGTGGGCGGGGCCACGAGCGGGGCTCCAGCCCTCTCATGGACTCCGCCCACAAGGCCGGGTGTTCCCTAGTACGCAGGCGCGTCGTGGGGCACACACTTGCGAAGAAGGGCCTAAAGCCCTCAAGGAGGCAGGGTCGTATCGGAGAGGCTGGGCTGAGGGTTCCTAAGGTGGCGGGACGGGGAGCAGGGGAGGAACCAGGGAGACCTGGTGGTGTACGGGGCGCGAGGAGCTCGCTCCAAGGGTATGTTAGAGGCCCTACCTAGTTCTGGTAGTTGAGGAGTCCTCCCGCTGCACTGGTCCCCACCTCTCATCAGCCCTTGGGTATGCATTCAGGGAGCCTTGGCCCTGGACGCCACTAGTATGAGGTTCTGTGAACACATTTTCCTGCTCCTTCTTGCGTCTCTCAACCAGATTATTGGCTCCCTACTTTGCAACATTAATAGAGAAGCCCCACATATTAGCAAATATAATCCAGAGCAGCATGTTCAAAGAGTAATGCACCACGCTTGAGGGATGGATACTCCATTCTCCATGATGTGATTCTTAGGACCTAGTATTTGATAGCACAACAGGATGACTACAGTCAAAATAATTTAATTGTACATTTAAAAATAACTGAAAGAGTGTAATTGGATTGTTTGTAGCACAAAGGATAAGTGCTTGAGGGGATGGATGCCCCATTTACCATTATGTGATTATTATGCATTGTATACCTATATTAAAGCATTTCACGTACCCCATAAATACATATACCTATCATGTACCCACAAAAATTAGAAAATAAATTTTTAAAAAGAATAATATACCACAAGCAGTTAATGTAAGGAGAGTTAAACATTAAGAAATCTCTTAATTTGTTATAAAAGCTGCCCTCAGTTCTCTGTCACGTTGCCCTGTCTCTAGGCAGTTCACTACACTGCAGCTTGTTTCTTCATGGAACAAAGGGAGAATGTTTCTCCTTGAAAGATGGAGTCATGTATAAACTAACATAATCATGGGAGTTCATCACCTTGCCACATTCTCTTGGTTAGAAGCAAGCCATAGTCCCCACCTACACTGAAAGGTATGACCAGGATATTGGGATGTTGGGGGCCACCTTAGAATCTGTCTGCCATAGCATGGATATACAAATTTGGTGATCCATTCATTTGTTGGAAGATATTTGGCACATTTACAGGTTTTGGAAATTACAAATGAATCAGCTATAAGCATTTACGTACAGATTTTTGTGTGAGCACAGATTTTCATTTTTCTAGAGCAAATTCCTAGAGCAAAGATTTGTGTCATATGGTTCCCATTAAAAACTCTCATCAAACTTAAAAGGGAACTCCTAAATCTGATGAAGAGCATCTACAAAAATCCTACAGCTGTCATACTCAAAGGTGAAAGCCTGAATGCTTTTCACTCTTAGATCAAGAACAAGACACATAGAGGGGAACAACACACACTGAGGCCTATCAGAGGGTTGAGGGTGGGAGGAGGCAGAGGATCAGGAAAAATAACTAACGGCTAATAAGCTTAATACCTGGGTGATGAAATAATCTGTACAACAAACTCCTATGACACAAGTTTAACTATGTTAACAACCTGCACTTGTACCCCTGAACTTGAAAGTTAAAAAAGACGAACAAAACAAGTACATATGCCCACTCTCATCACTTTAGTGCAGTATTGTATTGGAGATTCTAGACAGTGCAATGAGGGCAAAGAAAATAAGGAAAGGAAAAAGTAATAAAAGGCATCTAGATTGGACAGGGCAAAGGCAGACTTTTGTTATTCATACACACTAGGATCGTGCATATAGAAAACAGATTTTCTAAGATCAACAAAAAGTACTAGAACTAAGAAGCGAGTTTAGCAAGGTTGCAGGACATAGGCGAATATACAAAAATCAATTGTATTCCTAGTAACGAACAAGAGAAATTTGAGCTAGAATTTTAAACACCATAAAAACGTAAAAAATGTTAGGGTTAAATATGACAAAAGAGATGAGACTTGTACCCTGAAAACTACAGAGCATTCCTGACATATATTACAAAATATCTGAGTAATGCAGAGATATATTCATGGACTGGAAGATTTAATGTTGTTAGTATATCAATCCTCCCAAAAATTGATATATAGATTCAAAGTCCCAGTGAGTCTTTTAACATATAAAAAACAACTAATTGCTTCTAAAATTCATAGGGAAATGCAAAAAATATATATATGTATTAGCAAAAACAACTTTGAAATAGAAAAAATAAGTTGGAGGACTGATAATATTTGATTTCAAGATTTATAATAAAGCTATTATAAAGCTATTATAAAGCTATTATAAAGCTATTATAAAGCTTTATTATAAAGCTTATAATTGCATAATTGCAGTTCCCTGATAATTATGTTATCTTCTAGAATTAGTGATGTTAAGCATATTTTCATGTTTGCTGGCTGTTTGTGTATCTTCTTTTGAGAAATGTCTATTCATGTCATTCGCCCACTTTTTGATGGGATTTTTTTTTCTTGCTGATTTTTTTTTTAGTTCCTTGCAATTAAGACAATGTGATATTGTTATCAAAATAGACAAATATAGTCATCCCTTAGTATTTACAAGGGATTGGTTCCAGGATCCCTGCAAATACCAAAATCTGAGGACGCTCAACTCCCTTATATAAAATGGTATAATATTTGCGTATAACCTATGTATATCCTCCCATATGCTTTAAATCATATCTAGATTACTTATAATACCTAATACAATACAAATTCTATGTAAATAGTTGTTACCTCATATTTTTAATTGTACTCTTTTTCTAATTTTTACTTTTATTTCAATAGTTTCTGAGGTACAGGTGGTTTTTTGTTACATGGATAAGTTCTTTAGTGGTGATTTCTGAGATTTTAGTGCACCTGTCACCCAAACAGTGTACACTGTACCCAATATGTAGTCTTTTATCCCTCACTCCCCTCCCATCCTTCCCCCCTGGATCACCAAAGTCCATTGTATCAATCTTATGCCTTTGCATCCTCATAGTTTAACTCGACTTCTAAGTGACAACATACAATATTCGCTTTTCCATTCCTGAGTTAACTTCACCTAGAATAATGGCCTCCAGCTCTATCCAAGTCGCTGAAAAAGACATTATTTAATTCCTTCTTATGGCTGAGTAGTAGTACATGTTGTATATATACCACATTGTCTTTATCCACTCGTTGGTTGATGGGCACTTAGGTTGGTTCCATATCTTTGCAATTGTGAATTGTGCTGCTATAAACATGCATGTGCATGTGTCTTTTTCACAGAGTGACTTATTTTTCTTTCCTTATTTCCCAGTAGTGGGATTGCTGGATTGAATGGTAGTTCTACTTTTCGTTCTTTAAGGAATCTCCGTACTGTTTTCCACACTGGTTGTACTAATTTACATTCCCACCAGCAGTGTAAAAATGCTCCCTTTTCCCCACATCCATACCAACATCCATTTTTTTTAGACTTTTAAATTATGGCCATTCTTGCAGGAGTAAGGCGGTATCTCACTGTGGTTTTAATTTGCAGTTCCCTGATAATTGTGTTATCTTCTAGAATTAGTGATGTTAAGCATATTTTCATGTTTGCTGGCTGTTTGTGTATCTTCTTTTGAGAAATGTCTATTCATGTCATTCGCCCACTTTTTGATGGGATTTTTTTTTCTTGCTGATTTTTTTTTTAGTTCCTTGTAGATTCTGGATATTAGTCCTTTGTTGAATGCATAGTTTGTTAACACTGTCTGTCTACTCTGCTGATTATTTCTTTTGCTGTACAGCAGATTTTAGTTTAATTAGGTCCCATTTATTTATTTTTATTTTTGTTGCATTTGCTTTTGGGGTCTTGGTCATGAATTATTTGCCTAAGCCAATATCCAGAAGAGTTTTTATGTTATCTTCTAGAATTTTTATCGTTTCAGGTCTAAGGTTTAAGCCTTTGCTCCACCTTGTTGAATTTTTTTTATAGGGCGAAAGATGGGGATCCAGTTTCATTCTTCTACATGTGTCTTGACAGTTTTCCCAGTACCATTTATTGAATAGGATGTCCTTTCCCCAAATTATGTTTTTGTATGCTTTTTTAAAGATATGTTGGTTGTGTTTGGCTTTATTTCTGGGTTCTCCATTCTGTTCCATTGGTCTACATGCCTATTTTTATACCAGTACCATGCTGTTTTGGTAACTATAGCCTTGTAGCATAACTTGAAGTCAGTAACTGCGATGCCTCCAGATTTGTTCTTTTTGCTTAGTATGACTTTTGCTATGTGGGTGCTTTTTATTGGTTCCATATGAAATTTAAGATTGTTTTTTGTACTTCTGTGAAGAATGATGATGGTATTTTGATGGTAAATGCATTTAATTTGTAGATTGCTTTGGGCAGTATGGTCATTTTCACAATATTGATTCTTCCCATCCATGAGCATGGGGTGTGTTTCCATTTGTGTCATCTATGATTTCTCTCAGCAGTGTTTTGTAGTTCTCCTTGTAAATATATTCCACCTTTTTCATTAAGTACATTCCTAAGTATTTTTATTGAAGTTGTTATAAAAGGGATTGAGTTCTTAATTTGATTCTCAGCTTGGTCATTATTGATGTATAGCAGCAAAAATCCTCAGTAAAATACTAGCTAACTGAATGCAACAGCATATCAAAAAGATAATATGTTATGATCAAGTGGGTTTCATACCAGGGATACAGGGATGGTTTAATATATGCAAATCAATAAATGTACTATATTTATTGGAAGTCAAACTATTGTTGTTCACTAATGATATGATTCTATACCTAGAAAATCCTAAAGACTCATCCAAAAAGCTCCTAGATCTGATAAATGAATTCAATATAGTCTCGGGATACAAAATCAATGTATACAAATTATTTTTTATTTTTTTTTCCAGAATATTTTGATCAGCCGTTGGTTGAACCTGCAGATGCAGAACCCATGGATATAGAGGGCCAACTGTAGATGAATAGAATTGGATATGTAATTCAGAAATAGACCCACACATATATGGATAGCTGATTTTTGTAAAGTTTTGTAAAGGCAATTCAGTGGAAAAGGGATAATCTTTTCAAAATGATGCAGGAAAAGTTGAATATTCATTTACAAAAAAATTAATTTGATCTATATCTCATACCACATGCAAAAATTAACTCAAAAAGGTTAATAGACCTAATGGTAAAACCTAAAATTATAAAGCTCCTAGAAGAAAACAGGAAAAAAAACCTTTTGAAACCTTGGATTAGACAAAGATTTCTTAGCTATCACAACAAAAGCACAATTCTCATAAGCAAAATTTGGTAAATTGGACTTCATCATATTAAAAAGCATGTGCTCTTCAAAAGACAATGTTAAGAGAATGAACAGAGAAGGCACAGGCTGGAAGAAAATATTTGTAAATGGCATATATAATGAAGATTTGAATACAGGATACATATAGAACTCTCAAAACAACAATGTAAATGTCAACAACCTGATTTAAAATGGAAAAAATATCTGAAGAGACACTTCACTAAAAAGGATAAATGTATGACAAATAAGCAACAAAAAAGATGTTCAGGGACATACGAATTTTATGTTTCTTAATAGTAGGAAGTAAAATCAGTCAAATGCATTTTCTGTGTCTATGTGTGTTCTGTGTTCCCTAATTTATGCAGTTAGGGAATTGCAAATTAAAACCACAATCACACCTATTAGAATGGCTGAAGTAAAAAAGAAAACCAACAAATGAAGAACCCAGAACAAAACAAAACCTGACGATACTGAGCGTAAATGAGTTTGCACAGCAACTTAATCTTTCATATATTGCCAGTGGGAATACAGAATGTTAGCAACTTGGGAAAACATATTTGGGAAACAAGTTTCTTTCATCCAGTTTTACACACTATAATTCCTCCTCCACTGAGATGACCACTATTCTGAATTCTATAAGCATTTAGCTTTGCCTATTTTTAACACTGATATAAAGTGAAATCCTAAAGTATATACAAATTTTGTGCCTCACAACTTCTATTCAGTGTAACATCTGTAGCACTCCTCCATATTGCTGTGTGTACTAATACAGAGTTCCATTGTATGACTATGCCATAATTTATTTATCCATTTGCCTAATCTAGTAAAATATAAGAATAATAATATGCCATGATTAAATGAAATTATCCCAGCAATGCAATGTTGTTTTATGAATCAAAAATCAATTATAACTTACTGTACTAACTAAAAGGAACTGTAGCAGACAAAATGGCAATCCCCCAAAGATGTGTGTGTCCTAATTTCCAGAACCTGAAAATATAAAGCAAGAAGGAATTAAAGCTACAGACAGAACAAAAGTTGCTAATCAGTTACACTGAAAATATGAAGATTATCATCGATTATCTAATCATATGAACTCTTAAAAGTGTAAGATGAAGGCAAAGAGGATTAGAAAGAAGCCACATGAGAAAAATTTGACACCCACTATTGCTGACTTTGAAGAGGAAGAAGGTGGCAATGAGCCAGTAAATATGGCATCCTCTACAAGCTGGGAATGGCCCTCATATTACAGAGCAAGAACACAGTACCTCAGTCCTACAACCACAAGGAACTGAATTCTGCCAATAGTCTAAATGAACGGAAAAGAACTTATTTCATAGAATCTCCAGAAAGGAACATAGCCTCCCAGTACCATGACTTTGGTCTAGTATGACCCCTATGGAACTTCTGACCTACAAAACAATAAGATGATAAATTTCTGTTGTTTTAAACCACTAGATTTGTGGTAATTCATTAAGACAGCAACAAAAAGCTAACACAAAGAGAAAATCCATAGGACACATCAATAGACACAGAAAATGCATTTGACTGATTTCATTTCCTACTATTAAGAAATAGATAAAATTCATGGAGGGTATCTTGTAATTTGGAGGAAAGATATATCACATTTAGTTGTACTGGTAGGACACTTTTACTGAATGGCCTGTATGGATGTTTCACAAATATGCATGCTACTCTGCTCATCAGGACTTACATAACCTAGTCAACCCAACTGCGTTGAAAGTATCTATGGCAAACAAGTGATCAAGGTACACATAATCAATAACAAAATATACGACATCATGAACACCTTGATTTGATAAACTAACACACAAAATCTTTGCTGTAGTATACCTGGCAAAAATAACTCATTCTAATCATGAGAAAACATCAGAGGAAAGCAAATCTAGGGGCATTTAAAAAAATTGTTGACCAATAATGTTCAAAAGTGTCAAAGCCGAGGATTTGCAAAGGAACACGGAAGTGCAGATAGCATGGGACAAGGGATAGATATACCAGGCTGACTACTCAGCTTTAAAGAATTTCTAGGCTTTGCTCTCCAAGCACAATGGGCTTAGACCTCACCAAAAAAATCTTCACTCCCCACCCACCTAGAAAGACTTCGCCCCACCCCTACGGTGCGACCCCGCCTCCTCGACCAGTTAAGCCAGTCACCACATTTCCCACCACCTGCTCCGCTGGGTGCCCCGGGACTCCCTGGCGCACTACTGACCTCAAGGCCTTCTGGGCAGAGCTTGCCAAAGCAGCGGGGCCCTTCCCATGGCTCCGCCCATATCCCGGCTCCTCCTCCCCCGACCTGCACTTCCCGCGACGCCCCGGTGCAGCCCCCCCGCCAAGCCCAGCGCAGCTCAGCTAAGCTCAGCCCAGCCAGCGCGGCGCGATGGACGGTCGGGTGCAACTGATGAAGGCCCTCCTGGCCCGGCCCCTCCGGCCCGCGGCGCGTCGCTGGAGGAACCCGATTCCTTTTCCCGAGACGTTTGACGGCGATACCGACCGGCTCCCGGAGTTCATCGTGCAGACGGGTTCCTACATGTTCGTGGACGAGAACACGTTCTGCAACGACGCCCTGAAGGTGACGTTCCTCATCACCCGCCTCACGGGGCCCGCCCTGCAGTGGGTGATCCCCTACATCAAGAAGGACAGTCCCCTCCTCAGTGACTACCGGGGCTTCCTGGCCGAGATGAAGCGGGTCTTTGGATGGGAGGAGGACGAGGACTTCTAGGCCGGGAGACCCTCGAGCCTGGGGCGGGCGCCTGGGGGTGGGTCCGCTGTGCCAGTACACCGCCAGCCCCACAGGCGCCCTCCCTCCGCGCCTCCTCCCCCGAGCCGCCGCGATGTCCCCTGGCAGTGCTCCTGTCCCCTCCCCGCGTAGTGCTTTCTGCCTTTGTTCCAGGAATAGCGTTCCAGGCTCTGCTGCCGCCCCCTGGCTCACACTTTCTCTTCCTGAGCGGGCTCCCACCCCTCTCGTGCCAGCCCAGCTCCCTTCCCATGCACATTTGGATGTCTCATATATTGAGATAAAGCTGGAATACCACACAAGATGACATTGATATATGAGACAGGCCTGGCCATGCCACAGACAGAATAACACATTTCTCCTCCCCTGCACCACCAGACTGCCACAGACGACTACATCATACTGCTCACAGACCTGCGCGCCGCCACTGCCATCGCCATCCATCGCGATCCCACTGGATGATCATTGCTGCTCCTAGTGACGGACTCACCCGAGGTAGTCTGGCTGGCTACAACCCCTGGATAATGATCCAGACAGCTGGCTGCCCCTCAGGGGCCTGTTACCTCAGGAGAGACCCATTTCTCCCCAATCCCAGAGAGACTTTTTGTGTTCACATGAAATGCTAGGCTCAGCTGTGCGCCTGGCAGCCAAATCGCCACCGTGCAGCCCTTCATTTCTCTTTTGTGACCAAGTTAGTTTTGCCCGATCATTTCTCTTCTGAATTTGCAGCATTTTCTCAGGTGCTTTTTGATCAACAACAAAATAACTTGTTTTCTGCTCAACTCTTTATACTACCTGAGAAAAATATTTCCATTTCAATAAATGTCAGACACTATTGAAAAAGAAAGAGTCTGAATGAATATGGCACCTTTCCTCCCTGGTCCTGTAAACGGTCCATGTCTTGTTCAGAAGTGATATCTCAAAAGCTATTCAGTGACTGATGTTGACTCTGCATAAAACATCTACAGAGTCCTGTAGTAACCTGGGATAGTGTCCCCACTGGTGATCATTCTCCTGTCCCGGATGCTGGAATCCTCTAAACCAGTTGACATCCAAGTTCTGGTAATGAATGGTTACCTCATTTTGGCCAATATTGTGAGGTCAGCCAGCAGGCCCTTGGAAAAGGTATCCTCAGCTCCAGGCCGGGCGCCAAAAATGCTCAAGCTCAAACTCACACTTTGGGAAGCCTCAGGAAATGGAAGTGAGATCACGAGGTTGTGAGATCGAGACCATTCAAGGCCATTTGGTGGTGAAACCTCACCCCTCTCTACTAAAAATACAAAAACTAGCCGGGAAGAGCAGGTGGCGCTACCTAGTCCCAGTGCTACTGCAGGCTGAGGCCGGAGAATGGCGCGAACCTCGGGAGGCTGAGCTTGCAGTGAGCCGAGATCCGCCAGGCACTCCAGCTCACATGAGGTGACCTGTCTCAAAAAGGAAACACAATTCCCAAATTGTTACAAAAACCATAAACAATCCCACACAGATTATTGGTGAACAGCTGTAAAATTTTATTTAACCCATGATTCGGGAACCAACAGAATTATATAGGTGCTTTTCAAAAGCATTTATAAATTCTTGATTATGTAGGTAGTGGGAGGAAATGCAGAAATGAGACTGTTAATTTAGATACAAACCTGGTTGATGACCTGCAGGACAATAAAACTATATATAAACTTTCCTAATAAGCAGGAAAAAAATCACTTCTTATGGTTTAGCTGCAGTTTAATCTCTTAGATTTACAGTACTGTAAAAAGCTTATGCTTCCTCACCAACTGTTAGTGAACAAAGTTAAACATACTAATCAGGTGAGCCACAGGTAGACTTATTGGACAATGTTCTGGTATGGTGTGAAAAGGCTGTGCAATCAACTTTTTGCCCCATTTCTAACTGTTGGTGATTTTCCAGAACAGGGAATGAAAGAATGAATCCTACCAGCGTTTTTTTCACTGTTTTTCTCTTTCTTAATTTGAATAGATAAGCTTTTGCCATTTAGTTTAGTCCCTTTTGTGCTGCCATAACAGAATGCAACAGACTGGATCATTTAAAAAGAACAGAAATTTATTTTCTCATAGTTCTGGAAGCTGAGAAGTCCAAGATCAAGTCACTGATATCTGGTGAGGGCCTTTTTGCTGAGTCCTCACACAGTGGAAGGTAAAAGGGCAAGAGAGGATGAATGCCAAGTTCATGTGACAGGAGTGAAGATAGATAAACCACTCCTGCAAGCATTTTTATAGTGACATTAATCCATTCATGAGGGCAGAACTCTCATGACCTAAATAGCTCTCAAAGGGGCGCACCTCCCAACATTGTTGCGTTGGGGATTACATTTCGACATGAAATTGGAAGGGACAAAAATATTCAAACCACAGAATCATTTGTGTGCTGTAGTTTGCAGGGCTTTATATGGTGCTGGAGGTACATTTTCTAATAATGTATCTTGATTATATTTTTGTTCCTCCAAATAATAAAACCACCATTAATTTGCAGTTTAACATATAATTTTAACTCTTGAAATTGAAGGAAAAATCGAATTGCTTAATAAAAGCAATTTATTGGCCAGGCACGGTGGCTCACGCCTGTAATCCCAGCATTTTAGGAAACCAAGGCGGGCGGATCACAGGTCAGGAGATCGAGACCAGCCTGGCCAACATGGTGAAACCCTGTCTCTACTAAAAATGCAAAAATTTGTCGGGTGTGGTGGCAGGTGCCTGTAATCCCAGCTACTCTGGAGGCTGAGGCAGGAGAATCACCTGAACCCAGGAGGCAGAGGTTGCAGTGAACTGAGATTGTGCCATTGCACTCCAGCCTGGGCAACAGAGCAAGACTCTGTCTCAAAAAAAAAAAAAAAAAAGCAATTTATTATTTCATTATTTATAGCATGCTTAAAAACAACTGAAACTCGATTAATTATGAGATGTCAAGGTGCTGGTAGTCTGCTTTCTTGGATGAGTGAAAAGGACAGTGTGTTAAGCACATTCACTGTTTGGATTTAAACATAGATTCTGCTGAAGCAGTTGGAGAGGTGTTTAGAAGCAATTTACCCAACAGAGTAGGCCAACATATTCCCTGTGATCTGTGTCCACTGGCTCTGGAGGTAGGTAGAATGGGCAGGGACCTTATGGGTAACCTTTGAACAATGTCAGCAACTGTATTAGTTCGTTCTCACAGTGCTATAAAGACACTACCCAAGACTGGGTAACTTACAAAGAAAAGAGGTTAAATTGATTCACAGTTCTGCATGGCTAGGGAGGCCTCAGGAAACTTACAGTCATGGTGGAAGAGGAAGCAGACACATCTTACATGACAGCAGGGAAGAGAGAGCATGTGAAGGTGGAACTGTCAAACACTTATAAAACCGTCAGATCTTGTGAGAACTCACTCACTATCATGAGAACAGCATAGGGGAAACTGCCCCCATGATCCAATCACCTCCCACCAGGTCCTTCCCTTGACATGTGGAGATTATGGGGATTACAATTTGAAATGAGATTTGAGTGGGGACACAGAGGCAAACCATATCATTCTACACTGACCCCTCCCAAATCTCACGTCCTTTTTATATTTCAAAACTGATTGTTGCCTTCTCAATAGTCCCCCACTGAGTCTTAACTCATTCCAGCATTAACACAAAAATCCAAGTCCAAAGTCTCATCTGAGACAAGGCACGCCCCCTCCACTTAGGAGCCTGTAAAATGAAAAACCAGTTAGTTACTTCCAAGATACAGTGGGGGTACAGGCATTGGATAAATGCTTCCATTCCAAATGGGAGAAATTGACCAAAGCAAAGGGGCTACAGGCCCCATGCAAGTCTGAAATCCAGCAGGGCAGTCATTAAATCTTTTTTTTTTTTTTTTTGTCGTTTTTTTGGGATGAAGTTTCACTCTTGTTGCCCAGGCTGGAGTGCAGTGGTGTGATCTCAGCTCACTGCAACCTCTGATTCCCAGGTTCAAGTAATTCTCCTGCCCTAGCCTCCCAAGTAGCTGGGATTACAGGCATACACCACTACACCCAGCTAATTTTGTATTTTTAGTAGAGATGAGGTTTCACCATGTTGGCCAGGCTGGTCTCAAATTCCTGACCTCAGGTGATCCACCTACCTCGGCCTCCCAAAGGGCTGGGATTACAAATGTGAGCCACTGCACCCAGCCTAAATCTTAAAGCTCCAAAATAATCTCCTTTTACTCTATGTCTCACATCCAGGGCATGCAGATGCAAAGAGTGGGCTCCCATAGCCATGGGCAGCTCCGCCCCTGTGGCTTTGCAGGGTTCAGCCCCTGTGGCTGCTCTCATGGGCTGGCATTGAGTGCCCGTGGCTTTTTCAGGCACACAATGCAAGCTGTCAGTGGATCTACCATTCTGTGGTCTGGAGGACTATGGCCCCCTTCTCACAGCTGCACTAGGCAATACCCCAGTGGGGACACTGTGTGGGTGCTCCAACTCCACATTTCCCTTCCACACTTCCCTAGCAGAGGTTCTCCATGCGGGCTCTGCCCTTGCTGCAGACTTCTGCCTGGACATCCAGGCATTTCCATACATCCTCTGAAATCTAGATAGAAATTCCCAATCCTCAGTTCTTGAATTCTGTGCACCTTCAAGCACAACACCACATGGAAGCTGCCAAGGCTTGGGGCTTACACTCTGAAGCAATGGCCTGAGCTGTACCTTGGGCCCTTTTAGCCATGGCTGAAGCTGGAGTGGCGGGGACTCAGGGCACCAAGTCCCTAGGCTGCACATAGTGGGGTGGGGCCGTCCCAGGCCACAAAATCATTTTTTCTTCCTTGGCCTCCACGCCTATGATGGGAGGGTCTGCTGTGAAGTTCTCTGACATGCCCTGGAGACATTTTCCCCATGTCTTGGTGATTAACATTCAGTCCTCGTTACTTATGCAAATTTCTTCAGCAGGTTTGAATTTCTCCCCAGAAAATGGGTTTTTCTTTTCTACCACATGGTCAGGTTGCAAATTTTCCAAACTTTTATGCTCTGCTTCCCTTTTAAACGTAAGTTCCAATTCCAGATTATCTCTCTCAAGCTCAAAGTTCCACAGATTTCTAGGGCAGGGGCAAAATGCTGCTAGTCTCTTTCCTGAAACATAACAAGGGTGACCTTTGCTCCAATTCCCAATAAGTTCCTCGTCTCCATCTGAGACCACCTTAGCCTAGACTTTATTGTCCATATCACTGGCAGTATTTAGGTCAAAACCATTCAACAAGTCTGTACTAAGTTCCAAACATTCCCACATCTTCTTGTCTTCTTCTGAGTCCTCAAAACTGTTCCAACCTTTGCCTGTTACTCAGTTCCAAAGTTACTTCCACATTTTCTGGTATCTTTATAGCAGTATTCAACTCTGCTGGTACCAATTTACTGTATTTGTCTGTTCTCACACTGCTATAAAGATACTACCCAAGACTGAGTAACTTACAAAGGAAAGAGGTTTAATTGACTCACAGTTCTTCATGAGTGGGGAAGCCTAAGGAAGCTTACAATCATGGCAGAAGAGGAAGCAGGCATGTCTTAGGTGGCAGCAAGCAAGAGAGAGCATGTGAACGTGGAACTGCCAAACGCTTATAAAGCGATCAGATCTTGTGAAAACTCACTCATTATCACAAGAACAGCATGGGGGAAACCACCCCCATGATCCAATTATCTCCCACAAGGTCCCTCCCTTGACACATGGGGATTATGGGAATTACAACTTGAGATGAGATTTGAATGGGGACACAGAGCCAAATCATATCAGTAACCGCATAGACCCCTCAACAATGCCTCAGCAGTTTTCTTCCTTCTGACAGAATGGCTCTGTCAGGGAATTTTTCCTTGGTCTACACTAGTTCTATCATTACAAGTCTTCTTTTATGCTATAAATATCTTGGGGAGGATAACAGTTCACAAGAATGAATCATGAACATCTTTGCAAGATTTCATAAACAGACAGAAGAAATGGTATTTGTAAGGGGAGAAAGGAGGTTCTTTTTCATTATTGTCTTATTCAGTTTGGGCTGCTATAATAAATTATCACAGACTGGGTGGCTTAAACAACAAACATTTATTTCTCACAGTTCTGGAGATTTGAAAATCCAAGATCAAGGTGTTGGTAGATTTGGTATCTTGTGAGGGCCCTCTTCTTGGTTTGTAGACCACCTTGTTGCTGTGTCATCTAACAGCAGAGAAAGAACACTCCAGTCTGTTTCTTATAAGGCAGTGGTCCCCAACCTTTTTGGCACCAGGAACCAGATTAGCAGAAGACAATTTTTCCACAGACTGGGCTGGGGGATGATTTAAGGATGAATCATTCAAGCACAGTACATTTAATGTGCACTTTATTTCTATTATTATTTAATATATAATGAAATAATTATACAGCTCACCATAATGTGGAATCAGTGGGAGCCCTGAGCTTGTTTTCCTGCAACTGGACGGTCCCATCTGGGGGTGATGGGAGACAGTGACAGATCATCAGACATTACATTCTCATAAGGAGTGCACAACCTAGATCCCTCGCACGTGCAGTTCACAATAGTGTTTGCACTGCCATGAGAATCTAATGCCGTCATTGATCTGACAGGAGGTAGAGCTGAGGCAGCAATGTGGGCCATGGGGAGTGTCTGTAAATATAGATGAAGCTTTACTCCCTTGCCCAGTGTTCACCTCCTGCTGTGCCACCTGGTTCCTAACAGGCCACAGACCAGTATAAGGAGGGCAAGGGGTTGGGGACCCCTATTATAAGGGCATTAATCCCAACATGGGTGCCCCATCCTCATGACCTCATCTAAAATTAATTCGCTCACAAAGGCCCCAACTCCAAATACCACCACATTGGGAATTAAGGTTTCAACATATGAATTTGGGAGTAGGCAAAAAACATAAATATCAGTCAATAGCAATTACTTTGCATTCTTATCACTTGTTATTTTTCTTGGTTTGTTTTTCTCACTTCCTTCTTAGCAATGTATTCTATCCCCCACCATGAAGCTACATCTCCAAAGTGAATGTAAAAGGACAATGCATATAAAGGGCATGAGAGAGAAAATGTAATTCACCCTTTTTTTGGTGGTTGGGGACATTATTGTCCTGAAGCCTATAATTAAGATAAATGTCTGCAAATCTTGTGACACACATGCACAAAAACTTAATATGGGAAATACAGGCACAGAGGGGACATTGTGGCCTTTGAGTGGTTTAATGTCCTGATACTTTGGGTTCCAGGGCAATCCTGGTGGAGAGAACTTGTGTAATAAGAGGCTTGAAAGTACAAGTCTCAAATTGTTACAAACTGTAATTTTCACACAGCTTTTTGGTAAATACCTATCAGTGTTTATTTAACTCATTGTTCAGGGAGTCAGCAGAATGACAGAGTTGGTTCAAAAAGTCATGTAAAGGTCTTTTGGGGAAGGAATGTGGTAATAAGATTAATTTAGGAACAAACTTGGCCAATGCCCAGAAAAATATCACTCCTTAACCATATTTCTCTAAGTTAACCTCTTAAATCTACAATATTGTAGTATTCTTCATAATTAGTTGTTGGTCAGAGTTAAATATCCAGATAGACTCAGATGATCTCAGGTAGGGTTATTAGAAAACTCCCTGCCCTGATATGAAAATGTTGTGCAGAGTCATCTTTTTGCCTCATTTCCATTTTGGGTGATTTTTCCAGAAAAGTGGAAGGATTAATATATATCACACGGGTATAGCTTTACTTTTTTTTCTTTTTGTTTGACAAGTAAACTTTGCTATCCATTAATTCTGTGCCCTGTGATTTGCTGGGATGTAAATAAACTAGAGCTATATTATGTGTACTAAGACTACGAAATTTTATTAATTCAGTAGTTTTTCTATGTTAATATAGCAAAGTCCTGTTGAAGTTAATTGAACAATTTGAATTATTTGAAAAAGGAAGTCTTTTTTAATTTTTATACCATCTACTGGTTTGTTAAAACAGTTGAAACTGGGCCAGCAGTGGTGCCAGTTCAATGTACAGGAATCTGTTTTCCTTGATGATAGAGAGGAATAGTTGGATCAAGCCAGAGTCACAGTGATACCTATACCTGGACATACCTATCCCTGAGGAGCAAGCCCTCTTGGATTCACCATGGGAAGCCATTGTCTGATTTGTGATTCGGTCAACAAGTAGCTGCCCATCCCAGACCTCTGAGCAGAAGCCCGGAACACTCCATCCTTTTTCATACAAACCTCTGGACCATTCTTCTGCTGAGGGCAGAGTGGGCCCCTTAGTAGGAGGGGAAGGAGGTCCTCCTGCTCACCTTCCAATGGAATGAGGGCTTGCGCCTTGTCAATATCTGATTAGAAATGCACTATGTGGTCATTGTAGAAATCTGGGAATATGTAGAATAATACCAAATGGAAAAGGAATATCACCCATAAGAACCAATTTAATATGTTATTTGTTTCTGTTCAAGAGTTGTGTATATGGCTCTTAAGTTACATAATTATAATCATACACAGTTGTGGATCCGCCTATTTTCAGTTATTTTATATCATGAAGCATAACTTATATCAGTATAGCATTTAAGAAAACCTAATTTCAATGCCTGTATAATACATATGTACCATAATATATCTAATATCTTTCTTTGTGATCTATGACTGCCCATTTATTTTGTTATTATAAGTAATGCTCTGATTACCATTTTTAAACATAAATCTTCATATGTTTTTGTGTTTATTTCTTTAGGTGGCAGTGTTAAAATGGAGTTATTATACAAAAGGTATGAACATTTTCAGACTCTGAATACATTTTGGGAAACTGCTTTACAAAATGCATGTATTAATTTTTACTCCCAGTAGTAAACTATGAGATGGCCCCCCTTACTGCACCACATCACTCTTCATCTTTTCTCATTCTTTTAAATTGATAGACCAAAAAAGGATTTTTAATGATTTCTTCCATTTGACTTCTTACGATTATTACTTTAAGGTTGAACCATGTTCATATGTTTGTTGTTCATTTGTTTTTCATCTTCCCTAAGTTGACTGGTCAAATAATATTCCCGCATTTCTTTCAGGGTTGGAGTGTCTTCCAGGTGATTTTAATAAGCTTCTTATTTATGAAGTTTATTAACCCTCAGTGCTGTTATAGCAGATATATTCTCAATTTTGTTTTTTAAATTTTGAGTTTTTACATGTTTAAATAATTTATATTGCCGCTATGCAAGAGAAGGTAATATTCCCATGATATTTTTTGCAGTTTCCTCGTGTTTCATTTTTATGCTTACATTTTAAAATTCATCTGTAATTTATTATTTAACTTATTTACCTATAATCTTTTTTTTTTTTTTTTTGAGACAGTCTCACTCTGTCGCCCAGGCTGGAGTGCAGTGGCGCGATCTCGGCTCACTGCAAGCTCTGTCTCCCGGGTTCACACCTTTCTCCTGCCTCAGCCTCCCGAGTAGCTGGGACTACAGGCACCTGCCACCATGCCCGGCTAATTTTTTATATTTTTAGTAGAAACGGAGTTTCACCGTGTTAGCCAGGATGGTCTCGATCTCCTGACCTCGTGATCCACCCACCTCGGCCTCCCAAAGTGCTGGAATTATAGGCGCGAGCCACCGTGCCTGGCTATAATCTTTTTTTAATCCAAATACACTTTTCAAGAAACACTGGGAGATTTTTTTTTTTTAAACAGATTTTTCATTGAATGGTTTCTATTGATTTGTGAAGGCTGGGTGGTCATGTGTTTCCTTTTGTGTTTTATGGCCCTTTTCTGGGCTATTGTGGCTCTTAGCTCCTCTGCACACTGCACCTTTCCTGGCACCCAGTGTTCTGCCCTGTGATAGAGGTACTGCTGGCAATAAAATTGGAGACACTATACCCAGATTTGGTGGTGAGTTCCACCTGCCACAGCTGAAAGCTATACCTCCAAACTTAGTCCACCCTCAGGGAGGTGGAATACTTACCTATCGGACCCATTGCACCTATATGGTGTCTGTAACAGGCCAATAAGCTGTATGGGTAATACCTCATCACCTTGTCATACAAGCCTGAAATATTATAACACTCTGAATATCCTGAGTCCAACTCTAGTTATGAATAACAGAGTCAATCCTAGCCTAGAAGCAGACATCTGGTATAAACTGTGATTAGCCACCTTGCTCTCACCTTTGTCTCTCTTCCTGTTGCTAGTAGACTTTTCACTTGATGTCACGATCTAGGCCTAATGTTTACAGATTTGTCCTTTTGGTTGAATACCAGCCCACCTCTTTGGATACTGTTTTGTATTATTTCCTCTAATCCTTTGGGACTTGAACACCCATTAGAAACAACCAACTCATGAAGTGCTTGCATGTGAGATTTAACCTTAACCAATTCCTCTTTCCCAAAAGAGGAGGGTGGTGTAGAGATTAGCCAGAGAACAGGCTTTGCTGTCCTTTGATAGCAACTGGCAAGAGCAGTAAGCAGATGGCATCCTCAGACTGGACATCATAGGAGACACTGACCATTAGAATGAACACAGTCTTGGAGAGCGGAAAACAATTGTCTCAGGAGTGACACTAAGACATTGTGGTGCACTGAGAAGTCCATGCCATCTGAACAATTACCCTGATGAAAAGGAGAGAGCATTTTGGTGCAAGTCACGGTGAGGTCTTTCCCAGCAGTAGCCATAGCTTCAGGATAGTGAACAGGTCATGGCTTCCAAGGTACCACTCTATTGGAGAGCAGAGTGTCAACACTTCAGCATTAAAACTGACCCTTCAAACTGAAAACACTCTTTCTGACCTAAGGGCAGCGCTATCTAATCAGAAACATCCAGAATAATGTTTGACCAAGTATCTTGGATACCATGGCCAAGCCAAGTTGAAACATAAAATTAATCATCACAAGTCCACCCCCTATCAAATTGACACCCGTATCCATCTTCTTAAACCATAGTTAATCTCCAAATAAATACAATAACACGGTCATAATTCTGCCTAATGTGATACCATTGTCCTGTGTACAACCAAAAAGGTACTAACCCTTTCCCTAGAGGAGGAAATAAATCCCTTGAGTGATGTTTACTCCTCTCCTCAATATTCCACAACTTAAGTACTATGACATAAAGTTAATAATACTTAAATTCCATTACATAAAGTCAATATATCTTATGTTATATGATAAGGGAATAAGAGAGGAAAGAAAGATACACACTAAAACACATAAAAATGTGTTCATAGCAAAATAAAAAGGAAATACTCATGACAATTACAGTTCTTGTTTCTGTAACTGATCATGTGATTGTGTTCTTCTTCCACTGCCCTCTCTGTATACCCTTTGCCCTCAGCCAGCACCTCGGCTGGTCATGGTTCTTTACCTAATGGGGTGACCCAAACCTTCATTACTGAAGGTTCTGGGACATTAGTAGTCCTGTCTGGATTGGGTTGTTGTACCCTTCTGTTAACTTTAATCACAAGGCATGATAATATTGAGATGCCCTAAGGGATCTCCTACATTCCAGACTATTCTTCCTTTCTTCGATTGTGGAGCTGTAGTACTATTTCCTCTTGATAAGATCAGTCACCCCAGTCAGCACTGTAACTCCTTTCTTTGTCCACTGATTCAGAGGCATGAGGAACCCAAAGTGGCCAGCTGGCAGTCTTAACTTCCAGTTCAGTGGAATTGTGTCTTCTGGTGGAAGCATTCCTCCCTCTGAAACCAAGAACTCCGGTCCAGTAGACCATAAAGTCACAGAAACCGGAAGCAAAAATTTTGCTAGTGGATCTCTAGAGCAAATGGTGAGTGATGCTACTCCCAATCCCACCCCGTGATTCCTGGGCCCATAAGTCGTGACTATGGGAGAAACAACCCTACATATTGGATACTGATTCAGAGCATATACAGCCTTCTGAAGAACCTTTCCCCAGCCCTGCAAGGCACTGGCACCTAGGTGGTGCTGTAACTGAGCCTTCGAAAGGCCTTTCCACCATTCCATCAAGCCAGCTGCTTCAGAAGTGTGGAAAATGAGGGAAGTTATGCATATACCTAACAGTTTGGAATCCCACTTACCAAGGCTAATATAGTTACTATTGCCTATGAGTTTGCAACCTTCCTGAAACTGAGACCTATGCTAAGCCACCAATATATCACAATTTCCAAAAAGCTACTTGGTGGCAAATTGATTATATTGTGCCCCTTCCATACTAAAAGGGTTAAGAGTTTGCACACACAGGAATAGATAAGTATTTCCAGAAAAGGTTTGCCTTTTCTCCCCCTCACAGTCTCAGCACTATCTGGAATCTTATAGAATGCATGATCCACAGGCACGGAAGTCCACGTAGCATGGCATCTAACCCAGGGACCCACTTCACAAAGAAGGAGCTGTGGGAGTGCTCCTGAAACTATAGGATCCACTGGTCATGTCACCTATGATACTATATAGAAAGAAGCTATAATCGTAGCATATTTTAATGGTCATCTAAAGACATAGTTAATGTGTGATCTCAGAAGAAATACTCTGCAAGGATGGGGTGGCATCCTTTGGACCTACTAGATGTGTTAAATCAGAGAACTCTATACAGTGCTGTGTCATTAATAATAATAATACATAGGTACAAGAACCAAAAGGTAGATGCAGGAGTAGCCCTATTTATCAGTACTCCAAATGATACACTGGAGTAAACTTTATCCCACATCCCAACAACTCATAGCTATGCAAAGTTAGAGGTCCTTTTTCTCAAGGGGGTGCAGTTTTGCGAGGGGACACAGCAAGTGTCCCTTTGAACTATAAGCTACAATTATCACCTGGGCACTTAAGACTTCTTGTTTCCCTGGACCAGCAGGTGAGAAGAGTCAATTACTAGCAGGGGTAATTGACCTTAATCAGCAGGAAGAAGTTAAGATGCTTTATACAATTGGTACAAAAAGGAAAATGTGTAGAACTCAGGTAATTCACTCGGGCACCCTGTGGTACAGCCTTGCTCAATTTTAACTGCATATTTGCAGCCACTCTGGGCTGAGGATAGGGTTGTTAAGGCCTCAGGCCCTTAAAGAATGAAGATTTGGGGCTCATCACTAGGTAAACCACCAAGATTTGCAAGGTGAGTATACTGGTCAGGGTTCTCCTGAGAAACAGAACCAATAGGAGATAGATTAGATGGATGGATGGATGGATGGATGGATGGATGGATGGACGGATGGATAGATGATAGATAGGTAGGTAGGTAGGTAGATAGATAGATAGATAGATATAATAGAGATTTATTAGGGAAATTGAGTCATGTGATTATGGAAGTTAAGTCTCACGAACTGCCATCTGTTAGCTGAAGAATCAGGAAAGCCAGTGGCATGGCTCAGTCCAAGCCCGAAGGCCTAAAAACCAGGGGAGCCAGTGGTGTGACTCTCAGTCCCAGGTCAAAGGCCTAAGAAGCTGAGGGGCTACTGGTGCAAGTCTCAGGGCAGAAGATGGGCATCCCAGCTTCAGAAGAGAGAGAGCAAATTAACATTTCATCTGCCTTTATGTTCTATCCAGGCCCTCAGCAGATCAGATGGTACCTGCCCACATTGGGTGAAGGTAGATCTTCCTTACTCAGTCCACAGATTCAAATGCCAATCTCTTTCAAAAACACTGTCACAGGCACACCCAGAAATAATGCTTTACCAGCTACTTGGTATCACTTAACCCAGGCAGGTAGACATGTAAAATTAATCATCACAGTGATATCTGAAAATGATGGAATTTTGGAATGGATATTAGAGGAAGAAAAGAATGAGTAGCAAATTATGGCCTGGAGACCAATTACAGTGGCAGGGGCTGTGGTTCATTATACTAATCTATGTCTTCTAAGTTTCCTCTTAGGTAAAAAGGGCCATAGAAACCACAAAGTAGATATTCCCCTAACCTGCATGGATATCTGTGCTGTACAAGGGGTAAACAGGTAGCCAGGGAAGTGTGTCACTCGGATCTCTCTTCAAGACAAACATCTATGAGGATGATAGTGAGCAGCCACCTTTCAGCTGCTGCACTTTTAGAACGAATGCAGTGTTTACACTGAAGTCATGCTCTCCTCAGCTCCTACCAGCCAATGAAGCCAGGACAGGACATTCCTGTCTGGCACAGAACTTCAGTAACAGATAGTCCACTCTGGATTCCCTATCAGCTGGAATGAGATTTTCTCAGACAAGAACTGCAGACTGAGGCTCTTCCCTCCTTCCCTTTTTCCTTTCATAAGTATCAGACCTGCATCATGGTCTGCTCCACCTTTCCCTTCTCACCTTCTCCTTTATCCTCCACAGGTGTTTTCCCCAAGAAATCCCTCAAATGTCTAATTCCTTCTTGGCATCTGGTTGTTGGAAGATCTAAAATCACGAAAGACAAAAATTACAAACTGGACTTCATATAAATGAAAATCTGTTGCTTTTCAAAAGATAACTTTCAAAAAATTGAACAGGAAGGTACACAGTTAGAGAAAACATTTGACATACATGTATATGACAAAGGATTGGTCATATAAAGACCCACTATAACTTAGTAAGAAAAAGAAAAAAATGACACAATTTTTAAGATGGATCACTTGAACAGATTCTTCATAAAAGAAAATATACGAATGGACCATAAGGACATGAAAAATATGCTTAATGTTACTATTCATCAAAGAAATAAAAATTTCCACCCCAGCAAACCTTAAAACACAAATCTGATCAAATCAGTCCCGCATTCAATATCTTTCCGTTGTTCCCTACTGAGTACAGGATAATTGATATATGCCTTAGCACAACAAACATGACCCATTATGATGTAGCCTTCCATCTATGCCATCTAAACTCCTACCATGTCCTTTTCCTAAATTTTACATGATTAACCACACTCTCTCATTCTTCTATATCTCAGATAGAGGTGGCCTCTTAGATTGGAGTCAAATCTCAACTCATTTGCTACTTCCTCTATTGAGATGTTCCCTGCCTCATGTAGGTAAGATTTAAATGTTCTTTCTACTATGTTCCCACTCTGCCATATACAGGCTTCAAGTCATTATCATCCTAAAAAAATAATAAAATTATTGTTGTTATTATAGTTACGGTACATCCCATCTATTTAATGATCAGAACTTTATATTCATGATCTTACTGAATGCCCATAAGGACCCCAATATATAGGTGTTATTTGACCCACTTTACATATGAAAAAATAGTGGCTTAGGAAGGTTAAGGAATTTATATAATGTCATATAAATGGTGTAACCAAGCATGGTCTCAAGTCCTTCTTAATCAAATCCAAAGCTCAGACTCCACATACATATATTTCCACTACAGCCAACTTTACAGTAAATTCCTTGAAGGCTTGGACCACAATTCTGCAATGATGTAACAACAGTTCATAGTACAGTACCTGGAACATAGGAAGTACTTACTACGTAACTGATGATGCATGATTGAACCAGTCAAATAATCAAGGTTTACAGAGAAGGTTAAAGGAAATGACATATGAATTGTGAAAGAAAATACTAAACTAGGCATTATAATTATATAATGTTAACCAGTTAAGACATAGAACCTGAAAATTAGAGAGCTGAATGCACCAATGTAATTCACCACCAATATAATAATTTCTCAAATTTCAATATGTTGTTGTGAAAACATTTATCTGTATTGCTAGCACCCTCTTGTGTCTCTATGTCATCATTTCATATAAAGATTTTTGGATATATAAGAAATTATTAGGACAATTTATAATTCCAAAATGTTATCCAGGTCCCAAGACAAGTATATAGATCTACTTATTAGGAGACACTTCTGAGGAAAAGGAGAGGATTGAAGAGGGAGTATACTGACTTGTCATTTCTGAAAAGCTGTGCAGGATGGACCAGAAAAAAAAAAAAGTTGCATACATGCTAATGGGGCCAATACAAGGGTTAATGCGCTGAACTGCACTGACATTAATTTTCTCTCTTCCTTTCCCTCCCTCTCTCCCTAATATTTGTTTGGTCAAATATTAGTCTGAGTGTGTCTGTGAGAGTGTTTGGGGCTAAGATTAACATTTGAATCAATAGACTGAGTAAAGCAGATTTCCCTCCCCTCATCCAATCAGTTGATGGCCTGAAGAGAACAAAAAGGATGATTCTTCCAGTAGTAAGAGAGAACTCCTCCTTCTTGGCTGCTCTGAGCTGAAACATCTGTTCTCCTTGCCTTCTGACTTGAGCTGAAACATCAGCTCTTCTTGGGTCTTGAGCCTGCCAGCTTTCAGATTGAAGCATATACTGTTGGCTCACCTGATTCTCAGGCCTTTGGACTCAGACTGGGCATCAGCTCTTCTGGGGTTCCAGCTTGCTGACCAGATCTTAAGACTTCTCAGCATCCATAATCATGAGAGCCAATTCTGTATGATAAATATACAACAGAAGATATACATACATATATCTATATCTATATATCCTATTGGTTGTTTCTCTGCAGAACCCAAACACAACCTTTTAACATCACACTGGAGCATTGTCTTATAAGCCCAACCGTAGAACATCTGACTCTATCAGGATATTTAACTTTGACCAATAATTAATGAGGGAGCAAAGGCTTTTTACAGCAAAATACATTTAGAAGTTAACCTAGGCCAAGCGCAGTGGCTCATACCTGTAATCCCAGCACTTTGGGAGGCTGAGGCAAGTGGATCACTTGAGGTCAGGAGTTCGAGACCAGCCTGGCCAACATCGTGAAACCCCATCTCTACTAAAAATTCAAAAATTAGCCAGGTGTGGTGGTGCATGCTTATAATTCCAGCTACTCGGGAGACTGAGGCAGGAAAATCACTTGAACCTGGGAGGCACAGGTTGCAGTGAGTGAAGATCACGCCACTGCATTCCAGCTCGGGCAACATTGAGAGACTCCGTCTCAATAAAAAAAAAAAAAAAAAAGAATTTAACCCAAATAATAAAAAGGAATGATTATTTATTTTCTGTCCATTAAAGGTTATAATTTTACTTACCTGCACATTACTAACCAGGCTTCTACCTAAATTAGTCATAGTTTTGTATACCTTATTCCACTGGCTCCACAAATCAAAGCAATATAAATGTAAATGCTTTTTCTGAAGTACCTAAGCCATTCTGTTGGTTCCCTGAATAGTGGAGTAAATACTACTTTGATAGCTGCTCACCAAAGAGGTGTGGGATTTATGTTCTGTAACAATTTGGGATTTGTGCTTTCTAGCCATTTTTTGGAAATAAGGAAACCTTTTTCAAAAAATTTTTCCACAGCTCTTCACATCACCTTGGCCAAAATCAGATCAAGGTCTACTTTGAAAGTGGCATGAAACTGACTGGTTTAGAAGGGCCATCATTTGGCATTAGATGGTTGCCATTAAAGTCTCCATCCCTAGGGCACCACAGGACTCAATCTTTTGTTTTTATAATGCAAGAGTCAACTTTAGCCATAGCATGACAGGGCACACAGTGTTTGAACAAGATATGGACCCCATTTACAGAACCAGAGAAGGAAAGGTGCCATATTCATTGAGATTTCATTCTTTTTTAATAGTGTCTGACATTTATTGAAAATAAGGAAAAGACCTTTGTACAGGTAGTGTATTAGAGCAGGGCAGGGAGCAGGGGTTACTCTGTTGAACAAAAGGCACCCATCAGAGAGACAGTTGCAAATTCAGAAGAAAACTGGATTCTAGGCAAAACTAACTGGTCCACAGGGAAAAAAATGAGAGATTGGATTTGGTTGCCAGACACACCTAAGCCCTGGCAGCCATGTGGCAGAAGCACAAGAGGTCTCGGGATGGGGAGGAAATGGGTCTACCTGAAGGTGACAGGCTCCTTGGGGGATGGCCAGCTGTCTGGATCATTGTCCAGGGGCTATGGCCAGCTCAGATACCTCCTAGGTGAGTCCAGATCACTAGGAGCAGCAGTCTTGGTGGGATGCGATGGATGGCAATGGTCTGTGGGCAGAATGATGTGGTCGTCTGGCAGTCTGGCAGTCTGAAGGAGTGGAGGGGGGTTGGCAGCGGCGGCTGTGGGTTGTCTGTCCAATGTGTAACAGGAGCCCAGCTTTGTGCAGCTCCTGCGCAAGCTCCGCCCACAAAGCCCAGTTGTCGCCAGTGCACCGGAGAGTCACCAGGCACACAAGGGCAAAGGGACCAACGCGGGGACGGACCTATCGCAGTTGAGGAGGCAGAGTCGGATCAAAGGGGCGGGGCCGATATTTCCCACACTGCGCAGGGAGGAGAGGCGGGGAGCAGAGGAGGAGCCCATGGCTGCTAGTGTGCATGCGGAGGTGGAGACCGCTGCTGGTGGAGAGCAGAAGGTTCATGTTCTGAATGTTGATGAGGCACCCCACCCTGTTCCTCAGTCATCAGCTGTAGGGTATTCCTTCACAGACCCTGGGCTCTGGATGCCACTTGAGTGGAGGTTCTTTTTAAAAATATTTTAATGTTTAATTTTTGTGGGTACATAATAGGTGTATGTATTTATGGGGTACATGAGATATTTTGAGATGAGTGAAGCTCTGTGAACACATTTTTCTGCTCCTTCATGCATCTCTCAGTAGAGAAGTATTGCATGTGGGTTACAGATGTGGTTTCCTTGCAACATTTAATGGGAAAACCCCAAACATTAGAAAATATAATCCAGAGCAGCATATTCAAGGAATAATGCACCATGAGCAGTTAATATAAGGAAGGTTAAATGTTAGGAAATATCCTAATTTACTGTATGTATTAAGTTCTTGTTTATGATTTGCGTAGTTGTCTGATTCATTTGCTTACAGGGCTTATGCAGGCAAACCTCAAAAACTGAGGCTCACCCAGGGAGGGTTTTTGGCTTCACTCAGGAAAGAATTCAAGAGTGAGCAGACAGTGAAATAAAAGCAAGCTTATCAGAGCCACTGTATGCAGCAAATTGGCTGCTCCATAGACAAAGGAGAGCTATTCCATAGGTAGACTGGCCCAGAGTAGCACTTGTGGAGTGCTGACTAGCTTTATTTATATCCACTCTTAATTGTACCCTAAATAAGGGGCGGGTTATTCATGAGCTTTCTGAAAAGGGGCAGGGAATTCCCAGAACCATATAAGGTAACTTCTGAGTCATTTCCATGGCATCATTTACAAACTGTCATGGCATTGCTAGGAGTGTCTTATGCAAATGCACTATAATTCCTAGTCATATCTGGTTTTGGCCCATTTCTTTGCTATATCCAGTTTTGATCAGCAGGGTCCTGAAAACAAGCCCTGCTCATCTCACACCTCAGTACAGTCCTGCCACAAAGTATTAAATCACAAGATACCTATTATTTCTTCAATATCTACCTTTTTCCAAGGTTCATATTGTACCACATCCTCAGTATGTCAATAGTTCTCACATATTTTGTAAAATGGGTAAAACTCTTCTAAATACGCAGATGTCTATACAGTAGTACTAGATGGGAAGGAGACAATGAGGGAAGGGGTAAAAGACAAACATGTTCATATACTAGGAATGTAGTTTAAGTTTGGATTGAAAAACAACTTCCCTGAAAGAGCTGGTTATAATGGAATTTCCAGAAATCTTCCTTTGTCCACCAAAAAGGACCTGAAAACCCCCAATCCAAACTTTTTAAAACTACACTTACGAAATGCCATAAATGATCATCAAAGCAGTAGGAGGGAGGAGGATGAATGTATCTTTCATTTAGGTATAGTTTGTGACATAGCCTCTTTTGGTTTTTTGTTTGTTTGTTTGTTTTGTTTTGTTGAGACAGAATTTCGCTCTTGTTGCCCAGGCTGGAGAGCAATGGCACGATCTTGGCTCACCACAACCTCCTCCTCCCGGGTTCAAATGATTGTCCTGCCTCAGCCTCCCGAGTAGCTGGGATTATAAGCATGTACCACCATGCCCGGCTAATTTTGTATTTTTAGTAGAGACAGGGTTTCTCCATGTTGGTCATGCTGGTCTCGAACTCCCAACCTCAGGTGATCCACCAGCCTCAGCCTCCTAAAGTGCTGGGATTACAGGCTTGAGCCACCGCTCCTGGCCTGTGACAAAGCCTCTTTAGCTGCCGGTTGATCAGTAAAAACCTTTAAAGCACCAGAAGTGCTTTGAAAGTTTGAGGTAGAGGCCGGGCACGGTGGCTCAAGGCTGTAATCCCAGCACTTTGGGAGCCCAAGGCAGGCGGATCATGAGGTCAAGAAATCAAGACCATCCTAGGCAACCAACAAGGTGAAATCCCATCTCCACTAAAAATACAAAAATAAGCTGGGCGTGGTGGCGCACGTCCGTAGTCCCAGCTACTCGGGAGGCTGAGGCAGGAGAATTGTTTGAACCCAGGAGGCGGAGTGAACCGAGTTCGCACTCCAACCCAGGCAACAGAGCAAGACTCCATCTAAAAAAAAGAAAGAAAGAAAAAGAAAGAAAAAAGAAAGAAAGAAAGAAAGAAAGAAAGAAAGAAAGAAAGAAAGAAAGAAAGAAAGAAAGAAAGAAAGTTAGTTTGAGGTAGAAAAGTACTGAACATACTACTTGTCTATATTAGTAATGGTTTAATGGCTAGGCAAATTTTCTAAGCAGCAAAATGACTCCAGGATAGATCTTGCTCTCCAACACTAAATGTAGGAGAATTTTTAAAAATATATTTACGAGTAGATATAGGGAGAACAGAAAATTACAAGGCAGAGGACAAAAGAATCAAGATGATGCTATGTTGTATGAGGCTAGAAAACCTGACAACTTTGAAAGCCCCAGAAAAATATCATTGTTTATAACTCACTTATTTTATTATATCCATATATTGAGTCCTTTTCTTTCCACCTACTAAAGAATCCCACACTCAGCCTTTAAGCATTCTCCATTTCTTTGTCAATCTTGAAGCTAAGTACCTGTTACAGTCATTTTTGGTGCAGGTAACTGGAAGCTGCCAGCAAAAGACCTTGAATGTGGTGTCTGACATTGTTTGATAGTTTTTACTAATTGCTGTCTGAGACTTTTTTCTGCATACTTTATGATCTTAATAAACTTATCGGCCGTTTGGAATTCATTTGAAACAGTTAATTAAGCATGTACAACTTCCATCTCTTCTCCCCTAAACTGTTCTGTCCTTTAGTCTCTTTTGTGAGTTCATGGGACTGCCATCCATCCAGGCAGCAGCACCAGTAAACTCCCAGTAGCTCCTGACTCTTTATCTTCCCTCACTTCACGTAGGAGACGCTGTACATTCACACCATGCCATGCCATAGGTTAAAGTGTTTGCCCATATTTTTCATTCCCTAAAACTTTAATAGCTCCAGCATTCATTACCACCCACCTGGACTCTTAACAACCTGCTTGTAACTAAGTGACATCTTTTGTTGTTGTTGTTGTTTTGTTTTGTTTTGTTTTGGAACGAAGTTTCACTCTTGTCGCCCAGGCTGGAGCGCAATGGCAAGATCTTGGCTCACTGTAATCTCTGTCTCCTGGGTTCAAGCGATTCTCCTGCCTCAGCCTCCTGAGTAGCTGGGATTACAGGCACCCGCCACCATGCCCGGCTAATTTTTGTATATTTAGTAGAGACGGGATTTCACCATATTGACCAGGCTGGTCTTGAACTTCTGACCTCAGGTGATCCACCCGTGTCGGCCTCCCAAAGTGCTGGGATTACAGGTGTGAGCCACCACGCCCGGCAAAGTGACGTCTTTTCTTCAGTGACTCTCTATTTTTATTTGTTCTGCACACTGACACCCAAATGGCAGATTTAAATGCATAATAGATCTTGTTGTTCAAGGCCTTAAACTATCAAAGTTTCTTCAAGCTTATAGCATCCAACCCAAGCTTCTCTTCTCTGGGCTGCTTCTCCCACTTATCTTTTGCCATTTACATAATTCAGTCTCTCCAATCAGGCCAGACTATGTCTGATTGGAGTTATTCCCTGAGAAGCCATATTTTCTCACACTCTTGCTTCTGTGCAAGCTCCGCATCTCTGCCTCCCCTCCCTCCTGCTGTGAATTCACCATTTGCATCTCAGGTCCTTCACCTCTGACCTGAGGACCTGGGCTGTTTCCTCTGAGGCTCTCCTGGGGCCTGGATGTGCTGACTCACTCTTGTTAGGAATGTTACATATAAAAGGAATTAGAGAAAGTAGATTAATGTGGGCTAGAATGGCACAGGAAGGTTTCAGGAAGGAGGTGAGATTTGACCAAAGCATGCAGAAAGATGTTAAAATAACAATCATAGCTAACTTTATGTGAAAACTTAGTATGTTCCAGGAGCTATTCTAAGTGTTTTCTATTAACTCACCTAATGTCATGGCAACTGAATAAATGGTTCTTATTGGTACCTTCTATGATCTGAATGTTGGTGTCCCCTTAAAATTTTTATGTTGGAGCTTAATACCCAATGTACTGGTAATAAGAGGTGGGGCCTTTGGGAGGTGATTAGGTCATGAGGGCTCTGCCCTCATGGATGGGATTAGTGCCGTTATGAAAGAGGCTTGAGGGAGTTGTTTGCCTATTCTACAATGTGAGGACACATAGAAGGTGCCATCTATTACCAACAGGCCCTCACTAGACACCAAATATGCTGGCACCTTTATTTTGGACTTCCCAGGCTCAAGAACTATGAGCAATAAAGATCTGTTGTTTATAAACTACCCAGTTTAGTGTATTTTGTTATAACAGTCTGAACAGACTAAGACAGAAATTGATATTATGAAGTAGGTGTTGCTATAACAAATACCTAAAAATGTGTAAGTGGCTTTGGAACTGGGTAATGGGTAGAGGTTGAAAGAGTTTTGAAGTCCATTGCTATGGGTGGACTATAAAAAGTCATTCAGGAGAGGGACCAGAAATAAATGAGAACTGTAGAGAAATCTTCAATCTTCTTAGGGATTATTTAAGTGGTTATGGTCAGAATGTTGGTAGAAATAGGGACAGTAAATGCCATTCTGATGAGGCCTCAGATGGAAATGAGGAACATGCTATTGGAAACTGGAGGAAAGGAGATACTTGTTATAAAGTATCAAGAAACTTGGCTGGATTGTGTTTGTGTCCTGGTTGCTTTGTGAAAGGTAGAGCTCCTGAGCAATGAAATAAGATATTTGGCAGTAGAAATTTCTAAGCAAAGTGTTGAGGATATGGCATGACTTCTTTTGACTGCTTATAATAAAATGTAAGAGAGAAATGAGCGAAAGACAGAATTTATAATCAAAAAGGAAGCAGATCTTAAAGATTTGGAAAATTCTCAACCAGGTCATGTTGTAAAGAATGAAAAAAAATGTGTTAAGGAAAGAACACCAAAGGCATAGCCAAGCAAATGTTTGATAAGGAGATTAGTATGAATAAAAGGAAGCCAGATGCTATTCATCAAGACAATGAAAGAATGATCCTGAAGGCACTGCAGAGATCTTTGGGGCTGCCCTGCCCGTCACAGGCCGGAATGCCTGGGCCTTGTGGTCAGAATGATTTCAAGGCTCTGCTCCCTGCATTCTGTTGCAGTGCTCCTCATTCACCCCAGCTGTGGCTCAAGCAGGCCCAGGTGCAGTTCAGGCTGCCTCTTTAGGAGGCACAAGTCATAAACCATGGTGGCATCTACATAGTGCCATCTCCACAGGTGCACAGGGTGTACAAACTATGGGGGGCATGGCTACTTCCACCTAGATTCCAAATGATACACAGAGAACCTCAGGGCCCAAGCAGAGAACTGTCACAGTGATGGGGTTCCTGCAGAGAGTCCTCACTAGGGCATTGCCCAGTGGAGATATGGGAGTGGGACTGCCCCCGAGACCCCAGAATGGTAAATCCACTGGCATGCAACTCCAGCCTAGAAAAGCCACAGTCATAGGCTGTGGTGTGGACTGTGTTCAGTAAAACCATAGGGACAAGGCTGCCCAGACCCTTGGAATCTCAACCCCTAGCCCAGTGTTTCAGAAGGTAGGACATTAAGTCACAGACAACTATTCTGGAGCCTTAAGATTTAATGTTTGTCCTGTTGGGTTTTGGATTTCATTGGGACCTGTTATCCCTTTCTTTTTTCCTACTTCTCCCTTTTGGAATGGAAACACCTGACCTGTGCCTGTCCCGTGCCTGTCCCATAATTGTATACTGGAAACATATAACTGGTTTGATTTTACAGGGTCACAGCTGTAGGGGAATTTGCATCAAGATGAATCAAACCTATGGCTGTCACCCATATCTGATTTAGATGAAACTCTGGAATTATATTTTTGAGTTGGTACTGGCACCAATAAGAATTTTCAGGCTATTGGGATGAAATGAGTTTATTTCGCATGTGAGAAGGACATGAATTTTGGGAGGCTAGAGGCAGAATGCTATGGCTTGAATGATGGTGTCCCCCCCAAAAAGTGTATGTTGGAGCTTGACACCCAATGTGATAGTATTAAGAGGTGAGGCCTTTGGGAGATCATTAAGACCTTTGGGCTCTGCCCTCGTAATGGGATTAATGCATTCATAAAAGAGACTTCAGAGAGCCTGTCTGACCCTTCTACCATGTGAGGGCACATAGATCTGCCATGTGAGGGCACAAAGACGGTGCCATCTATTACCAACAGGCCCTCGTTAGACACCAAATCTACTGGCACCTTCATTTTGGACTTGCCAGCCTCAAGAACCCTGAGCAATAAGTTTCTGTCATTTACAAATTACCCAGCCTAAGATATTTTGTTATAGCAGCCTGAACTGATTGAGACAGTATCACATTTTACTGGTAAAGAAACTGAGGCACAAAAACCCTTAACAGATAAACAGATGGTAGGAAGAAGAGCTGTGACATTAACCCAAACAGCATGCCTTGAACCTTTTTACTTAATCACTGTCCATAGTGCATAGTAGATAAAAAGTAATAGATTATTTTTCCAGACAGGCTATAGGTGGGAGATGAAGTATGGATGGAACAAGAGTGATCTGTGACCACAGATTGTGGATACATAGGTGAACTGAGAAATAGGACCTGTGTGGTGTCCTGGCATTGAGAGGGTCCAGCCATGTGTCCATCTGCAGAGGCTAGTCAGAGAGACAAGCCTCATCAACAGGTATGGAATGAGTTAGGTGTTCCTGGGAATAGGATTCCCATCAACAGCCATGGTCTTCATTCTCTTCCCTCCCCATGATACTTAAGTTCCCAGATTCATCGCTTCAGTGATTGCTGCACAAAGCTCGCAACAACTCTCCTGCCCCTCCAGATCTTTGTATAAAAAATTTTACCCCAAACCCCAACTTGGGAAAAACTCATTTATAAACATTCCCTGAGCTTGTAAAGGAACAGCCAGACTCTAGTGGATAAGGTATCCATCAAAGCCAATGGTTGTGTTCTTTTTAAAATTGACAAATAATTGTATATATTTATGAGGTACAGTGTGCTGTTTCGATATATGTATACATTGTGGAATAATGAAATCAAGCTAACTAAAATATCCATCACCTCACATACTTATTTTTTGTGCAATAGATCAAAAAATTTAATTCCTCCTGTCTAAGTAAAATTGTGTGCCCTTTGACCAACATCTCCCCATTTCTCCCTGATCCTGCCTCTAGTTAGTTCTAAATTGTGGTTTAGGAAGCTAAGATGCTGGAGACAGACAGGTTGATTCTTACAGCTATGTTTTTAGCACTACACAATAATCCAGTGTCTGTCTTTGGTGTCTGAGCTTCCTAAACCATAGTTTGGAACTAATTTTAGTCAATTTGATTTTGCTGTTTCTTTGGACTTCTACCTGGAGGACTATGAGCTCATCTTTCCCAGCTACTATTGACTATGATATTCCAGAGTAGGTAGGGTAACATCATAAACTATTATATATTCACACAATGGAGCTTCACCTTTCCCTCTCAAAATACTCTTTCCTATAGGTAGGATAGTACTATCATTAGAGTGGCCTTCTCAGGGATGATGTCCACATTGATTCTGCAGTCCAATTAACATGACACAGAGACTATGTGTTCCACCTTCCACGGTTGAGGGTCGATGAGTTCAACTTTCAAGCTAGTTGACCCTAGGTCAGCTGGACTTCCCTGTTTGTACTGACTTACAAATCGAAAGCAGCTACAAAAATCACTTAGCAGATGGTCTCTTGAAAAGGAGCAGAGTCCAATCCCACCTTGAGAAGTCATGAAGCTGGTGATCTTTGCAAATGAAATCTGAAGCCCCATTATCTTTCACCTTACAACAACAGAAGAAATCACTCCTCTTGGGGGTAGCGGGGGGACATGAAATCAGGGAAAACATTAGAAAAGTGGCTTATGCATGGACCTTGACAGGTGGGGCAAGATTTTCGCAGACAGAAAGGGAGGACAATACATGAAATCCAAAAAAGGGTGATGGGACCGGGTGCAGTGGCTCACGCCTGTAATCCCAACACTTTGGGAGGCTGAGGCGGGCAGATCACCTGAGGTCACGAGTTCGAGACCAGCCTGGCCAACATGGCGAAATCCCATCTCTACTGAAAATACAAAAATTAGCCGGATGTGGTGGCAGGTGCCCATAATCCCACCTACTCGGGAGGCTGAGGCAGAGAGAATTGCTTGAACCCGGGAGGTGGGGTTGCAGTGAGCCGAGATTGTGCCACTGCACTCCAGCCTGGGTGACAGAGTGAGACTCCATCACACACACACACACACACACACACACACACACACACACACTCACACAAACACAGAGAGAGAAAGAAAAGAAAAAAAAAGAAAAAGAAAAAACGGGTGATGGAGGCATATTTGAATTCAGTGCTGGAACCAATCCTGGGAGGTTGCTGAGTTCCCTTGTTGTTGGCTTTCCTGGACTTCCCACAGTTTCTGCAACCTCAACTGGCTTCCCAAAATCCCAAGGGCAAACCTTGAATCCATCACACTGTGCACAGCCCACAGGTATCTGATCCCAGAGCTCACATCATTCTCTTGCATTCCAGCTCTGATGTCTCTTCATGTGCCCTCCTAATAGTAAAGAACAACTCCCATCTTCCTGTAAAGGTGAGAGGAGTGAAGCATGGAAGGCTTCCTGGAGGAGAGTGCAATTTTGCTTGGCCTGGATAAACTGGGGGAGCCAAATTTCCAAAATCAGAAATAACAAGAAACAGACTATGGTATGTGCAAAGACCTGAGTGGTACATCTGGACATTGGGGGATGGTCATAGTTATAATAAGCAAGAATAATTATTGCTTATTACTTAGGCGGGCCTTAAGGCTTGGGTGGAGTTTCCACTTGTAGACCTGGAGACAGTGGACAGTTTTCCTGTCAATCACTTTACATCCTCCAGTGATACTGTTTAAAGGCAGCGTCATAGACTAGGTGTCAAAGAAGCCCTACCACGTGACCTGGCTCATTAAAATCTGGATTGTGGGTCGGATGCAGTGGTACACGCCTGTAATCCCAGCTACTCAGGAGGCAGGAGAATCGCTTGAATCCAGGAGGAGGAGGTTGCAGTGAGCTGAGATCGCGCCACTGCACTCCAGCCTGGGCGACAGAGCGAGACTCCGTCTCAAAAAAATAAAATAAATCTGGATTGTGCAGTGCGGCTTCCGTTGACAGTTGCCCGCGGGAATATGGGAACATGGCGGCTTCTCCGCCAGCAATCACGGAAGTGTAAGTTTAAAGGATTTTCATTCTTGGTTGTTGGTTTGTGTTGTGGTTTTGATGGAATCGGGTATATGGTGTCTTCTACCATCTTTAACAGATGTGACCCACGGGCTTATGGGTTGATGACGGGGAAGCTTCTTAGCCTCATCGGGAGCAGTGTTGTGCTTTGTGTAACGACGTGATGAGTCCTTCAGATCATTTCGTTTGTTGAAATGTTGTTCTTGGACCCCCACTATTCGTGATCTGAGGGTTTCGAAGTGTTTTCAACTTAAAAATGAGGAAATGGCTGATTCAGTTGACTGAGCTAGTGTCTGTCCGGGACGCCACACGGTGGCTGTCGGCCGCCAGGGACCTGATCTTGTCTTTATTTCGCAGAGTTACTGGGTGGATATTCTCTCCAATTATTTGTTTAAACTTTGTACTTTGCCCTCATTTGTCCATTTTGTTACCCATATTTATATTATTTTAGAGCTGAAAAGGAGGAAAGTAATGCCCAGAGGAATCCAGTGTGGGATTATGACGAGCAATGGCAGCTGCATTTGCTGCCAGTTTTGTGTGTGATTTAACGTGTTGTGTGTCATTTAACATGATTATATGTTTAATATGATTTGTTTGGTTAAAGTTCAGTATTGGTCTTCTTCATATGTTGTCTTAAAAAGAAAATTTTTTTCTAATAATTTCAAAGTGAAATTAAGGAAATGGACGTTCAGCTTGTTCACTAATCAGTCACCATTGAACTCGGTTTTCCATTTTTATATAATGTATTTGTATATTTAATGTAACTGCATTCAACCAAAAATCCTCCCTAAAAAATTCACTGTTATTTACACTTTACAGATATGGAAAATAATGGTCTGGTTGGCAAGAGCTTGTAGCTTTAAAATTCTGAAGGGAATGAAATGCCCAAGCATCCTATTTCTTGTTTTATTTTACAATATAATGGCATAGGATTTTTTTCATAACATTGCAGTCGTTTGAATTTATTTAATTATGATTTGGACTTTTTCAATAAATACTCTTCAAATGAAAATATTTTCAGTGTTCATATTCTGAAATGAGTCCGTCTGGCTGGGCACTTCATGTTTTGCAATGACCATGGATGCTCATTAGCCGCTTTTTTCCAGCCAAGGCTAGGCCCAGTTTGGCATTCAATTTTATGTGTTCATCCTTATTGCATTCAATTAAATTTTGGTCCCAGGGCTTCTCATAAGTGCCTTTGAAAGGTTTTGTGTTTACAGACAGGAAACTAATGTCTGACAAGGGCCTTTTATTTTATAACTTCTTGTTTGATATACATATTTTTAAATATTACTGTGGTTGTCTCTCCATAAATGCACTTTAAAGAAAACGTTTTGGGGATAGTGTTGATTTGTAAAACCAGAGCTTAATCATTTGACTGAGTCAATATTTTACAACAGTGAATGCTCTTAACCATCTGTCGTTGGCTGCAGTTAAACAGTGTGGGGTTTTATTTTACAGAAGATTTAGGCATTCGGTATCATTTTATTCAATTAAATGTGATCCTGGTCCATTTCATAAGCTTGGGTAAAAAAGTTTTTGTTATTTTCCATGCACAATAAGGGAAATGTTTTAATTGGCTTTGTGCCCCCTGTTTTACAACAGTTCTGGCCCCAAGTTACCAGGTAGCCTGAACTTTGATTTTATTTTACCATTAAATTGCTTTAATACCATTGTATTTGGTGAAGTTTTAGTCTTTGTGTATCTTATTTGATAGATATACCAAAAATGAAGGAAGTTTTGTGGTATATTCAATGTAAAACCACATACATTGACCCAGCACTTGTTTTATGACAGTGAATGCCCGAAGTGCTGTCACCGATCACGATTGAACATTGTTCGTAATCTTATATTGCAAGTAAATTGTGTGTCAAATATCATGTTATTCAGTCCAATTCTGTTCCTAGTATTTTGCATAAGTTTCCCTTGAAATTTATAGGGAATATTCAATTTATAAATGAGTAAATTCATGGTCAGATTGAGTGCATTCAGTTTTCTGGAATGAATGACATTTGCAGGTCACGTTGCACAGTTTTATTTTAAAACCATAATTGTGTATTTAATATACTGTTTTTCTTTAAATTTAGCTTTGGGCCTCATTTCCAGGTGTTCTTCCATAGAAAAAAACGATGTGTGTAGTTTTTATATGCAAACAAGTTAAAGAAGAGTGATGTAGAGCCAGGCTGGTCAAGACAAGAATTGACTAGAATAGACTGCTCTTCCCCCATTCCATCATGTGCTGTCCCCACCCCTTCAGCCATCCGGGCTGACTGTGTCTTAATACCTCAAGTGCAAGTATATAGGAGTAAGAAATGAACAATGAATGCCTGCCTCCTTATACTCATGCCTACATTGTATGATATCTAGTATGTAAGAGAAAAATTAAAGGAAAACCTTTGTTTTGCTCTAAAACCTGAGGATGGTAAACACTGAGAGTAACCTGGTACTTGGTTTGAAGTAAAACACAAATATTTCCCTTTTATAACAGTGATGGTTGTGTTTGCTTATTAACCTTTTTGCTGGTTAATTCTTGATACTGACTAGAAATGTGTATATTGCTTCTTGAAATGATTTAATGACTTCTATATTGGTGAACATGGACGTTCTCTAAGTATAATCCACCTATATTATATTTACAAATCAGTAAGATTGATTGTTGGTATTTGGATTTTGTGTTATCTGTGTATTTGTTACCGGCAGGAATGCAAATTTGAGAAATTAGGATGCTAACTAGCCTCATTAATCTTGGCTTTTCAGGCAGAGCCCTGGACCTTGAACAATATCTCCTTGTGGAATGAAGGAACTTTTATTACATACCCATTGCCCATAGTATCCTAGGGGTATACTTGCCAAATAAGAGCAAATCTCCCAAATTTACATTATATTAGCAACTGTCCAATTTTTGCTATTGTTTTCTCCTAAAAAACAAACAAACAATCAAACAAAGCTATGTTCAGTGTCAGATGATAATAACGTTATTTAGCATAAGGAATTCTTTATGAAACTGTTCTAAATGATGTTAAATTCATTTTAGTTTAAGAAATTTTCTAACTTATGTTACTGATTACTGACAGTAGCACACCAAAAGTACAGTTCTATTACGTGCATTTCATGGTCTTCGGTGCCAGTATTCATTAACATACTGAATACTGACCTGAAGCCCATTTGGAAATTTATTATGCATAATATTGCACGTTATATGAGTGTCACTAATCAGTAACAAAGTGAGGAGAACACAAAGATTTGGTTCCCATAGTTTTGCATAAATCAGTTGCCTTGTCACTGAAGAATAACAACATAAAAGGACTCCTCTGAAACTCCCCTTCTAGCAAAAAAAAAAAAAAAAAAAAGGTGGTATTGCGTCTTGGCATAATATTTTATAATTTCCCTGTGATGTTTATTTAAAGCAAGAAGACCTATGGTATCCTTTGGCAGGGGCAATCAGGCCTCTGAAAAGCAGTGTTAATTGTCCTTATGGTATACTTCATGCAGTCTCAGTCTTACACCGAGGCTCAGTGTAAGTTACCTGTCACTCATTCAGCCTACCTGGCACAGGATACATGATTGAGTACTCAGTCCCCACCAGGTATTTTCAGAAGGACTTCTACATAAGGCAATGAGGATATATATAATGAGTAGCCCGGCCACCTACCATATGAATTTCCAAGTACATACTTACAGTGGTGCTGGGTTGTCCACCCACAGGCAAGTGTCCTTGTATATTTAAACAGCCACTATCTCCTTCAGGACCTCTGGTGGGAAAGTCCAGGACTGGTCAGCCTCTGAGCCTGTAACATGGAGAGAGTGGAATCAGAACAAACTGTCCGGAACAACCAGACAAGTAAGGGCAACCTTATCTTGTATGAAGTGATAGGTGTTGGGTGGAGGGCACCACCTGTCTCCTGTCAGGTGTACCATCATTTATGATGGTGTTGAAACTGGTTTCCAGAATCTCTGAGCTAGTAACTACCAAGAATGTTAGGGTCAGTCCATGGACACTGATTATTAACTCCATGGTAGAGACCCTGCTAGGTAGTGACGTCTCTTTTTAGTCATTATTTGTATTTCTGTGTTCACTGTGGGTGCTGCTTACAGACAAATTGATTTATTTTAATTACTCTGATTTAAAAAAAAAACCTGATCTTGATATTGTGCCATCAAAGTTTTGATCTTTTGATCCTCTTTGGAAACTCTTGCAGTAACAGTCAGCAGCAAGATGAACTGGGCAGTCAAAAATAAACTCCAGGAATGAAGAGATTGTGGGAGTGCTACTCAAGTGCCTTATGTCTGGTGTAAAAACATGGATCTGAAGGTAATTTAAGGCCATGTGTATCTGTAAAAAAGGAGAGAGATAGGACTCGTGGACCAAGTGGGTGGTGGAGAATGGTACTCTGCCAGTATACCTGCACCATGAAGGGGACGGCATTTATTTGTCAGGAGTCCAGGAAGACATAGACTAACAATGAAAGTAATGCATACATTGATGCACCTTCAAATCTTCACCCAGTCAGGCACTGTTGGCCAGTTCTTTGCTTTGCAGACATTGCTGGGACCACATATCATGTCTCATTCCCAGTTTGTAGTATCTGAGTCTGAAAGTCCCATGGCCCTTTCTCACTATCATCTTTGAGCCTCAGTTTCCTCATATGCACAATGAAATTCATACCATGGTTTCAGGGATGTTGTGGGAATCCAGTGTGATCATCCTTGTTAAGGGTCTAGCACACAAGAGATGGTTAAGGAATTAGTATCTTACTTCCTAAATCCATATATTGGAGAACATGAGGGTGCTTGGTTTCACTTCCTTCCTATCACTGCTTCCCCACCCCTGTTCAATCTGTTTGACTTTGCCATAATGCCATTTAAATGTTTGTTTGCCTTCCCAGGGCCAGCAAGCTTCCTCAGGGATTACTGAGGCATCTCCTTGGAAATCACACCTCATTAATCCTGCTGTGAAGTAAGAGGCAGCCAGGACCCCAAGCTTTTCCTTTTTCTGAGCCACATTCTGTTCTGGTCAGCTCGGACACCTTACATGGAGGCTGACAGGGCTCATCACCCAGCACCCATCAGGACTCACTACCATCTGTAAACTGAGCAGCCTGGAGGGAGCCTGTTGACTAGCAGTGCCAGAGAGGTCTCTTCTCTTTCTTTGCCTATGTAAAGTAATTTCTTTTAGCTATGGTGATTAATTTATTGAAATTCAGGTGAAGACATTTGACAATTTGACAGACGGAAGAAAAGTGCTAGATAGAAATATGCACTATTCTCAAATGTTCTCAAAGAGACTTTTAACCTTTAGTCTCAGTAGATACTTCTGGTTTGGTTTCTCTAGTTTTCTTTTGACACGAGTTTCACTCAGAAGGTGGCATCAGAGAACCTGAAGTCACTCACCCTAGGTCAAATTCCACACTTCCTTTTGAATAGGCACTAAAATGTCTAGCCTTTATCCAACACAGTGACATTCACATTCTTCTGATTTATCCCTGTATTTCGTTAAGTTACTTTAAATCCTTGGATGATGAGGGTCATTGTTATTTGCCACCCAATGAAAAATTGAGACCTGAGATATACGTAGAGAAGCTTTACCCCAAACCTATGTTTCTTAACCAAATAATGTGATAGTGACCTAGAGTGGCTTATTTCTTAATCAAAAGTAGGTGTGAAACAAGGTAACTGTGACTCCTCTCTGTTACACACAAGTGTGTTGTGCCCTCTGCCCCTGCAATGGCACAGTTATCTTGAGTCACTTCACTGTTGTGAAAGAGACTGTGGGGAAAACCTAAATGAATGGTTTAGTTGGTAATTCTACTGACTATTGGCATTTTAAAATTTGGGGTTTTTAAACATTTTTTGTAGAAATGGGGTCTTGCTGTATTTCCCAGTCTGGCTCCAAACTCCTGGGCTCAAACAGTCCTCCTTCCTCAGCCTCCCAAAATGCTGGGATTACAGGCATCAGCCATCATGCCTGGCTCTATTGGCATTTTAGAAGCATTCACAAAGTGGGGGGATCCAAAAGGGTGTCTCTCTGGTGACTGTTTCAGGGATCAGGATGCTGGATGGAAAAGAAAGTGGGCCTTCTCTGAATTTAAAGTGGGACCTTGCTCCTTAGATCTTTCCCAGGAGTTCGTTCCTAGGCCAGCACAGACAGTCTCATCAGGCACGTAGTTAATGAATGACTCTTCACTAGTGGGAACGTTAATGTGCTGTTAAATTTTGGTGTGAAGTGTTCCACGTCAAACTCGCATTTGCCTTAACATGTTTTTTCACGCCTCTTATTTCCACGCCTCTTATATCATGGAAAGGGAATGCATGATAATGGACACTTTAAGGCAAGGCTTTTGACTGAAAGTCTATGGATTATATATGTAGGAGACAATTCATTTCACTAGTATTCACTCAAACAGAAAACAAATATGAAGACTGATATTTTAATCTTTTTTAAAAATGACATTTTGGGTTACAGATGTAATATCTGCTTATGTACAAAGTAGAGAGATTTCAGGAGAATATAATGAAATTGAATTCACTAAAAATCTGTCTACATAGAATTACACTCACTGTGACCATTTTGGATCATTTCCAGTTAGACTGTTCCATGACAATACCCATTGTTTTTTTAAATTAGGACTCTTGACATTAATTTTTATCAAGTGAATTTGTGCTCTCACACTCAGAAATTTGAAAAAGTCTTTGATACAATTTTTTTTTTTGTAGGCTTGAGAAAGGCACATTTTTATCCCTGGGAATTGAAGGCTTGTATCTCCTAACTTAAATGGCAAGTTGAGTCTTCTTAGTGCCCAACTTGTTATTTTGGAGCATAAGGGCCAGCCACAAGTGAGAGATATTAGCCAGTGAGAAAAATGCAACTGATTGTATTCCTTGTTATACTAGTTCCCTGTTAAATGCACCCAGTAGTGTAACTGGGACAACAATGGTCATTTTGAGAGACATTTTATTCTACTAGAACGGAAGATGATAATGGTGATGGTGATGATGATGGTGGTGGTAATGATGCGAAAACAAATCAGCCAAAGCTACCGCTGATAAAATCCTTACTAAAACCAAGAACAGTTTCTTATCTAATCCTATAAAAGTGTGTGTTAAATACTGCTATTATCTCTGTTTTTCAAAGGACATTAATGACTACAGAATGTATACTTACCTTGACACAGCATCGCAGCCAAAATATTGTGAGTGCTGGTGGAGAGGGACTCAGATCTAGGTTTTAGCTGGCCTTGAATTCTGTGGGATTAATCATAAGCTGTGAGAAGCCTTTTAAAGTATGTTTTTATTGCTAGAAAAAGCATTAGTTACCCCAGCCTCCGTCTCCTCTCCATTTTCCAGTCAATATAATTGTCCAGAGGACGCACAGGGTGATTTTGCAGTTGTAGAGATAACAGATGGTAAAAATGCTTGTGAAAAGATGGGACAATATGTTTTGAAGTAAATGGATCTCATGGATCCTCAGCCATTTTATCTGTTGTTTTAATAATGAGAATTATAGAGGTTAGAGGCTCAGAAAAGGGGACGGGCTTCTCTGATCAGGAAAGATGGAATGACGCATCATCCCTTCACCAGTGGCCTACAGGCTAGAGGTGGGGAAAGGGCTGTAAGCAGTGGCATTGTGTGCAGCTGCTCCCTAGAGGTTGAGGCCAAGGGACTCTGGTGGGAAAGTTGCCATGGGCACTCTGTTCAAGGGAGTGCTTCCTACTCCCTTCTCCATGCCTGGCACTACAACAAAGCATATTGTTGAGTGTAACGTGAGAAGTATAACTTTTGGCAAAGACGGGACTTTTATGATGGGGATAGAACCTTACTTTCCATTATTCATGATAATTCTGGACTTGGCTACTGGCAAAGTGTAGGGGTGACCAGCCCTTCTACACCTGTGGGTATTTTTCATCAGGTGGGACGAGAGACTGAGAAAAGAAATAAGACACAGAGACAAAGTGTAGAGAAACAACAGTGGGCCCAGGGTGCCAGCGCTCAGCATACGGAGGACCTGCACTGGCCCCGGTCTCTGAGTTCCCTCAGTATTTATTAATTACTATTTTCACTATCTCAGCAAGGGGAATGCGGCAGGAGAGCAGGGTGATAGTGGGGAGAAGGTCACCAAGAAAACATGTGAGCAAAGGAATCTGTGTCACAAATAAGTTCAAGGGGAGGTACTATGCCTGGATGTGCACGTAGGCCAGATTTGTGCTTCTCTCCACCCAAACGTCTCAGTGGAGTAAAGAATAACAAAGCAGCATTGCTGCCAACATGTCTCGCCTCCCACCACAGGGCGGTTTTTCTCCTATCTCGGAATTGAACAAATGTACAATCGGGTTTTATACTGAGACATTCAGTTCCCAGGGGCAGGCAGGAGAAAGAGGCCTTCTCTTATCTCAACTGCAAGAGGCCTTCCTCTTTTACTAATCCTCCTCAGCACAGACCGTTCACAGGTGTCGGGCTTGGGGACAGTCAGGTCTTTCCCATCCCACAAGGCCAAATTTCAGACTATCACATGGGGAGAAACCTTGGACGATACCCGGCTTTCCAGGACAGAGGTCCCTGCGGCTTTCTGCAGTGCATTGTGCCCTGGTTTATCGAGACTGGAGAATGGCGATGACTTTTAGCAAGCATACTGCGTGTAAATATTTTGTTGACAAGGCACATCCTGCATAGCCCTAGATCCCTTAAACCTTGATTCCATACAACACATGTTTTTGTGAGCTCAAGGTTGGGGCAAAGTTACAGATTAACAGCATCTCAGGGCAAAGCAATTGTTCAGGGTACAGGTCAATATGGAGTTTCTTATGTCTTCCCTTTCTACGAAGACACAGTAACAGTCTGATCTCTCTTTTCCCTACATTGAAGGCTTGTCTTCTGTGTATACACTTAGCCTGTGAAAAAATGGCTCAGGGAAAGGTGGGCTATACCTCTTTTACTGTAGCTTGGTAGAGCAATCTGAGGGAGATACCTGAGAAGCAACTGCCAGTGTTTCTGGGAAGCCGTCAGTCTTGGTTGAGTTGACCACACAGTCTTTCATATCTGTAGTGAGCCGTGTTCACCAGCAGAGAATTAGGGAAGTGAAGTGCTGTTGCTGATATGTTCTTCTAACATATGGACCCAGTAACTTTTTTCTTCCATGCTCCAATGGTTCAAATACTTGTGCAAGGTCATACAGGAAACACACACTGGCATTGGCAGCATTCTGGGCATGGGAAATTTGGGGTCTAGGGAAGAAACTGGTGATGGCCTTCTGTCAGGATTCTGTGCTCAGACACTAATGTGCTGGAACTACATGGTTTCCACTGTGAAGAGGAATGGCATGTCAGGTGTCATGAGGACCCCTGATTCAGTGAATAGGAACGCAGTTCAAGTTTATTCAAGCATTTCTCTTAGCTTCTTGCACTCTTCCATTGATCATACTCTGCACATGGGTGGGAACAGAAAACTCCTGTCGTTCCTGTCAATGACCAGTGCATGAAGCTGGTGAAATTTGGATCCTTATAGGTATCTGTAGAAGAGCCTGAGTGTTCAGGAAGCTCCCACATCAGGTATTCAGGCTAACAGCTTAATCTCTCCTATTCCTCATGCTGAAAAGGGCACCTACCTGAAGGCCCTAGGTGTCACTTTCCCTATTTATAAGCTGTTGCCATTTGGTGATCTGACCCATCTGCCATTTGGTCCTCTCAGAGGGGAAATTACAAGGTCAAAGTGACCTTGCCTGTGCTTTCAAGGAGAGAGTGTTACAGACACAACCGTGAGGGATTTATACATCTTGTGTAGTACTCCAGCTACTGAAGCTGTTATAGGATAAGGGGGAGCCACAATTTGAGGAAGGGAAGGCACTGTGCTTTCCCTATTTCAGGCTACGTAAGAGTACAAGCAGGAATATGAGGAATCTCCAGAATATGACAGAGGAGAACAATGCACATTGATAGATGTCCTATGAGCATATATGACCCATTGCAAAGTTGAGATATCGATGAAAGGGACAGGTTATTATTTTCCATATCCTCAGTGAATGGTGGGCTTGTCTGTTGATACAAGTTTTGATGTGTCAACCTTCTTCTCTTTACTGTTACAGATTGCTAATGTTTTATATGGTCACATAGTTCAATAATGTGATGGACTTCTGCAAAATTACTACTATCACTTTTGCTGATGCTGTTGTATCCTCACCAATGCCATACACTGTAGCACTCATCTTGGTCATAATCCAGGGTGTTCTCCTATAGGTTTATTGCAAGTTGTGAGCACTACCTGTGATATGCATTTCCTGCTATCTTACTCAAGAGGGCTGAGCTGAGATGCTGGTTTCAACTGCTTAAGTTATTTTCTCTTTACCTAGTGCTCATGCAAGCCAAACATTTTTGCTGCCAATCCTTTTCCACAATTAGAGAAGAAGAGGGCACAGAGGTTTCTCTACTTCAGGCTACCTAACAGGTCAAGCAGGAGTGTCAAGAATCTGCTGCATATGAGGAAAATAGACAGTTCAAAGGGCTAGGGACTTTGATATGAAAGTTGCAGTGCGCACCAGGGTTCAGGGAAGTTCTCCCATTCCCCTTTTCCCTTCCCTCACAGTACATTTGGAATACCATGACTGGAGGGCACAGGACAGCATTGCACATCCACAGATGTCATATGAGCATACATGGCCCACTGGCAGACGTCAGACGTGAATGGGGACAGGTTGTTATTTTCCATTTTCCCAGTGAGTGATGGGCTTGTCTGTTGATGAAGGCGTTGCTGCCTCAGTCATCTTCTGTGTATTGCTTTAGGCCTGTAAAAAATGGCCACAGAGGTAGGTGACCCTTTACCCAATTATATTGTTACATAGTACTATAACGTGGAGAACTTCTGCAAAGTTACTGCTGTTGCTTTTGTTGATGCTGTTGTATCCACACGAATGCAGTGCACTATATGCCCTCATCTTGGTCATAATCCAGGGTGTTCTCCAGTAGCTTTTTTGCAAGTCTTGAACGCTGCCTGTGATACACATTTCCCACTATCATTCTCAGGAGGGCTGAGCTGAGATACTGGCCTCGACTGCTTAAGTTATTTTCTCTTTACCTAGTTCTCATGCAGGCCAAACATTTTTGCTGTCAATCCTTTTCCACAATTTGAGCAGGGGAGGGCACAGGAGTTTCCCTACTTCAGGCTATCTAACAGGTCAAGCAGGAATGTCAAGAATCTCCTGCACATGAGGAAAATACAGACAGTTCAGAGGACTAGGGACTTTGATGTGAAAGTTGCAGTGGGCATTAGGGTTCAGTGAAGTGCCTCCTGTCCCTTTTCCTCTTACCTGACAGTACCTTTGGAGCAACATGACTGGAGGACACAGGACAACAGTGCATATTGACTAATGTGACATGAGCGTACATGGCCCACTGGCAAACATCAGAAATGGATGATGGGGACAGGTTCTTATTTTCCCTCTTTCTGGTGACTGGTGGGCTTGTCTGTTGGTGAAGGCGTTGTGCCTCAGCCTTCTTCTGTTTATTACTTTAGGCCTTTGAAAAATGGCCACAGACGTAGGAGGCCATTCACCCTATTATATTGTAATATAATACTCTAATGTGGAGGACTTCTGCAAAGTTACTGCTGTTGCTTTTGCTGATGCTCTTGTATCCTCATCGATGCGATGCACTGTGTGCCTTCATCTTGGTGATAATCCAGGGTGTCTTCCTATAGCTTCATTGCAATCTTGAGCACTGCCTGTGATACGCATTTCCCTTTATCTTTCTCAGGAGGGCTGAGCTGAGATGTTGGTTTCGACTGCTTAAGTTATTTTCTCTTTACCTAGTTCTCATGGAGGCCAAACATTTTTGCTGCCAATCCTTTTCTACAATGTAGGAAGAGAAGTGAACAGGGGTCCCCCTAGTTCAGGCTACCTAACAGATCAAGCAGGAATGTCAAGAATCTCCTGCATATGAGGAAAGTACAGACAGTTGAGAAGACAAGGGTATTTGATGGGAAAGTTGCAGTGGGCATTAGGGTTCAGGGAAGTGCCTCCTGTCCTGTATCCCCTGACCTCACAGTACTTTTGGAGCAGCATGGCTAGAGGACATAGGACAACAATGGACATCAACTGATGTCATATGAGCATACATGGTCTACTGGCAAACACCACACATGGATGATAGGGACAGGTTCTTATTTTTCGTTTCCCACTGAGTGGTGGGGTTGTCTGTTGGTGAAGGTGTTGCTGCCTCAGCCTTCTTCTGTGTATTGCTTTAAGCCTGTGAAAAATGGCCACAGAGGTAGGTGACCCTTCACCCACTTATATTGTTACACAGTACTATAATGTGGATGACTCCTGCAATGTTACTGCTCTTGCTTTTGCTGATGCTGTTGTATCCACACTGATGCAATGCACTGTGTGCCTTCATCTTGGTGATAATCCAGGGTGTTTTCCTATAGCTTTTTTGCAAGTCTTGAGCACTGCCTGTGATACACATTTGCCTCTATCGTTCTCAGGAGGCCTGAGCTGAGATGCCAGTTAAACTGCTTAAGTTATTTTCTCTTTACCTAATTCTCATGGAGGCCAAATATTTTTGCTGCCAATCCTTTTCCACAATTAGAGAAGAGGAGGGCACAGGGGTTTCCCTAGTTCAGGCTACCTAACAGGTCAAGCAGGAATGTCAAGAATCTCCTGCATATGAGGAAAATACAGACAGTTCAGAGGGCTAGGGACATTGATGTGAAAGTTGCATGGGCATTACGGTTCAGGGAAGTGCCTCCACTCCCTTTTTCCCTTCCCTCACAGTACCTTTGGAGCAGCATGGCAGGAGGACACGGGACAACAACGCACATCGACCTATGTCATATGTGCATACATGGCCCACTGGCAAAGGTCACACGTGTATGATAGGGACACGTTGTGATTTTCCATTTTCCCAGTGAGTGGTGTGCTTCTCTGCTGGTGAAGGCGTTGCTGTCTCAGCCTTATTCTGTGTATTGCTTTAGGCCTATGAAAAATGGCCACTGATGTAGGTGATCCTTCATGCTCTTACACCGTAACGTAATACAATAATGTTGAGGACTTCTGCAAAGTTACTACTGTTGCTTTTGCTGATACTGTTGTATGCACACTGGTGCAATGCATTGTATGCCCTCATCTTTGTCATAATTCAGGCTGTGCTCCTATAGCTTTTTTGCAAGTCTTGAGCACTGCCTGTGATACACATTTCCCTCTGTCTTTCTCAGGAGGGCTGAACTGAGATCCTGATTTCAATTGCTTAAGTTATTTTCTCTTTACCTAGTTCTCATGGCAGGCCATACATTTTTGCTGCCAATCCTTTTCCACAATTTGAGAAAAGGAGTGGGTTTCCCTACTTCAGTCTACCTAAGGTTAAGTTCAAGCAGGAATGTCAAGAATCTCCTGCATATGAGCAAAATACAGACAGTTCAGAGGACAAGGGTCTTTGATGTGAATGTTGCAATGGGCATTAGGGTTCAGGGAAGTGCCTCCTGTCCTTTTTCCCCTTTCTCACAGTACCTTTGGAGCAGCCTACCTGGAGGACACAGGACAACAATGCACATCAACCGATGTGATATATGCATATATGGCCCACTGGCAAACATCACACATGGATGATGGGGACAGGTTGTCATTTTCCATTTTCCCAGTGAGTAGTGGCCTTGTCTGTTGGTGAAGGCGTTGCTGCCTCAGCCTTCTTCTATGTATTGCTTGAACCTGTGAAAAATGGCCACAGAGGTAGGTGGCCCTTCTCCCTCTTATATTGTTCCATAGTGCTATAATGTGGAGGACTTCTGCAAAGTTGCTGCTGTTACTTTTGCTGATGCTGTTGTATCCTCATCGATACGCTGTATACCCTCATCTTGTTCATAATCCAGGGTGTTCTCTTGTATTTTATTGGTATTCTGGACACTGCCTGTGATGTGCATTTCCTTCTGTGTTTCTCAGGACGGCTCAGCTGAGGTTCTGGTTTCAACTGCTTAAGTTTCCTCTTTACCTTGCTCTCATGCCTGCCAATTATTTTGGCTGCCTGTCCCCTTTTATTTGTGATTGTAAAATTGGCAAGAGGCTTACTTAGCTTTCAAAAAGATTTGCATGGTTTGCAAAGAGGCAGGGGAAGAACTTACAAGTTTTCCAAAGTAAATATTCTAAAAAAAGGGAATTGTTAGGTCTATTCTTTTTTCACCAGGGAGATTCAAACTTTTATTTTTTATTGTACTTTGTATTTGCCCTTTCAACGTGCTGCCATGTGATACCTGTTCCCCCAATCTGCCCTTCACAATGATGACTTCTGTGTCCTTGCCCGAGCCAGGCATGTGCAGAGAAGTTCCTCATGTGGGACTTGTGCAAACAGGACCTCAAGGACAAATAATAAGTATGAGTACTTGCCTATTTTCTAGCCTGTGCGTGCTTTTACCCATACCGGTGTTTTTATGAAGCGTTCTTTATAACCAGTTGGAGTGGGGAATCAAACCATTAGCCTTGTTTACAGATGGCTTTAATTGACATGTTGATGTCAATGGTCTGTTGACAAGTGGGGCTGTACAATTTCTCTCATATCCTCCTGTTGTTGAGTCTTAAATGATCAGAGGTTTGGTTTCCTGCAGTAGACAGACATTTACTTTGTATGACTTGTTATATCCATCACCTGATAGAATTTTTGGCTATAGATGAGGACTCAGTTCCTGTCTTCTGGATATTTAGTGCACGGGCCTCTCCAAAAGGTTTGAAAGAATGTGCAGAATGTGTGCACTCCTATACAGTTTGAATCAGTTCTTCCAGATCCCTCTGGATTTGAGTTTGTCCTCTCAGCCTATTGTGCTTACTCCAGTCATGCAGTATATGGATTGCTGACAGCTGCCAGGGTGGCCACCTAACAGTTTAGATTTATGTTAGTCTTCTGAGCTTTCTTTGTACCTTTGTATTCACATGCAAACCTAGTGTGCTGCTGCTTAATTTGAGAAAAGAATAGCAGTGGGCTGTGGTCAGTGAATCCTAGTGGGATTCATGGATTTTCCCGGTCTTCCCATCAGTCAGACACGATGCCTTACAGAATGATAGAAGGGTCTGTTGTAGACTCCACTCCAGTGTCAGCTTGGATTACTAGTTTTGCAGTCAACATGCTGATCTACAGGATGTGGAATATAATTTAAGCCAGAAACCAAGCACCTGTGCTTCTCTAAAGTCCAGAAGTGATGGATCTGGGCACCTGGGGTTAGAGGTAAACATAAAACTTTTTATGATTACAGATGAGTGCTCCTCACCAATGTTTTTAGATTTTAGAACTCAAGGAAAGGAGAATGCTTCTCCATGGGAAATAGATAATGCCATTACTGCTTCCATATTTTTTCTTTTTTTGCCTTGATTCTTCAATTTACATGTAGTATTTTACATTGGCAGTGTTTAAGGTTAACGTTTAGTCCATAGGTTTTTGAATTTCATCAAATCACAACAGTTCTACAGAAGCCATGCACTTCATCTGGAGGACTTTGTCTCAAGGAATGGCCCCATGACACCAGCTATTTATACATACGAACAGGAATTGACTTTGGGATTGACTTGGACTTTGGGTTGTTTTCATTGTTTATGATATGTGCTTTAGTACTTACTCAAGAGACGGTTTTAACTATTTTACATATGGGGACAGGTCAAAACATGTATGTACTGTATCTATGTCCTGGGGTGGAAGGCAGCAGTCTCAGGCTGAGGTCTTCCTGAGCCTTGGTCTGTCCAGGAAACAGCTTTTCTCTGAGACCTTTCACCACACCCTTCTGTTTCCTATGTGACTGGCCATAGCTATTTGGTTTGGTACCTTTCACCTCACACTAGTTGAGCTAGTCATGCTGTTGGGGTCTAGAGTCTGAAATTAGACTTAAGAACGAGTGACAGCCTGTTAAGTCTCGTTAATACCCTTTCACTACAGATAATGTAATTTAGAAGTCCTGCTGTTGAGGTCACCTGAATCGGCCTCATTTCTGTGTTTTCAAAGTGTGTTTCTCACTTTGGTTTCTTGCATTTTGTAAAATATTTGTGTTCTTCCAATAAAATGTTTGAGAAGATTCCACTTGTAGATTTTTATTATTCACAATGAATGCCAGTATAGCTCTGCCGTATGCATCATTGCATGAACCAGGGAAGAGCTCTGAGCTCTATAATCTGATACATTGAGGACGGGGGCTTCATGGCAAGAGTGTGAGGTCTTCTGACCACGATGGAAGTTCTCGTCTTTGTCTAGGGCAGTATTCTCCTAAAGATAGTAGGTGATCTAATACCTCCTTAGGAGAACTGATCCTTTTGACCACTTCATGAAGGACACAAACACATATCTGGAGATTGTGAGGGTGTTGGAGGAATATCCTGATACTGCCAAAGGTGAGGCAGAAGGCAAGATGACCAGTATGTCAGCAGAAGATTGTTGCAAAAAGTCATGAGGACCACAGCTGGAAACAGAAAACACACAGTTAATTCCTGGTAAACCCTGCGTTAGAATCTTGGTCTTTTGTGTCTGAGGCATCTTTCATTACACTACACCACTAGGTCTCATAAAGGCTTTGTAATAGCAGAATTAAGTTAGTTAAATGGGTAGAAGTTTTTTGGCATTGTTTGTTCTTTAAACATATCAGGCTGGGCACAGTGGCTCACGCCTGTAATACCAGCACTTTGGGAGGCCGAGGTGGGTGAATCACCTGAGGTCAGGAGTTAGAGACCAGCCTGGCCAACATAGTGAAACCCCATCTCTACTAAAAATACAAAAATTAGCTGGGCATGTGGCGGGCGCCTGTAATCCCAGCTACTCGGGAGGCTGAGGCAGAAGAATTGCTTGGACTCAGGAGGCAGAGGTTTCAGTGAGCAAAGAGAGCGCCACTGCACTCTAGCCTGAGTGACAGAGCAAGACTCCGTCTCAAAAAATAAAAAATAAAAAAAAATAAATATATCAGTACAGTTTCTATTGCTTGTATAAAATTTCCAATTAACTAAAATTACCTACCCTCTGTGCAGCTTACCTTGATTTAAACACTTCATCAAATAACCTTATCGTTGTGATCATTAAAATCTGTACCCTTTGCTATCAAAACAAGAAGAAAAGAAACTGCCCCCACAGAAAAGGAGAACAAGACCATTGCAAACAGTCTGTCCTGCCTATAGATGTGCCACACTGGGTGGTTGGGCACAGCTGTCTTCCTGGGATTTCATAGTGATCTTAAACAGCAGGTTTCAGAAACTCTGTTCTTTCCATTCAGTGTAGAGGGGCCCAGGCTGCAGTGTCTCACCTCCTGTTTGGGGGTTTTACTAGTATGCTAAGCTCAAATCACTTCTTCTCCAATTGCAGCTGAAACTTGATTGATATGCCTTTTATTACCCTCTCTTGTGTTACAGAATGAGTCTCACATTAGGCTGTGAACCACTCCCAGCTAGCTACTCTTGCCCATGCCTCCAAATGTGTGCCGCTCTTCCCAGAGATTCTCTGAAATGTTGTTCTGGGCACTGGGGAGTTTGAAAGGGACTGAAGGATTAGGGGACAGATGGCCAGTGACATTCAAGTTATTACCATCAACCAAATTCCCTTCTAGCACTGTCTCAGCCTATGGTGGCCACAGTCTTTGAAAGCTTGTGATGGGCATCCAGTAATGAATCTTGCTCTGTTACCCAGGCTGGAGTGCAGTGGTGCAATAATAGCTCACTGCAGCCTCCAACTCCCGGGGTCAAGTGATTCTCTTGCCTCAGCCTCTCGGTTAGCTGGAACTACAAGCATGCACTACCACGCCCAGCTGATTTTTTTCTTTTTTGTAGAGATGGGGGTCTTGCTATATTGCCCAGGCTGAACTCAAACCCCTGGCTTCAAGCAATCCTCCTGCCTTAGCCTCCCAAAGTGCTGAGATTACAGGTGCGAGCCACTGCCACTCAGCCCAGATAAGGCTTTCAATGCCCAGTTGCACTGGCCCCCAGACAGTGGAGGGTCATTGGCCAAGTACATGTCGTCTTCCCTCATTTTTTCATTGTACGAGGGAATGTGTGAGTTAAGATGAACATTGTCTCAGAAAGCCAGGAACACACTGAGACAGGAATTGCTGCTGCTGGAGGTTCCCTGAGCTATCACTATCCATAGACTAGGGAGTATCTAAGGCTGGTTCACCCTGCCATCCTAACTCCCCAGAGAAACTGTAAGTGATGATGAGGAGCCTAGATGGAGAGGGGCAATGTCTGGGAAAAGAGACATTATATGAGGGCAAGATATGGTAAATGCCCTTAAGGAAGAAATAGAACCTACAGGGTAAGAAACTAAAGAAAAATTTGGTGAGATTCGGGGGATGCTTCTCACATGTATTTTTAATTGAGGATTAGTAATATAATAAAATAAATACATAAATAAACAGCAAAATCACAAATCATCAAGTTTCCTAGTGTAATAGCTACAACAGCCCAGTTACTATCTCTGACAGACCCTGTGCTGAGCATTAGTCTGTATCATCTTTCTTCATGCTCATAGTAATCTGGGCAGCCAGGCCCTATATGTATGTCTCAGAGAAGTCAAGTCACTTGCTCAAGGACATACTGTTAGTAAGCTGCAGAGGCAGGATTAAAGCCCAGGCATGTGTGATTCTATACCTTGTTTGATCTTAATCCTACAGCACCCTAGAATGGACAAGGGCTGGTAAACAGATATTCATTAAAGAAAATTTGAAAACAGATTTTTAGAAAAAAATAGCATTATTCTTACCATATAAACTGAAAGTTTATATCTTGTTTTATTGTCATCTAGTCCTTCTTTTCCATATATATTTATAACTCTATTGTGTTTGCAATTGATTTTCCATTGCTTTGACTTAATTTATATGCATTACCTTATTACTTCATTTTTTTGTAACCTATGTTTTCATTTGTTTTTTAAAACAACTGTGTTCCTTTTTATTACAAAACTGTTCTCTATCTTATTGCAAAGGACTTGTCAATTCATAATGGCACAAAGGAGAGAATAACAAGTTAACTATGCAGTAATGTCACTCATCAGAGATAATTGCTTCAATTTTTTTCTTTTAGTTACAAAGACACAATGAGCAGAGGCGTAAGCAGCAGTTATTCCAGTCGGGGTTGGGTGCATCTGTGGAAAGGTGTGCCAAACGGACCCGTTTCTCCCTCAGAGAACATTTCTTCCCGTTGTGTGGCCCCTTCTGTCTCCCGGTTTCTGCATAAGACAGGTGGGCTTAGAATTGTCACTGTAGTCTGGGGTAGAGTGGATTCTAGGCAGCTGGGGGCAGCCGTAGGGCATCGTCCCCCTAAAGGCTGTGTCAGAGGGTGGAGGCAAAGAAAAATGTCTCTTTTTTGTCCCCATTTGGGCCCTATTTCAGGTCAGTGGGTATGATTTTGCCATTTGCTTTTAGTTTTTCACCAATGTCACAAAATTATATTACCACTCCAATCTTTTTATATTCCTAAGCATCACCGGAAATGCATGGTTGTGGAGGCGAGTCCATGGGGCTGAATGTGGGCTTGGCCGTGGGCGTGGCCTGAGTACTTGCGCGGGCTCCGCCCCCAAGGCCCGATGGTCACCAGTGCGCAAGCTCAGAACGGGGCCGGGCCGCGGCTGTGAGAACGCGGGGGCGGGACTAACTCCCTTGAGGAGGCGGGATCGGAATCAGAAAGGTGGGGCCAAGATTCCCAAGGCAGGCACGGGCGAGGGGCGGTGCGCGGGGGAGGAGCCCTGAACAGTTTGCGGTGTAAGGGGAGATGTAGCCCGCTGCCCAAAGAGAGCAGAGGAGACGTGTTCTGGAAGTTGATGCGACCTCCTGCCGCACCCCTCCCCTCACCTAACTCCTCAGCTGTAGCGTGTCCCTTTACTGACTCAGCTGTGGACGCCACTGGAGTGAGGTTCTGTGAACACATTTTCCTCCTTCTTCATGCATCTCTCAGCCAGATTATTGGCTCCCTGGCCGCAGATGTGGTTACTTTGAAACATTAATAGGAAAGCCCCAAATACTAGCATACATCCAGAGCAGCACATTCAAAGAGTAATGCACCATGAACAGTTAATAGAAGGTGGGTTAAATGTTTAGAAATCTATTAATTTGCTATATTAAGACACTAAATTAAAATAATTATAGGACATCTTCAGAGATGTTGAAAATATAAAAATAAGAGGGATTTTATTATTTTACCAGAAACATTTGCTTTTAATGTTTTACCAACACTACAAAATTGAATTGCCACTCTGATCATTACATTACTTTCTTTAACGTCATAATCACATACATGCACATAATACACCATTTACTTAGGGCAGTCAATGTTAATAACACTTCGATTTCTTTCATGAATCATGTGTTTTTATGAGATACTACTGTGTGTCAACCCCCCTTGGATGCCCAAAACAGCTCAGCCCAAAGAGGATGTGGTTTGAATTTAAAATACATAATTTAATCATGGGTTTAGAGTTAGGATTTTAAGTAGGACTCTTACTAATTTTTTATATACATGCATACTACATATATATACATATAATATTGGAACATGTAAGAGAATCTTAGTTTCACTGTTATCGGTTTGCTTTTCTTAAATTATTATCTATTTTTTATTTTGTGAGATGCAGTCTCGCTCTACTGCCCAGGCTGGAGTGTAGTGGCACAATCTCTGCTCACTGCAGCCTCTGCCTCCCAGGTTCAAGCAATCCTCCTGTCTCAACTTCCCGAGTAGTTGGGATTACAGGCACATGCCACCATGCCCGGCTAATTTTTTTATTTTTAGTAGAGATGAGGTTTTGCCATGTTGACCAGGCTGGTCTCGAATTCCTGACCTCAGGTGATCCGCCTGCCTCGGCCTCCCAAAGTATTGGGATTACAGGCATGAGGCATCGTGCCCAGCCTGCTTTTTTAAATAAATAGAATGATTTGATAATCATGATGGATTTATCAAGACTGATATTTTTCATCTCCCAAATCTACACTTCCTCTGTCTTCCCCAGCTTGGTAAATGGCAACTCTTTCCTTTCCATTGCTGAAGCTAAAGGCCTTGCTGTCACCCTTGAATCCTCTGTTTCTTTCATGCCCCACATTAACTCAAGTCTACCTTCAACATACAACCAGAATCTGACCACTTCCTGGCACCTCCACTGTTATGACCTTTGTCCAAAACATCTTTACAGCTCTCCTGGATTATTCTAATATTCTCTTAACTAGCCTATCTAATTCTTCACTTGCTTGATAATGGCAAGTTCTTGTAAATATATTTTGTTGAACATATGTACGTGTTTCCATTGGGTAAAGAACTTGGAATTACGTTGTTGTGTCACAGGGGATGCTTATGTTTAACTTTACTAGATAATGCCAAACAGGTTTCCCATTTGGTTGGACCAATTTACATTCTCACCAGCAGTGCAAATTCATAGCAACAGCAAGGAAAGTAATTGTATGAAGAGAGAAAACACGACCCCAATCCCACCCCATTAATGCATCAAGTACATTTATTTTTTTCGCACCTCTTTTTATGTGGAACATGCCTTCTTCATGCCATTTGAATGACACAGTAGCTTCCAGAAGATCTGTGTACATGTCACTATTGGCATGTGTGTACATGTCACTATTGGCGGTAGACTATGAGGCTTCAGTGGGATATGACACCAACACCAGCCCACAAGACACAGCAGATGGGGTCTCGTGGGCCAAGATGAATAGAGCTGCCTTTCATGGGCTGTGAGGAACAAGGTGTGGTTCAGGAAAGGCAAAGCCTGGGCAAACTGCTCTTTCCTGCTTCTCGGCCCTATTTGCCAGTGCATTTACATCATGGAGTTATGGTGAGCGTGAACACACAAGAGAGTTTGACAAGGAGACAGAATTCAGAAAATGGCAATGGGCAGCCTTGAAGATGTGTGTTGGAGAGGGCACAGACCCACCTCTGCACCCTGCTTCCCTGAGGGTGGCTTGTGGACTGCTCGTTTGAACGTGGGCTTCAGCAGCTTTTCTCTGCCTCTTGGAAAACAGTCCCTGACCAGCTGCCAGCAATGCGGGGCCCTAGGGAGCCAGGGCCTAAAGCAATTGATCCTGTGTGTCAGATGGAGATGGTAACTCAGTATTTACCAGGTGAGCTTTGCAGGTGGGCGGAAGTGGGGCGGGGCAGTGGGAGGATCTGCCTAGCCTCACCTAGTGCTCAGTAGTTCTGGTTGTGGTATGGTTCACAGGCCTCTATATGTTTCCGGCTTCCAGGAAATTTAGGCTTTCAGCCTTCTCTGTATGGGTAGAGAATGAAAGCTTCAAAGCCTTTTGAATAGGCTCAGAACTCCCAAAATGTCTCCAGTACCACATTCTATAAGGTCAAAGCAAGTCACAGCCCAGCCCAGATTCATGGGGGTGGAGAAAAAGACTCCATTTCTTGAAGGAAGGAGTGGCAAAGTCACAGTGCAAAGAGCTGAGCATCCAGGGATGAGAGGAACTGCTGTGGCCTGCGTTGGAATCAGCCTGCTACTTTAAGTGTATGGAAATGTGAACCAATACTTAGAGCAGTACCTTATAAAAGGGCAGTAGCCAATATATAGGAACAAAGTATGTATTTGAGATAGAAGCTTACCCAAGGAGTGTGAATCTCTTCTAATCTACTGTGAACATCAAATCAAAATGTGGATCTAAAGGAACCATCTCTGGGTTTGCAAGGGGTTGGAATTTCAGCTCACTTTTCCAAAACTCTCTTTGCCCTAAGAAGAATTGAAAATGAAGTGATATCTTCTGTCTCCAGGAGAGTAGAAGGCAAAATAAACATCCGTCTAGGCCACAATTTAAATGTTGTGCAGAGTTCAGAGGTGAGACTGTGATCTGGATAGCATTCTGAGAAGGTCCAGAGTGTTAGTTTCTGTTTTGGTTCCCATCTTAATAAAAAAGGACAAACCACCAAAAATGTTAGAAACCATAGTAGTATTTTGTTCTTTGACAATATATTTCATTGGGGGTGCTAAGGACACTTTGAAAATGCATCCCTGTAAGGTTGTTCCGTGCTGTTTTCCCCATGGAAAATTCCTTAATATTGTGTACAATGATTCATCAAAATAAAATGTTTACTTAGAATCTTTGGATGTAGACTCACAGTGGCCCTGAATATATCCTAGCCTAGGGTATTCTCAACTATGACCTGAGGAACACTGAGCCTCAGCTGTTGGTAGGTGTTGCTTCTATAGTCAAACCCCTTTGCGAATGGCACATTAGATAAATACCTATTGGAGATCTGCACTGTACTTTAGAATATTAAAGGCTTCCAGAAGCCCTGGAATGAGGAAATTTGGTTGCTGTTTGTCTTTGTCTGTTTGTGTTGCTATAAAGGACTACTGAGACTGGGTAATTTTTAAAGAAAAGAAGTTTATTTGGCTCACAGTTCTGCAGGCTGTACGAGAAGCATGGCACCAGCATCTGCCAGCATCTGCCTTCTGGTGAGGGCTTCAGGGAGCTTCCACTCATGGCAGAAGGCAAAGGAGAGCTGGTGCGTGGAGATCACATGACAGGAGAGGAGGCGAGAGAGAGAGAGAGAGAGAGAGAAGGAGGTGCCAGGCTCTTGTCAACAACCAGTTCTAGTGGGAACTAAGAGTGAGAGCTCACTCACTCCTGTGAGAATGGCGCCAAGCCATTTACGAGGGATCCAGCTCCATGACCCAAACACCTCCCAACAGGCCCCACCTCTAACACTGAGGATTAAATTTCAGCATGAGACCTAGAGGGGCCAAAGAAACCATATCCAAACCATAGCACCATTGTTAAAGGAGTACCTATTAACATCTATATCACAGATTCCTTACCTGGGGAGGGCTTGGGAAGCACCTGTGAAATGTTTTTTGTTTTGTACAGGTGTCCAGGCCCTGACTCTGCTCCACACCTCCTTCTGAATCAGAATATCTAGAGTGAAGCTGGGGGTATGTATATTTTCAAGGATCATGGATCATTCTGAAGAGCAACTCTAATTACAAACCATTAAAGGCATGCATGTTTTGTGGAGCTGAGTTTGGAAACTACGGGTCTAAGACAACATACTTATTTTGCTGGCAAGGACATTGAGATCCCAGAAGGGGAAATGACTTGCCCATGTATGGATAGAACAAATAATCTAATCTTTGAACCCTTTTCCCCGTTATATAAATGGACTCTACATGGCAGTCCATTTCTTGGTTTTAGTCTGTGCCTGCACAAGCAGAAACACTGAGCAATTTATTGGATGAATTTGAACATGGCAGTGCAATGGTTTAATCAAATGAGTGTCTATCACGCTACAAACATGTTCTTTCTGTGGAGCCTATTACAGCAGCTTCCCCTGGAAAACCAACCGGAAACCAACCCTGCTAGCCACCTTGATCTTGGACTTCTAGACTCCAGAACTGTGAGAAAATCAATGTCTGTTGTTTAAGCCACCCACTCTGTAGTATTTTGTTATGGCAGCCTAAGCCGACTAACACACATGCAAGGATCTCTGGCTATGGATAATTAACTTTGCAGTTCCCAGAAATGAAATCTGCCAAAATGATTCTCTGGTTTAGCCAACAGAGGTGCCTGGCATTTGAGTCATCCATCACACTAGCCTAGCAGCCAGAGGGATAGCTCACGTACAAGTCCCAGGCATGAGCCATTAATTAAACAGACCCAGAGCCTCTAGAATGAGGGATGATCAGGAGAACCTTAGTAAGAAATCTGTTACAACACTTGTGAATCTCCCCCTTGATCTTCCCCCCAAAGCACTTGTACCTCATTGACCTTAGCAACTTACAGTGGACAGGATAGTCCCAAACCTTCAGAAATGAACTGGGGCTGGGCACAGTGGCTCATGCCTATAATCCCAGCACTTTGGGAGGCCAAGGTGGGTGGATCACTTGAGGTCAGGAGTTTGAGACCAGCCTGAACAACACAGCGAAACCCCACCTCTACTAAAAATACAAAAATTAGCTGGGCACAGTGGCCACACCTGTAATCCCAGCTACTCAAGAGGCTGAAGCAGGAGAATCACTTAAACCCAGGAGGCAGAGGTTGCAGTGAGCCATGATCACTCCACTGCACTCCAGCCTGGGCAACAGAGTGAAACCGTGCCCCCATTCCCCACAAAAAAAGAAAGAAATGAATTGGAAACTGACTTTAAGTTAATGTTAAAGCCAATGGACCAGAACACTCCTGTAGTAGTGCCTACCTCAGAGTGAAGGGAGCATTTATGGAGGTTAAGGGAAACTGAAGCTTTTCTCTGAGTGCCCGCCAGTAAGCTGAGTGAGACCCTAAACCCCTCCTCTGGGATTATTCCACCACTGCCTGGACATGCTCAGCATCAGTCAGCATCCACACATTGCTTCCAAATGGAGTGTTCCTCCTCTGGCTAGTGGCTATGGGGGCTGCCCTGAGGTTCTGTTGCTTCCTCTAACTTCTGTGCTGCAACACATGGTATCATGGAAAACACGATAGTTATCTTCTGCACCCTTTGAGGAATGCAGAGCGAAGGCATGGAATGGGAGGTTCCCCCATCCTTTTCTTTCTAGTTCCACTATATCATGTTCCGTATTCACCCTACTGTACAGGCAAACCTCCTGACTTCAGAAATCTCCAGGCAGAAACAGATGCTAGTCTCCAATATATGGCCACATGGGTTACCTGGACTCTGGAGAAAGGAGTTATAAGGGTAAGCAGGGGGAAAATGGAAGCTATGAGAGCTCCCCCTCCTCATCAACAGAGGAAATAAATGCAATAGCATATTCTTGTGGGAATTTCAGGGATTTTTGCCACTATTCAAGACTTGGAAAATGCAGATATTATTCCTGCCACATGTAGTTAGTGTGAATCCACAGCTAAAACAAGGCTCTCCAGCTGGTGTAGGCTACCGTGCTAGTAGGTCTGCCCCTTGGCCCTTATCATCTAGCAGATCCAATGGTACCCAAGATGTTTGGAGTAAATCATAATGCTATATGGGTTTAACAAACAGAAATTCTACAAATAAAGAAAAAAAAAGAATGCCATTTGGAGCCTGTGGCAAGCTCTGGTAGGAGATTCACCACGGAGGCTGCTAGGATGCAATATATACTATGAACCAGCAACCAATTTATAGAGCTATTCCTTCCACTGCCAAGATTAGCAAGTCTGGGAGCAGAGGAGTGGAAATAAAGGTGGTGTCTCTCATAATTACACCTGACCCATTGCAACAGTTTTGCTTCCCGTACCTACAACTCTGATCTCTACTAGATTAGAGGTTTAAATTTCCTAGGAAGAAACACTTTTAGTAGTATAAGACAAAACAATGGTTTCACTGAATTTGAAGCCACTCTTAGCTCCCCAGAACCATGCAAAAAAAGGTGATTTTGTTGTTTCTGCTGTAGAATGATGACAGACAGTAATATAGATGATTCTCAGGGCATCCTCTAAGGTATCGTTTTATACTACAATCCTGAGGGGTGCATGACATAATATTGCAACCCTACAAAGGACTCCCAAGGGCTCAGACTCCTTAGGAATGAAGGACTGAGCCTCCCCAGTGGCTAAAGCAAAGGGAATGTGGAATTGATAGAGAAATCATAAGTAACAGAACCACCACATGGCTATGTACAGAAATGAAGACCCTACCCTCTACTTATATTTCCCTGTTTATTGTCTTCCTTTTTTTTTTTTTTTTTTTGAAACTTTTCTCACCTCTTCTTTCTTTAGTATTATAAATAGGATAGAGTGGTGATGGTGAATTCACCGTTTAGATCATGGAATTATAGAATATCAAATTGGGATAATGGCAGAACTAGAAAAAGAAAAGACATCACTGGGAGAATGTGAACTATAAACAGAGGCCCCGTGACTTCACCTCTGACTATGGTAGCTGGAAATGTTTGTATGTGTCGCCTCTCTCTTGGTTGCATGTGGATTAATTAAATTATGCCAAGAGGGAACGTTTTTGGCATCGTGTGAATGGGAGATGGGTGTTTATACATGCTGGGAATACAAGGAATGAAAAGTAATTACTGTCTCTGTTACTTTTTTTTTTCCTACCTAACATCTTCTCTTTGGGGGAACTGCTAAAAATCACCGGGATTTGCTTCTCCAGAACAAAGGAGTATTTGGAGGATAAATACAGGTGATAGACAGACATTACTACCCAGTAAAGCCCCAAATATTGGATATCCTTATTTGTCCTGGAGCCTCTGCCTGTTAAGAATTTGATTACAGGCCGGGCGCGGTGACTCAAGCCTGTAATCCCAGCACTTTGGGAGGCCGAGACGGGCGGATCACGAGGTCAGGAGATCGAGACCATCCTGGCTAACACGGTGAAACCCTGTCTCTACTAAAAAAATACAAAAAACTAGCCGGGCGAGGTGGCGGGCGCCTGTAGTCCCAGCTACTCGGGAGGCTGAGGCAGGAGAATGGCGCAAACCCGGGAGGCGGAGCTTGCAGTGAGCTGAGATCCGGCCACTGCACTCCAGCCTGGGCAGCAGAGCGAGACTCCGTCTCAAAAAAAAAAAAAAAAAAAAAAAAGAATTTGATTACTTTGCCCAGAATCATTTAGATTATTTGGCTCAACAAAACTTGGCTTATGAACCGCACCTCTAAGTTCCTAAGCACGTTTCAGGAAAGGTTTGAAACAAAGCTATTAGATTTGTACTAAAACTACTCAAACTGGGGACTTGTGGTAAGCCATGCCTTGGAAGACAGGATGTTTATAACTCTCCGACCACTGCCACCCCTATATTGGGAGACGAGGGTTCTAAAAACAGTCTCTCTGAGTTTCTGGAAAAGGAGATCAATGCCAGTAGTCATTCAGGTGACCAGTATCTGTCTGAGTCTGAATGCAGTTACAAAACTGCACCCAAGGAAGAGGTCAAGGATGGTAACAGAAAGCCCAGGCTGTAGATCGGTCTGAGGGAAGTCCGGGGCCTGAAACCTGCATCTCTGCCTGTAAAGCCAGAAGTCTGGGAATATCAGGAGAGGACCTAGAGGAAAGGAAACAGGAAATTATAAAGAATCAGGGCAGAATAGGAATTTACCTTTGATTTGGCATATAAGAGAGGAGATCCCTCCCATTTGGTGCTTTAAGAGAATTGTACCTTTGTGAAAGTCTGAGTTAAAAGACAGTTTCTGTTGCTCAGAAGCGTGTTAGTAGTTCTCAAGAGAATTTCAGTTAACTTTACGGTTAAATCTATGCCAAAAGTTGCCAGAGATATTCAGCTCATGAAAGCCCAGCAATCACAAAAGAGAGCAAGTTGATAAATCAGAGGATGCTGTAGTTTCACTGGCTGTCTTGCCTTTTTTGCGGGAAGGTGGGACAGCAGTATTGTAGTATGAGAGAAATTACCTGCAGTGAAGTGGAGGAAATGATTTGAAAAGTGAAACATAAAGCCAAAAAGCCTGTACTATTTGCAAGTTAAAATTTTAAACTGGGAGTAACTTTAGAAATGTGTATATTTTAACATGTTCTGTTAATGGGCAAAAAGTTGTGTTTTCTGAGGAAAACGTGACATTTAATTATTTACAATTTCCACATGAAACCCAATTTGATTTGAGTTCCTTTTATAAAGAATGCTTTTGATGTTTCATGAAAAATAATTTCTTTTGTTAGAATTCCCATCCTTGAACGGGCGTGGAGGCTCATGCCTGTAATCCCAACACTTTGGGAGGCCAAGGTGGGCAGATGGCTTGAGGCCAGGAGTTCAAGACCAGCCTGGGCAACATGACAAAACCCCGCCTCTACAAAAAAAAAATACAAAAATTAGCTGGGCGTGGTGGCATGTGCCTGTAGTCCTAGCTACTCAGGAGGCTGAAGTGGGAGGATCGCCTGAGCCTGGGAAGCAGAGGTTGCAGTGAGCTGAGACTGCACCACTGTACTTCAGCCTGGGCAACAGAGTGAGACCCTGTCTAAAAAAAAAAAAAAAAAAAAAAAAAATTCCCATCCTCTTTTTTAAGTGACTATGAGTTCCATCAATTCTCCATAGTGTAGTGGTGCGCGGCTCAGGAGTGCTGAAATGACGCTACAGGATGGAGTGTCTAGCCCTGGTTCCACAAATTCCAGGATCCATGGCATCCACTTGTATCATGAATTTTACGAGAAAACTTTAAAGGATGCCTTCCAATTTATTTTTTTCTTTCTTTTTTGTTTGTTTGTTTGTTTTTGGTTTTTGGGTTTTTTTTGGTTTGTGTGTGTGTGTTTTTTTTTTTTTTTTGAGACAGAGTCTCGCTCTGTCACCCAGGCTGGAGTGCAGTGGCGTAATCTCGGCTCACTGCAACCTCAGCCTCCTGGGTTCAAGCGATTCTCCTACCTCAGCCTCCCAAGTAGCTGGGACTACAGGCATGCACTACCATGCACAGCTAATTTTTTTTTTTTTTTTTTGTATTTTCAGTGGAGGTGGGGCTTCACCATGCTGGCCAGGCTGCTCTCGAACTCCTGATCTTGTGATCCACTCGCCTCAGCCTCCCAAAGTGCTGGGATTACAGGTGTGAGCCACCGTGCCCAGCCCCAATTTCTTAAATAATAAAAATAAGATTAAAATTAGTCATGCAATGAATGTCTCACATTAGTAGGAAGAATAATATTGTTTGCAATATTTTATCACTCTGCCACTATACTTCTCTGTGTTTCTCTCTTCTCTTGAAAATTGTTAATAATAGTCCCTATCTCAGGGTTGTTGTGAGGATTAAATGATGTATATAGGCCAAGCGTGGTGGCTCACGCCTATAATCCCAGCACTTTGGGAGGCTGAGGTGGGTGGATCATCTGAGGTTGGGAGTTTGAGACTAGCCTGGCCAACATGGTGAAAGCCTGTCTCCACTAATAGTACAAAAATTAACCAGGCATGGTAGTGCACACCTGTAATCCCAGCTACTCAGGAGGCTAATGCAGGAGAATCGCTTGAATCTGGGAGGCGGAGGTTGCAGTGAGCCGAGATCGCACCATTGCACTCCAGCCTGGGTGAGACTCCGTCTCAAAAAAAAAAAAAAAAAAAAAAAAAAAAATGTATATAAAGTGCTTAGAACATTGTATGGCATATTGTAACTGTGCACTGTTTCCATTTATTATTTCTCTGTAACTGAGTTGAGTATATGAATATATAATATACATGTATCACTCTTTGACTCAATCACTTGAATCATTGATTAGGTGACTTCACATTTATTAAATTCATTCCACATCAGTAAAATATAATTCCTTATCATTTTAATGGCCACATAGTATTCTATTATATAGGTGTGTTATTTTTATTTAACCAGCTCCTACTGTTTGATGTAGGAGTTTATTTCCACTGTTCTGCTATTATGTTTTTCTTTCTTTTTTTTTTTTTTTATTTTACATTAGTTTCTTAATTTGACCCCAGGTGAACTCATGTTTTGCTCTTATGATCAACACTAAAATTTAAGATCATATAAACATCACTGGGCCCCTGTCCAATTTTTTTTTTTTTTTTTTTGAGACAGGGTGTGGCTCTGTCACCCAGGCTGGAGTGCAGTGGTGCGATCTTGGCTCACTACCACCTCCACCTCCCTGGCTCAAACCATCCTCCCACATCAGCCTCTTGAGTAGGTGGGACTACAGACACGTACCACCATGCCCAGCTAATTTTTGTATTTTTATTAGTAACAGGGTTTTGCCATGTTGCTCAGGCTGGTCTTGAACTGCTGAGCTCAAACAATCTGCCCGCCTCAGCCTCCCAAAGTGCTGGGATTTCAGGCGTAAGCCACTCTGCCCAGCCTTCAATTTTTAAGTTTTGAAAATTAATCACATATTTATTGTTTAATTTTTATCTTAACAATGACATTCCACAGGTTTGCTCATGAAAATTTCATGATGTGAAGAAGCTCTGGGCTACATGAAGACTATTGGCCATTCTTATTTTTATATTTATTTATTTGATACAGAGTCTTGCTCTGTTGCCGAGGCTGGAATGCAATGGCGCAATCTCAGCTCACTGCAACCTCCACCTCCCTGGTTCACGTGATTCTCCTGCCTCAGCCTCCCAAGTAGCTGCGATTACAGGTGCCCGCCACCATGCCTGGCTAATATTTTGTATTTTTAGTAGAGACGGGGTTTCACCATGTTGGCCAGGCTGGTCTCCAACTCCTGACCTTAGGTGATCCGCCCGCCTTGGCCTCCCAAAGTGCTGGGATTACAGGTGTGAGCCACCCCGCCCAGCCCATTTTTTAGTTTTAAAGTATTTCCATATGGCCTGTGATCTGTTTGGAAACAAGACATTTACAAAGTCAAGGAAATCATAGTTTGTGTGATCACCCAGGAACCTTGTAGGATATACAGATACTACTGAAGAAAGATAGGAAGGCACTTATTTTAACTCAGAGTCCACCTGATACTCTTAGCACCGCCCTCCAAATTTCATTCTAAATGCAATAAATTCATCTTAATATCTTAATTTTTAATCGAAGCAAAAGCAATACATGTGTATAGTTTTTAAAAATCAAACAGTAGAAAAAAGACATAGAATGAAAAGTAATAAAACTGTCCTTCTCAACTCTTGCATCCCCAAATCAGAAACACAAACTTTACACATGCTTGTTTAGAGATTATACCCCTCTTTTTCAATAGCATGCCTTTATTACTATTTCTTGACTTGATGACATGAGGCATTTTCTGCTGACTTCCTGCCGCCCCCCTCAGCTCTCCTTCCCCCTGAATATAGTCATATCATTAATTTTTAACTCTTCTGTTGGCTACCTGGTTCAATGAATAGCAAAGTGGAATGCTCTGATTGGATTTTCTCATCACCGACTCCAGAGTCTTGATCCATGTGCCAATATTCAAACAGATTCCCTTTCTCACACTTTTAGCAACTGCTCAAAATCTGAGGTTGCTTCATATGTGAAACATGAGTTTCTTGCACAGTTTTTAATGTTTTTCCCTGTAGTTTCTTTCTGTCATTTTTTTTTTCCTTTGGGTTGAAGAAATTTATACCTTCCAGAACATGTTATTAATGTCCTCCAGCTTATTATTCAATCCATCTATTGCTTAGAGTTCATTCCATTCAATTGGGTCTATTCACTTCGATTCTAATTGGAAGCTTTGCCTGCTATCTGAGCCATTCTTGTTCAGTTTATCTTTCCTTAGGTTTTTAGTTACCTTTCCCCGTTTTTCTTTTTTTTTTTTCTTATTGCATTCTGTGCCAATTGTCATTTCCTAAAGTTCGCGCTGTTTTGTTTTACGGATGCAAAAACTTCTCAGATATGTTTAAGGATTTTCAAATTTTTAAGCTATATTCTGTTCCTTCCAATATTTACTTGAGAGTCAATTTTTCATTCTGTCTTAGACGATTTTGGTTATATTGCAGGCTTTCCACAAATGCCGATTTTTTTTTCTTTTTTTGCCACCCATTTATACTAAAAGATGAGGCAATGGAAAGAATGGGTGGCAAGTCTGCATGCACGAGCGGAGTTGGTCGCTTTGCTCTAGGGTGGGTGAGCAGGTGGGTGGAAGTCAGCCATCCTGCCGAGGAGCCCTCAAATGCCATAAAGTTAGTGGCTCTAAATATATACCTGCAGGTGGACGTTGAGAATCACCGAGGCCAGGATGTAGAAGTAGAAGTAGTTCTTGCGCAGCCGCCAGGCCAGGTCGAAGAAGGTGAGCAGCGTGCGAGTGAGCGTCTTGCAGAAGGCGCCGTACGAGCCGCGGGTCCCCTGCGAGCGCGACAGCCGCACCGCCAGGCCAGACAGGGCCGCCGCCGCCATGGACCTGATGCCGCCTCCAACATAGTGCCCAGAGCCCAAGACCTCCATCAGGCTCCGCTGACCCACCGACCGTGGGACAGAGGGATGGACGCGGGGAAATACGGGCGGGAGGCCTGCTGGGCGGCTGCTGATTCGAGCTGCGTTGCAAGGCGGAAGCCCTCCTTTCCCGGCAGGGCTCTGGCCCCAGCGGACAGTGGCGCCCTGCCAGGTTCCGCCCTGCCCCACGGGGTCCGCGTGGCCTAGAGTCAGTTTAGCCTGACTGTCCTGGCCCGGGCCCCAGAGCCCCAGGATGGGCAGGGCACGTGCTGACGTGGGATACCTAGCTTCTAACCCAGGCTGTCTTTTCTTTAAAATTATGTTTAATTGTTAAGTTTTTTTCAGTTTTTAAGTTTTAACAAAAGCAACACAAAACTTGCTCAAAACGATATAGAATGTCCTTCATAAGCATGATCTTGAGCAACTCAGAAGTACAAACCCATTTCCTGTTGTCTCAGATCCCTTTAGGAACGTTTTTCAATCTTCTACTCTGAGCTAGTACAAATATACAAAACCCACAACTTTTCTGGACTTTAAAATGTGTGCATTCTGCTTGAATAAGTCAAGCAATACTTCTGTTTTTGTGTTAGATCCTTCGTATTCTTCTGATTGGAAAAGTCATTCAATCAAGTTTTTAGAAATTTTCAAAGCAGAAACATGTAAAACAATAGAAAGCAAATTCCCTACACAGCTTCGCTTTCCCCTCCTACCCTTGCCACGAACTACTATTACGTTTACTGTATCTACTTCCCGACTTTATGTATTGACATATTGCTCTTACCTTTTCAAGAATGTACACCTACCTCACTCTCTTTGGTGACTGAATAGTGGTCTATATATATAGTGACTAATAATGGTCAATAATTTATTTAACCAGATCCCTATTGATGGACATTCTGAATGTTTCTAGTTTTTCATATGTCAAAAATTGTTTCAGTGAACATCATTGTACATATGAATTTACAAGTGGCAGAACAGTAGGAATAGTATGACCCCATCTTTATTTATGAAAACAATTACATATACATATACATTTAGTGTCCAAAGCCAAAACGTTTTACTAATACATGTGATTGATCAAAAAAGTTTAGAGATCAGGGCTCTATGTTACCTTGAGTGTTAACAATCTTAAATTTTTTATTGCCAATATGATAGGCGATACAGTTCATTATTCTTCTAATTTGCATTCATTTAATTATCAGTGCAGTTGAGCAACTTTTCTAAATTTCTGAAGTTTCCAATATTGTTTTTCTGATGGCTTGTAAAACATTAAACATTATAAATGTTTATTATGAGAAAAGTAAAATTCCTGGGCTCATAACCCCCAGAGAGAAAGACTGCTAATTTGCATATGTTTTTATCAATTGTTTGCATATATTTATAAGCACAAACATGCATACACACATAGATATATTTACAAATCGTAAAACAAAAATGGAATCAGATAAAACTATGCAGTCCAGGCACGGGGGCTCACGCCTGTAATCCTAGCACTTTGGGAGGTTGAGGCAGGCAGATCACCTGAGGTCAGGAGTTCAAGACCAGCCTGGCCAGCATGGTGAAACCCCGTCTCTACTAAAAATACAAAAATTAGCTGGGTGTGGTGGCACTTGCCTGTGGTCCCAGCTACTGAGGAGGCTGATGCAGGAGAATCGCTTGAACCCATGGGTGGAGGTTGCAGTGAGCCGAGATCATGCCACTGCCTGGGTGACAGAGCTATACCCCATCTCAAAAGCAAACAAACAAACAAAAAACAAATAAAACCAAATGAACAAAACAACATATACCCCCACCATTGCTTTTAAACATAATGATATGTCTTGCATATGTTCCCATGTTGATACTTTATTGGCTGTGTGTTATTCCTTATGGATGGCCAATAATTAACTGATCTCCTGTTGATGGATTTTTGGATGGTTTCAAATTTTTCGCAATCATAAGCAATCGTGAGATTAATATTTTGCATGCACATCATTTTACACCTTTCTGATATTTTCCAGGTATACATTCATAGAGGTGGAATTCTTAGGTCAAAGGGTTTTCATGCGAGGATTTTGATACATATTGTCAAACTGCCTTCCACTAGCTTGTACTAATATATACATGAACATACCATCAGCGGTTCCTAACAATTAGCATTCACATTCTTTTAATCATTTGACATTCTGATAGGTGAAAAGGGTATCTCACTGTTGTTTTAATTTGCATGTTTTGATTACTAGCAATGTTGCTCCATTTTAGCCAATGTCTCATTAACAAGGCAAGTCACAGAGCAGATTCAAGAGAAAAGAAATACATCCAAATATTAACAGTTCATTTTTATGTGTATCTAGCATTGCACATTTGTATGAATGGAACCACTCTGTCAAAAGTTTTGCCATCTTACTGGGCACAGTGGTGGTTACCTGTAGTCCCAGCTTCTTGGGAGGCTGAGGTGAGAGAATTGCTTGAGCCCAGGAGTTTGAGACCAGCTTGGGCAACATAGCAAGACCCCCATCTCTAAAAATAAATAAATAAGTAAATTAATTCTTTTAAAGTTTTGCAGTCTTGATTTTAATAGCTATTTCCAATTCCTATGTAAAAAGTTGTACCAGGCTGGACGTGGTAGCTCACACCTGTAATCCCAGCACTCAGGAGACCAAGACAGGAGGATCGCTGGAGCCTTAGGAGTTCGAGAACAGCCTGGGTAACATAATGAGACCCTAGCTCTACAAAAAAGTAAAAAATTAACTGGACATGGTGGCACAGGTCTGTAGTCCCAGTTACTCAGGAGGCTGAGGTGAGAGGATTGCTTGAGCCTGAGAGGCCAAGGCTGCAGTGAGGCATGATTGTGCCACTGCGCCCCAGCCTGGGCAACAGAGCAAGACCTTGTCTCAAAATAAATTAAATGAAATGAAAAAGTTATAACAATTCCCACTCCCTCAGGCAATTTACAAAGCCGTTCATTTATCCATGCCCTCGCCCATATTATTATGTATTATTTTAATATAATGTAAAAGAAAATCATCATTCTTCTTATTATTATTTGAGACAGAGTCTCGCTCTGTTGCCCAGGCTGGAGTGCAGTGGTGCGATCTTGGCTCACTGCAAGCTCTGCCTCCTGGGTTCACGCGATTCTCCTGCCTCAGCCTCCCAAGTAGCTGAGATTACAGGCATATGCCACCACACCTGGCTAATTTTTGTATTTTTAGTAGAGACGGGGTTTCACTATATTGGCCAGACCGTTCTCAAACTCCTGACCTCAGGTGATCTGCCCACCTTGGCCTCCCAAAGTGCTGGGATTACAGACGTGAGCCACCACGCCCAACCCTAGTTTTGTTTAATTTACCTATATTTGAATACTGTTGTGGATGAATATTATGCTTATTGGTCATTTGTAGTGGTGTCAAAAGGAAGGGGAGCCAAATAGGCAGGATGACTGGTGGCTAGGCAGAAGGCTTACAACTAGGCTGTGGAAACGCCAGGGGCGGTGGCTGTGACAGCAAGAAGAGGGCTAGGCAGCCTTCTCCTCGCCTTTTCATAACTCCCTGCCCTTCAGGTTGCCCAGGCCTTGGCCCCTTGGCTCATTTCTATATTAAAATGTTTGCCTAGGCCGGGTGCCGTGGCTCAAGCCTGTAATCCCAGCACTTTGGGAGGCCAAGGTGGGCGGATCACAAGGTCAGGAGATCGAGACCATCCTGGCTAACATGGTGAAACTCCATCTCTACTAAAAATACAAAAAATTAGCCAGGCATGGTGGCGGGCGCCTGTAGTCCCAGCTACTTGGGAGGCTGAGGCAGGAAAACAGTGTGAACCCGGGAAGTGGAGCTTGCAGTGAGCTGAGGTCGTGCCACTGCACTCCAGCCTGGGCGACAGAGCAAGACTCCATCTCAAAAAAAAAAAAAAAAGTTTGCCTAAGGCAGACAGAACAGCACAAGCAGCCTAAAATTGATAAAATCCCAACGAGAGCCCTAGGAGAGACACAGTGGTCAAAATGGCCTAAAGTAATGCATTAAGCAAAGGAAATGCCTCCTTCTCTCTCACGCTACACACCAAATATGAAACAGTAGAATTAGGCCAAAGTTCTTGTCTTAGGAAAATTATGCAAGTCATCTTTTGCTCTTCTTTCTCACAGTAGAGTGCATATACCTTGATTCTTTTTTCTGAACCACTCGCCCAATATATATGGGAAGAGGCCAGGCATGGTAGCTCATGCCTGTAATCCCAGCACTTTGGGAGGCTGAAGCAGGAGAGTTGCGTGAGCGCAGGAGTCCAGAACCAGCGTGGGCAATGCTCGAGCTTGGGAGATCAAGGCTACAGTGAGCTATGATCTCACCACTGCACTCCAGGCTCGGTGACAGAGCAAGCCTCTCCCTCTCTCTCTCTCTCTCTCTCCCCCCCATATATATATATATATATATATATATATATATATATATACACACACACACACACAAACACACACATATGTATGTATGTATATAGATAGATACACACACATATATATGTTATTTACATATGCTTATGTATGTGTATATATACATATACATGTACATATAGGAAGAATATAGTACATATACATGTAATTTTTTGCGCTGCTACCATTGATCTATAGATAGTAGATTAAAATGTAATCTGAGGTTGTTGTGGTGCAAGATACTCAATTGAACACAGGTATTTACCTTCCCAAAACAAATAGAAACAATTATAAAGAAGTATAAATTCATTCGTAAAAGCAGTGGAGAGGGTGAGGATGGCAGAGCAAAGACTTTGACAGATTCCTGAAATGAATGCTGATGGGATCAAACTGAAAAATAAATCAGAGTGTAGTGCACCAATGATTCCCAGGAAAAGGCTGCAGCATAGGTGGAAGCCATTTTCATGGAAGAGGCACCCCCTGCTCTCCAGGTACAGAGAGTGGAAGTGGGAGGATCACATAAAATGAGACGATTATTTGAAGAACTATTTGGATCTATTTCTTTCTCTTGAATCTGCTGTGTGACTTGCTTTGGTCAATGGGACATTGGTTAAAATGGTGCAAGCAAAAGCTGGAAAAGTGCTTTTGCACTGGGGCTTGCTAGTCTTGGAAACCTGCTGCCATCATGCAAACAAACCAGATGTGGAGAGATACATGCTCCAATCATCCCTTTTGGCCCAACTCATGGCCAACCAATCCCTAGAAGTAGTGTCACTAAAACCAACAGCAGCAGACCACAGACATATGAGTGAGTTCAGCTGATGCAAGCAGAAGACCAGCCCAGCTGAGCCCAGCCCAAATTGTCAACCCCCAACAATCGTTAACTAAATAAATAGTGGTTGTTTAAGCTTTCAGTGGTTTGTTTCACAGCAAAAACTGATAACCATGTCCCAGAATAGAGCTACTGAGTGACAATCAAAATGGTTTGACCCACAGTGATCTCTCATGGCAATTAATTGATCATAGGAACCCTAGGACTCATATAGAGAGTTGATCTGCTTAACCAAAGGAATTTTGGCAAACAGAAAGTTGGATCACCATGATAGAGTGTCACAGCTTCTCAGTTCATATACCCAGATTCCCTAGAATAAAAGGGAGACTGAGTACCTTGAGGAAGGATGCTATGGCAGCATTGCAATTATGTACTATAAATATTCCCAGCTATCCCCAGCAAAGGTCTGCAGAAATTTACCAAGGTAAATGTTCAAATACACACACTCTTCGGGGATTATGGGACAATAGCTCTGAGCTGTCACTAATCCTGGGAACTCAACAACACTGTTGCCCACAGTCAGAGTGAGGGCTTGTGAAGATCAAATGATAATTGGAATTTTGGCCTAAATTCAACTCATGGTGGGCTCAGTGGGTCTATAAATCCACTCTGGTGATTTCCCCAGTTGCTGGATTTACAGTTGTAATCAATAAAACTAGCAACTGGCAAAACAGCTCAATTGACTTCCTGACCTGCAGAGTGAGAATTTTTATGATAGGAAGGGCCAGGTGGAAGCCTGCAACTTACTCTCCCTTCTAATTATAGCAGTGATAGCAAACACATACATAGCACTTATTACATGCCAGACACTCTTTCAAGCACTTTCCATATGTTAGCATATTATTCCTCAAAACAGCACTACAAGGTAGGTACTATAATTGTACACATTTTACAGAAAAGGAAATTAAGGCATTATAAGCTAAAGTAACTTGCCCGAGGTCACTACTTAGTAATTGGTAGAACTGTAATGTAAACCAGAAACTAGCTTCAGAGTTCATGCTCTTAACCACTATACTACACTGTCAAAATAGTAAACCAAAATCAATACTACATGCAAAGGAAACTCACAGAAATTAGGGCCATCATCAAGACTCACAAAATTAAGGAGTAGTGATCCCTATTACATTCCTTTTTGATGGACCTGCTTGACTAGAGAAGAATACAGAGGAAGCTTAAATTACAAGTGGTATATATGGATTGGCCTTGAACAGGTTCTGGAGGCACAAGAAAGGTACCTAAGCAGCAGCTCACATGGCCAGTGTGTTCACACCAGCCACACTGCCTTCTCTTTCGCAACCCACACTTATGGTTTCATGGGGACTGCTTTGGGCTGAGTTGTGTCCCTGTCAGATTCATGTGTTGAAGCCCTAACCCCCAGAATCACAGAATGTGACTATATTTGGAGATAGGGTTTTTAAAGAAGTAACTAAGGTTAAATGAGGTCATTAGGGTGGGCCCTAATCCAACACCACTGATGTTCTTCTAAGAAGAAGAGATTAGGACACAAACACACGCATAGGGAATACCATGTGAAGACACATGGAGAAGACAGCCACCAATAAGCCCAAGCATAGAGGCCTTCAGAAGTGACTCAGTCCATTCCTGCTGCTATGACAAAATACCTTAGACTGGGTAATTTATAAATAATAGAAATTTATTTCTCGCAGTTCTGGAGCCTGGAAAGTCCAAGATCAAGTTGACAGCAAGTTCGTTGTCTGGTAAGGGCCTGGTCTCTGCTTCCAAGATGACACCTTGAACACTGTTTCCTCACATGGCAAAAGGGACAGAAGGGCAAAAGGGCCTAGCTAGTTCCCTCAGCCCTTTCACAAGGCACTGATCCCATCCATGACAGCAGAGCTCTCATGGCCTAATCACCTCCTAAAGGCCTTACCTCTTAATACTTGTGCATTGGGGATTAAGTTTCAACATGAATTCTGGAGGGAACACAAACATTCAAATTGTAGCAAAAAGAAACCAATTCAGCTGACACCTTGATCTTGAACTTCTAGCCTCCAGAACTGTAAGGAAATACATTTCTGTTGTTTAAGTCACCTGTCTGTGGTACTTCGTTATGGCAGCCCTAGAAAACTAATACAGGGACCTCTCTCTAACCAGCTATTTGAAGAGTAGAACATTTAAAGCTATTTTAGCACATTTCTGCATGACCTAAGGGCACCAGCCAGAGCACATTATTGTAGATCACAGCCCCACATAGGGGTAACCCAGAAGGTCACTGAAGAAGAGTCTTTTCTGCGAACGTAATTTCAAGTGGCATATCTGGTTGTTCACTTTGCTTGGAAGGAGAAGCGGCCTAAGGTATGGCTCTACACCATATGGTCCAGGGACTTGGAATGAACAAAATTTGTAGTATTGGTAAAAAGGAGGTTTTGGGGAAGTGGTATGTGGTTGGACCTCTACTAATGGTAAATACATTTGTGTTCCGTATAAATGCCCAACAGAGGGCATCAACTGTGATGGAGGGTCTCGATAACTATGTAAACAAGATTACTTGCATTAGAATGTCAACCTCTTTCCCCAACTATCCTGAAGCTTACTCAAGGGGCCAATGTACAAAATGCCCATGGCTGCAGAGATGAAGGCTCTACATGGGCTCAATTGCATGGGCTCCCCCTCACCATGGCTGATCATAAAAGTTGTGTGTCCAATCCCAACTTCCCAGCAGCAGAGGCCAATACTGAACCCCCAATATATACCACTTCCTTGTGTGGGAGGGCAAGGGGACTACAACCAGCCATCTTGTGGCAGGCTGTTCATAAGATAACAACTTATGGGGCTGCTCTGCCTAAGGAGTAGCCATTCTTTATTCTTTTGTTTTCTTAATAAATTTGCTTTCACTTTATGGGCAAATGACATGAATAGACATTTCTCAAAAGAAGATGCCCAAACAGCCAACAAACATATGAAAATATGCTCAACATCACTAATCATCAGGGAAATGCAAATTAAAACTACAATGAGATACCACCTTACCCCTGAAAGAATGGCCACAATTAAAAAGTCCAAAAGCAATAGATGTTGGCATGGATGTGGGGGAAAAGGGACCCCTTTTACACTGCTGGTGGGATATAAACTAGTACAACCACTGTGGAAAACAGTATGGAGATTTCTTAAAGAACTAAAAATAAAACTACCATTCGATCCAGCAATCCCACTACTGGGTATCTACCCAAAGGAAAAGAGTCATTCTATGAAAAAGACACATGCACTCGCATGTTTATAGCAGCACAATTTGCAAATGCAAAGATAATGGAACCAACTTATGTGCCCATCAACCAACAAGTACATGAAGAAAATGTGGTATAATACACCATGGAATACTACTCAGCCATAAAAAGGAATGAAATAATGTCTTTTTCAGCAACTTGGATGGAGTTGGAGGCCATTATTCTAAATGCAATAACTCAGGAATAGAAAACAAAATATCATATGTTCTCACTTATAAGTGGGAGCTAAGCTATCAGGACACAAAGACATGAGAATGATATAATGGGACCAGATGCGGTGGCTCATGCCTTTAATCCCAGCACTTTGGGAGGCCGAGGCGGGTGGATCACCTGAGGTCAGGAGTTCAAGACCAGCCCGGCCAATGGTGAAACCCCGTCTCTACTAAAAATACAAAAAATTAGCCAGGCGTGGTGGTGGGTGACTGTAATCCCAGCTACTCAGGAGGCTGAGGCAAAAGAATCCCTTGAACCTGGGAGGTGGAGGTTGCAGTGAGCTGCGATCGCACCACTGCACTCCAGCCTGGGCAATAGAGCGAGATTCTGTCTCAAAAAAAAAAAAAAAAAATCAAAATCATATCAAGTGCCTTTTCTGACCACAATGATATGAAACTAGAAATAAGTAACAGGAGGAAAATTCACAAATATGTGGAAATTAAACATGCTCTTGAGCAGCCAGTGGGTCAAAGAAAAATCAAAAGGGGAAATGTAAAAATATCTTGAGACAAATGGAAACACAGCATACCAAAACATATGGGATGCAGCAAAAGCAGTTCTAAGAAGGAAGCATATAGCAACAAACACCTACATCAAAAAAGAAGAAACACCTCAAACTACCTAATGTTACACCTCAAGGAACTAGGAAAAAGAACAAACTAAACCCAAAGTTAGCAGAAGGAAAGGAGTAATAAAAATAAGAACAGAGATAAATCAAATAGAGAATAATAAAGCTATAGAAAAATTAATAAACTAATTTTTGAAAAAAATAAAATTGACAAACCTTTACCTAGACTAAGAAACAAAAGAGAAGACACACAAATAAATGAAATCGGAAATGAAAGTGAAGACGTGACAATGGATGCCTCCGAATTTTTTTTAAAAAGTATCATAAAGGACTATTGTGAACAACTATATGCCAACAAATTGGATAATCTAGAGGAAATGGATGAATTCCTAGAAACATACAACCTACCAAAATTAACTTAGGAAGAAATAGAAAGCCTGAACAGACCAGTAAGAAATAAAGGGACTGAAGTGGCTACTAAAATATTCCAACAAAGACAACCCCAGGAACAGATGGCTTCACGGCTGAATTCTACCAAGAATTCAAAGGAGAATTAATATTAATCCTTTTTAAAACTTTTCCAAAAAAAAAGAACTAGGATGGAATACTTCCAAATTTATTTTATGAGGCCAGTATCATCCTGGTACCAAAACCAGACAAAGACACAACAAGAAAAGAAAACTACAAGCCAGTATTTCCAATGAACATTGATGCAAAAATCCTCAATAAAATCCTAGTAAAACCAATTCAACAACACATCAAAAAGATTACACATCTCATTATTTAATACTTAATAAACTCACTAGTTTATATGTTTGCGTGCAATATGTAATACTATATACAGTATCGAATATGAATTACACTCTCATTCCACACTGTAGCAAATACATTCTATAATGGAAATATACCATCGAGTTTTATGTTTGCATTTTAATTTGTTTCACTTTTTAAATTATCATGTATATAATGTCATAGTAATCAAACAGTATGGTATTAAAGAAGAGATAAACAAACATATCAATGGAAAAGAATAATGAGTCTAGAAATAGATCTGCACTTACATGGCTAATAGGTTTTTTACAAAGATGGAAAAGCAATTGAATGAAGAAGGATAGCCTTTCAACAGATGTGTTGATATAATTGGAACATCAATAGGCAAAAAGAAAAAGAAACATTGAACCTTGACCTAAAATAACACTTTATTTAAAAATTAATCCAAACTGGATTATACATCTAAATGTGAGACATAAAACTATAAAACTCTAAGAAGAAAACACAGGCAAAAAAAATCTGTGTGACCTGGGATTAGGTAAAGGATTATTAGGTATGACACAAAAGCACAATCTATAAAAGAATTGATAAATTGAACTTTATCACAATTAAAAACTTGTGCTCTTAAAAGACATTGTTAAGAAAATGGAAAGACAAGATATTGTAGAGAATTACACAGGGCATGAGATGTTACCCTACTTATCAAACAGTTAACCTGTTACTGTTTTGTGGATACTGGCAAAAGACATGGGACTCCTGAGTCAGAGACAAATGGCCTTATTACTTATGGCAAAAGCAGTAGCCAGGGCATCAGGATGATGCACATATTGGCTACCCATGTTCCCACTGGTTATCTGTGCTCCCCAAGTCTCACGCTGGTGAAGCAAATGACCTATCATGGATAGGGATATACAGTGGGCTACATAATAGGGGATGAACAGTGAGCTTGGGGAATTCATTACTGTTACAGCAAGTGGAAACAAACCCTCTCTGTCTGAGGGAAGATATCATCTCATCCCTAAAGGCTGTTTTCAGTAATTCAAATACCATCCTGAGAAATGGCCGAGTAGAGAGCAGCTGGGGTCTTCCAGTCTTGTCATAATTGGCAAAAAAAAAATGTGCAAATACACCCACAGCCCACAGTGGATTGACTCTCTCAACAAGCCGCCCATCAGCCCAACACATTCTTGGCCAAATATGGAATTATACATGAATATGTCACTCTGATTAATCTGACCAACAGAATCTGGGACCAAATCTGTGTAATTAATCTCATTAATCATTTTCAACAGAACTTCATGCCGCAGGATGAGGCCACCTTGCTGTAGTGACCCCATCCACACCTCCCAAAGTCCTGGTCTCATTTAACTCTGAAGAAATCCCACGAGGACCACTGGGTCTTCTTTCAAACAGTAAGAATGTGATCTAAGGCTAGTCTATTATCAATTACTACTCACGTACAGAGTTAAGGCTATCTTGATCGGCTTTGGTGTCATTGCCAATAATTATAAGAAGCAAGAGATGGCCCAAAAAGCAATCCCCATCAGCAATGGAGAGACATTCTGTGGCCCACTCTCTCTTACATATAAACATATAACCCAAAGGGGCATAGTTCAGGATTTGTTGTCATCATTACATTGGTTTGATTAAGCCACATGGTTGGTGTCACTAAGTATTTATAGCCTCAATCTCCATACATGGTATAACCCAGGGCCATTCAGTTATCAAGAGAAACATATGGCTGGGCACAGTGGCTCATGCTTGTAATCCCAGCATGTTGGGAGGCCAAGATGGGCAGATCACGAGGTCAGGAGATCGAGACCACCCTGGCTAACACAGTGAAACCCCATCTCTACTAAAAAAAAATAAATAAATACAAAAAAATTAGCCAGGTGTGGTGGTGGGCGTCTGTAGGCCCAGCTACTTGGGAGGCTGAGGCAGGAGAAAGGTGTGAACCCGGGAGGCGGAGCTTGCAGTGAGCCGAGATTGTGCCACTGCACTCCGGTCTGGGCAACAGAGCGAGACTCCGTCTCAAAAAAAAAAAAAAAAGAAAGAAAAAAAAAAAGAGAGAGAAACATATAACTTCGCATTACAGTGAAATGCTCTTGCACTGGATCATGTGTCTGTACATATTCACTTTACAGAGCTGTCATTGATGGCATCAGGCATAACAAAATAGTTCCAGATCAGTCATATCCACATAAGTTTTTCTGTTTTCATAGCACATAGAAGGAAATTACAAACTCAGCGGCAGGTCAGATTGCCAGCACAGCTGCTGCTTGACTCAGGTGACAGTCAGTGCTGGATCTAGGAGACAAAGAGAACATTAATTGCCTTGCCCCTGATCCTTGCATCTCCCAATATCTAAGGTGTTCTCTCTCGAAGTACCAGGGTCGGCACTTTCCCTCCCCTGCCACATAATCAGTGTGTCCCATCTGAGTATCTACAGCTTCACCTTTTCCCCAATCACTCCCCACTTGCCTCCCAATCTTGTATTCTGATCCTTGCACAGAAGGCAGCCAAGAGGTCACTTTTGGGGGACATCCACATTCAGTAACCAAATTGCCCTACTATTGTGTGTGGGCCAAGTAGAAGTAAAGTCAGAAATTGTTCCATCACTCAGCAATACCAGATACCAGTGGATGGTAAGGAGTGTGGAATGTTCATCAAGTACTTTGACTATCGGCTCATTACTGGGTGACATTTGAGAAAAAAAAAAAAGGTGCACCATTTTCAGACTGAAAATAGGTTGGAAAGCTGAAAACATAACATAGCTAAGACTCAGGAGCCTCAATGGTGTGGTTGGAGTTGGCTGATTACACTGGAACAGCAATATGTAAACTGAAAAATTATTAAAAGTGAAGAGAACATTGGTAGCACTAAGGGAGACAGTCAATGTAGTAGTCACTCTGATGTAGCCAATCTGTCAGGAGCCAGTAGGGTCAATGCCCCCAAGCAATGTGGCCTCTTTTGTTGCAAGACAAACAGGTCAATTTTTGGCAAGAGTCATAAGTCTGGCATGTTGTAGTGGCTTCTGCATCAGAAACATCAGGTCCTTTACTCTGTGCCCAGTCCCTGATACCAGATGTGTTGCCATGTGTGATGGCAGTCTGGGCAGTGCGGATTTGATCAGCATCTTGAATTTAGTTGATCTCATCAGAAAGCAGGCCCTTACTTTTTGCGTCTCTGTGAGTGACCCACATTGTCCCATCAGCATCCACAATTTGTTTCTACAGTTACGATCCCAAAGAGAGGTGTCCTTAGTCTACCAGTCAAGTGAAAGACAAAAGGCTAGACCATTGGCAACAGTTGCAAGTCAGTAAAAGTATAACAAGTGGTATTAAGGACAGTATTGGTCAGACTTATGAGAGCAGCCTTGAACTCTGCCCATTGAGTGGAAGTGTAATAACAGTGCAATCAGGGCCGTTAATTTGGAAGATTCCAACTTGCCGACAACCAGGACATCATCTACACAGTGAAAGCTCTCATGATAAATGCTCACGATAAAGGCACTCACGATAAATGTTGACCCCCACTCCACCCCCATGGTGGCAAATGGCAGGGGAGTTTGTCCCAGTAGTACTTCTCTGCTTGTGTCAGTGCCCTAAATGGGAGAATTTCCTCTGATGCTTTATGAACATTTCTAGTATAAGCACTTATCATATCAATTTCCTCCTATGTTTTCATAATGGTAGATTGAATTAGCATAGAGGCTCTCACCCATAAAGTCACTTTAACTGCTTTTCTTCACTGAGAGTTTTGCTCACACCTTCTCAGTTGAGTTCAGATTTTTCTGTTCCTTGTGGGAACACAGACAAAGGATTTTAACACTTGCACTTCGGGAGTTACAAAAGCAGCTTCCAGGAGTTTATCTCCCATCCAGGAGTTCCAAGTATGGGAGGGGGAACAGGAAGAGGGAAGAGGGAAGGGTGCAGCCCCTGAGGAGTGGCTGGAGCCATCATGGAGGCTCCTAGCCTCAGGATGGGTACCACCTCCTCAGGGACACTTCTTTTCTGCCTCCTCACATGCCACAGCTCTACCCTGGATACCTCAATGCCAATGGCTACCTCTGTGCCCAGTGCCCTCTCCTGCCATAGGACTGGGTGGGATGGTGACTTCAATGCCTGTTTCCAACCAAGCCATAAATATTTAAGTTCCACAACCTCGTTCCTCTGCATACTCTTTGGTTGTTGTTGTTCTTTAAAGCACATGAAATCAGAATGGAGTGGCCGGGCACAGTGGCTCATGCCTGTAATTCCAGCACTTTGGGAGGCTGAGGTGGGTGGATCACCTGAAGTCAGGAGTTTGAGACCAGCCTGGCCAACATGGTGAAATCCCGTCTCTACTAAAAATACAAAAATTAGCCGGGCATGGTGGTGGGAGCCTGTATTCCCATATACCTGGGAGGCTGAAGTGGGAGAATCGCTTGAAGCTGGGAGGTGGAGGTTGCAATGAGCCAGATCGCACCACTGCACTCCAGCCTGGGTGAGAGTGAGACTCTATCTCAAAAAAAAAAAAAAAAAAAAAAAAAAAGAAAGAAAAAAACAAAAAGAAAAAGTAAAAGAATAAAAGAAATCAGAGTAGAGGAAGAGAGAGGCAGCAGAGTGTGTGGAGGGAGAGCAGCTCTGCCCCAGTAAGCGTGACTTTTCATTTATTTGCAGTTTGGAGTGGCTGCCCACTCAGGCTCACCAAATACACTTCCAATGTTTCCCATCTACCTAAAGCTCTACGTTCTCATTTCTGACTTTCTCTCAGCTTAGCTAACCCCTTGACTCAGCAGCCATAGCCATATTCTTTTTTAACTAGGGTTCCTAGGCTTACTGTTCCCATTGTCATAATATCCCTTCCTCTGCCCACCCGGAGGAGAGGGATCAAGGAATAAGGTACCAATGAGGTGGCTTGTTTCAGTCTCACTTATTCTTATTTAGTTTCTAACATTCATGAACAGGTAATAGTGATATGGTTTGGCTCTGTGTTCCCACCCAAAACTCATCTTGAATTGTACTCCCATAATTCCCACTTGTTGTCGGAGGGACCCAGTGGGAAATAATTGAATCATGGAGACAGTTTCCCCCATACTGTTCTCGTGATAGTGAATAAATCTCGTGAGATCTGATGGTTTTATACGGGGAAACCCATTTCGCTTGGCTCTCATTCTGTCTCTTGCCGCTGCCATGTGAGACGTACCTTTCACCTTCTGCCATGATTGTGAGGCCTCCCCAGTCATGTACAACTGTAAGTCCAATAAACCTCTTTCTTTTGTAAATTGCCCAGTCTCAGGTATGTCTTTATCAGCAGCGTGAAAATGGACTAATGCATGTAGTGTATTAGTGCATTCTTGCCCTGTTATAAGGAAATATCTAAGACTGGGTAATTTATTTATGTATTTATTTTTGAGAGACAGAGTGTTGCTCTGTTGCCCAGGCTGGAGTGCAGTGGTATGATCTCAGCTCACTGCAACCTCCGCCTCCTGGGTTCAAGCAATTCTCCTGCACTAGCTTCCCAAGTAGCTGGGACTACAGGCGTGCACCACCACGCCCAGTTAATTTTTGTATTTTTAGTAGAGACGGGGTTTCACTATATGTTGGCCAGGCTGGTCTCGAACTCCTGACATCAGGTGATCCGCACACCTCGGCCTCCCAAAGTGCTGGGATTACAGGTGTGAGCCACTGCACCCAGCCTGGGTAATTTATTTTTAAAAAGGGGTTTAATTGGCTTGTGGTTCCGCAGGCTGTACAGGAAGCATGATGCTGCCATCTACTCCGTTCTAGGGAGGCCTCAGGATACCTACAATTATGGCATGAAGGTGAAAGGGAAGCAGGCACATCTTAAATGCCTGGAGCAGGAGAAAGAGAGAGAGGGGGGAAGTGTTACACAGTTCTAAACAACCAGATCTCGTAAGAACTCTATCATGAAAACAACACTAGGTGGATGGTGCTAAACCATTCATGAGAACCTACCACCATGATCAAATCACCACCCAGTAGACCCACCTCCAGCATCAGGGATTACATTTCAACATGAGATTTGGGTGCAGACACAGATCCAAACCATATCAGGTAGGATAGCAATGATTCCTATTCCTTCTCACTTCCCCACCACTTGGGCAAAAGAAGTCACTACTGGATCCCAGGAAGTCTTCTTATATCCCCTAACCTGGCATGTGTGGGCATTCATTCTTTCTCTTCCAGAAATCTATGTCTCTATCAGTATTCCATCCCTATTGCCAAAACTGTCAAGCACTGTGCAGAATCTAAGATTATATCCTACTTACAAACTGACAAGTTAGCCTGTTACTGTTTCATGGACGCTGGCAGAAAACACAAGACTACAGAATCAGTGACAAGGGACTTTATTATTCACTGTAAAAGAAACAGCCAGAGTTTGTACGATGCTTGTGCCAGTCTCCATGCACCTCAAGTCCTGTGGGGGTGATGTGAAGGGCCCATGATGGGTGCCTGCACATGCAATGGGACTGTGTTATAGAAGAACACTGAGCTTGGGAGATTCACTGCTTTTATAACAAGCAGAAGCAAGCCTGTTCATTGCCTGTGGTGAGACAACTCACTCCTCAAGATTGTTCACAGCTAACACAACCCTGATAAATGGTCAGGGTAAAGAGTGGTTGGAGCCTTACCCAGAAAGAATGTGCAGGGATACACATGGCCCATGGTGAATTGCCTCTCCCAACAGATACAGATCAGGGAAAAATACTGCAAATCACATATCTAACAAAGCACTTGTATCCAGAATATACAAGGAACACTCAAAACACACTAAAAGAATAACCCAGTTTAAAAGTGAGCAAAAGACTTGAACAAATGCTTCACCAAAGAGAATATACAGATGAAAAATAAGCACATGAAAAAATATTTAGCATCATTCCATTAGGAAAATGCAAATTCCAAACCACTATCACATTCCCCTACACACTTATTAGAACGGCTAAAATTTAAAACAATACCAAATGTTGGCAAAAATGTAGAACAACCAGAACTGCCATATATCGCTGGTGGGAATGCAAAATGGTATAGCCACTCTGGAAAAACGTTTGGCACTTTCTTATAGAGTTAAACATATATATACCATACATGACCGAGCAATCCCACTCCTAGGTATTTACTTAATGAATTGAAAACTTATGTTCACACAAAAACCTGTACATGAATATGTGTAGCATCTCAATTCATAATTGCTAAAAATGAGAAGCAACCCAAATATCATTTGACCAGTGATAATCAAGCACTGGTATATCTATAAAATGGAATACTATTCAGCCATACAAAGGAATGAACTCTTGATATACTTGACAACTTAAATGAGCCTCAAAGGCATTATGCTGAGTGAAAGAAGCCAGTCTCAAAAGGTTGCATACTGTACTATTCCATTTATAAAGCTCTTGTGTGTGTGTGTGTGTGGTGTGTGGTGTGTGTGTGTGTGTGTGTGTGTGTGATGGAGTCTTGCTTTGTTGCCTGGGCTGGAGTGCAGTGGCACGATCTTGGCTCACCGCAACCTCTGCCTCTCAGTTCAAGTAATTCTCCAGCCTCAGCCTCCCGAGTAGCTAAGACTGCAGGCACATGCTGCCACACCCAGCTTTTGTGTGTGTGTGTGTGTGTGTGTGTTTCAGACGAAGTTTTGCTCTTGTTGCCCAGGCTGGAGTGCAGTGGTGCAATCTCGGCTCACTGCAACCTCCGCCTCCCAGGTTCAAGTGATTCTCCTGCCTTAGCCTCCTGAGTAGCTGGGATTATAGGTATGTGCCACCATGCCCAGCTATTTTTTTGTATTTTTAGTAGAGACGGTGTTTCATCATGTTGGCCAGGCTGGTCTCGAACTCCTGACCTCAGGTGATCCACCCACCTTGGCCTCCCAAAGTGCAGGGATTACAGGCATGAGCCACGGCACCTGGCCTTTTGTGTGTGTGTGTGTGTTTTTAGTAGAGATGGGGTTTTGCCATGTTGGCCAGGTTGGTCTTGAACTCCTGGCCTCAAGTGATCCCACCTCAGCCTCCCAAGATGCTGGGATTATGGGCGTGAGTCACTGTGCCTGGCCCTGTATGGCCTTCTTAAAAAGACAAAACTAGAGTGTTAGAGAGAAGGTCAGTAAGTTGCTAGGATGTAGTAGTTGGGGGAGGGTGTGACTATGAAGGGATTATGAAAGGGAATCTTTTGGGGGAGGTAATAGAAACTTGTGTAATCTGATTGTTAAAATTCATAGAACTATATGTCCTCTTCTCTCCCCCTCCCAAAAAACTCGGTGCCTATCCCAGCTTCTCTTGCCACTAAGGTGTAGACCTATGACTTAGGTTCTACCATTCAGATGCAAGTGTGCTAGGCTTTGATTTGAAACTAAGTTAAATATGGACAGAGGCAGGCCACAGGGGCATCCACTTTCTTGGTGTGCAGCAGCAGAGTCAGATTCTGGGAGCAAGGCTCATAGCAGCAGCTTCCTGTGGTAGTAGCAGATGGAGCATGGTTGTGAGCTCTCCCTGGCAACTCCACCAGAGTTGGCCTAGAAAGTCCATCCTCCAGTTTGTTCCATTCGTTGTTCCACAGATTCTGTATCATAGCTAATACCCTGTAATAAGTGTCTGCTAATTTAAACTAGTTAAGAGTGGATTCTGTTGTCTGAAAGCAAGAACGCTAATGAACATATTTATGTATGACTGATGGTACTGCTCAATTCCCAGCCCATGTTTCTCATGGCCTGTTTCTCAGACTTACCATTTAACCATGAGAATCAGTTATTAAGCACGACAAGCAACCATTGCCAGAGGGAAACATCTGTGTGTCATTTAAAATGGATAGAGAAGGAGTAGTGAGTCCTTAAATGGCTTAGTACTCCAGAACAATTCTCTGGCACTTGAAGTGGTAAAATACTGATTCCAAGTAGACTGGTAGACTGATTGCAATAAAGGCCACAGCAGTTCCTCCCATCCCTGGATGCTCAGTCCTTTGCACTGTGACTTTGCCACTCCTTCCTTCAAGAGATGGAGTTTGTTTCTCCACCCCCATGAATCTGGGCTGGACTGTAACTTGCTTCAACCTATAGAATGTGGTAGAAGAAACATTTTGGGAGTTCTGAGACTATTCAAGAAGGTTTTGAAGCTTTCACTGTCATTCTCTTTAAACCCATATGGAGAAGGCTGAAAGCCTAATTTTTTCTGGAAGCACGAAACATATAGAGGCCTGTGAACCATACCACAACCAGAACTACTGAGCAGTAGGTGAGGCCAGGCAGGTCCCATACCTCCCCATCCTACAGCCCACCTGCAAAGCTCGCCTGGTAAACACTGAGTTACCATCTGGATCTGACACACAGGATCAATTGCTCTAGGCCCTGGCTCCCTAGGGCCCCGCATTGCTGGCAGCTGGTCAGGGACTGTTTTCCAGGAGGCAGAGAAAAGCTACTGAACCCCACGTTCAAACAAACAGTCTACAAGCCACCCTCAGGGAAGCAGGATACAGAGGTGGGTCTGTGCCCTCTCCAACACACATCTTCCAAGCTGCCCATTGCCATTTTCTGAATTCTGGCTCCTTGTCAAACTCTCTTGTGTGTTCACACTCACCATAACTCCATTATATAAGAGCATTAGCAAGTAGACCGGGCCGAGAGGCAGGTAAGGGTACCCAAGGTGGTTTGCCCAGGCTCTGCCCTTCCTGAACCACACCTTGGACCTCACATCCCATGAGAGGCAGCTCTATTCATCTTGGCCCACGAGACCCCATCTGCTGTGTCTTGTGGGCTGGTGTTGGTGTCATATCCCACTGAAGCCTCGTGGTCTACCGGCAATAGTAGTAAGTATACGGATCTTCTAGAAACTACTGTGTCATTCAAATAGCATAAAGAAGGCATGTTCCACAAAGAAAGAGGTGAGGAAAAATAAATGCACTTGATGCATTAATGCGGGGGGATTGAGGTCATTTTTTCTCTCATGCATTTTCCTTGTTGTTGCTATGAGGTTGTTATGTAGCAATTAAAAAAAAAAAAATTAGGTGTGAAAAGCATGCTCTCCTCAGTCAACAATTCCAGACCCAATGCAAGTCTACAAATGACAGATGCAATCCTAAACGTAATTAATGTTGCAAGCTCTGTCTAGAAGGTGTAATTAACTCTCCAGAACTCACTTTATCTCTCAACTACTTAGGTATTCAAGGAAGAGCAGGGACAGGACTTTTGACAGAGGTATTTTGGAGGCTGTAGGCCTTCCTCAACAAATTTCCCACAATAAGAATACACATTGCATTTTAAATCCCCTATTTTGAGGCTTGGAGCTTCCCACCTATGGGTTCGTGTAAGGATGGAAGGGGGTTTCAGGGCTTCTGCTTAGGGACTTGGGGTGATCATTTCTGTCTAATCCCATCAGGAACAATTACTTACCTTGGTATATGCTCTGTGCATGTGTGTGTGTGTGTGTGTGTGTGTGTGTGTGTAAGAGAGAGAGAGACAGAGAGAGAGAAGAGAAAGAAAGAAAGAAAGAAGAAAGAAAGATGAAAGAAAGGAAAGAAAGAAAGAAAGAAAGAAAGAAAGAAAGAAAGAAAGAAAGAAAGAAAGAAAGAAAAAAGAAAGAAAGAAAAAAAGAAAGAAAAGAAAAGAAAACAAAAGAATCCATACTGGGCCTGCTGTACTGGTATCTGCTTTTGTGTGGTGAGATAAGGAACAGATCTCCTACTAGTACAAGGCCACCTCAGCATTTCAGAGTTGCCACCCCAGAAAGAATGGTGTAGGAGTGCCCTTTACTAAATGTAAAACATCATCTTTATGGCAGCAAACTTCCTGTCAGCCTCCCTTTACCCGCGCCTCTATTTCTCCCTATTTCACAAAAGAAGAAACATGGTAGCTGATGAGCATAAAGGATAGAATTGTTGAAATTATCAGAAGCCAATGAGCATGTCGCTTACTATCTGTGGTACACTACCCTGTTTCTTTCCTCTATGACGCTTCTTCCAATCCATAACTACTTGTGTATCAGTTTACTTTGTTTCTGGCATGCCCTCATCTTTCTAGAATGTGAGATTAAAGATAGCAAGAACAGTATCTGCATTACTACCTCCCGGATTCCCAGGAATTAGCACAGTGCATGACAAATAATCCATGCTCAATAAATATTTCTTTTACATTTGATTTTTGAAGAGGTACAATTAAAAACAACCACAGTGCAATATGTTACCTGTCAAATTGGCAAAAATTTCAAAAGATATGAGCAGTGTTGCCAATGAGAGAGTCATAGCAGCATTCTCTCAGGATGCTAGCGAGACTGTAGTTGTCACCCCCTTTCTGGAAAATAACTTGGCAATACATGTCCCAAACCTAAAAGGATTACATTGCCTTTGAGCCAGCAATTCCTCTTTTATTGAGAAGCTAAGCCAAGGAGTTCATCAATGATGTACAAAAAAATTTAATCATGATAAATTATATTGTCCATGTTTTTTATAATAATTAAACATTAGAAAGATAATGTCACAGCCAGGCACTGTGGCTCATGCCTGTAATCCCAGCACTTTGGGAGTCCGAGGTGGGCGGATCACGAGGTCAGGAGTTGGAGACCAGCCTGACCAATATGGTGAACTCTCGTCTCCATTAAAAATACAAAAATGAGCCGGGCGTGATGGTGGGCACCTGTAATCCCAGCGACTCAGGAGGCTGAGGCAGGAGAATCGCTTGAACCCGGGAGGCGAAGGTTGCAGTGAGCTGAGATCGTGCCATTGCACTCCAGCCTGGATGACAGAGTGAGACTCTGTCTCAAAAAATAATAATAAAATAAAAGCAAAGAAAGAGGCCGGGCATGGTGGCTCACGCCTGTAATCCCAACGCTTTGGGAGGCCGAGGTGGGCAGATCACGAGGTCAGGAGATCGAGACCATCCTGGCTAACACAGTGAAACCCCATCTCTACTAAAAAAAAAAAAAAAAAAAAAAAAAAAATAGCTGGACGTGGTGGCGAGTGCCTGTAGTCCCAGCTACTTGGGAGGCTGAGGGAGGCTGAGGCAGGAGAATGGCGTGAACCCGGGAGGTGGAGCTTGCAGTGAGCCAAGATTGCGCCACTGCACTCCAACCTGGGGTGACAGAGTGAGACAGAAAGAAAGAAAGAGAGAGAGAGAGAGAGAGAGAGAAAGGAAAGAGAGAGAGAGAAAGGAGAGAGAGAAAGAAGAAAGAGAGAGAGAAAGAAAGAAAGAGAAAGAGAGAAAGAAAGAGAGAAAGAAAGAAAGAAGAAAGAAAGAAAATGCCACAGAAGAATATTTAATACCTTGGAAAGGTTTTATTACAAAGTAGACAAGTACTACACTTAGTTAAAAAGCCAAAAAGCCAAGAAGAGATCAAAGTAGACAAGTAAACAAGATTTTATTATAAAGTAGAAACCAGATAATACGTACAGAAATACCACATTAAATTTTGTTTTATTTACATTTAGGTGGAGGGGGAAAATAATGTAAACAAAATGCCATAAAGTCCTGAGTGTTTATCTGAGGTATGGGATGTCAGGTGATTTTTATCTTCTTTTATTAGTTTATCTCTGTTTCTCTATTTTCCTTGCATTCCACACTTTTTTTTTTTTAAAGACAGAGTCTTGCTCTGTGGCCAGGCGGGAGTGCAGTGGCACCATCTCGACTCACTGCAACCTCCACCTCTGGGGTTCAAGCGATTCTCCTGCCTCAGCCTCCCGAGTGGCTGAGACTACAGGTGCATGCCACCACGCCCAGCTAGTGTTGTTGTTGTCGTTGTTTTGAGATGGAGTTTCACTCTTGTTGCCCAGGCTGGAGTGCAATGGCGCAATCTCGGCTCACCACAACCTCCGCCTCCCAGGTTCAAGCGATTCTCCTGACTCAGCCACCCAAGTAGCTGGAATTACAGGCATCCACCACCACGCCCAGCTAATTTTGTATTTTTAGTAGAGACGGCGTTTCTCCATGTTGGTCAGGCTGGTTTCGAACTCCCAATCTCAGGTGATCCGCCGGCCTCGGTCTCCCAAAGTGCTGGGATTACAGTCGTGAGCCACCTTGCCCAGCTAGTTTTTGTATTTTTAGTAGAGACAGGGTTTCACCATGTTGGCCAGGCTGGTCTTGATCTCTTGACCTTGTGACCTGCCCACCTCCGCCTCCCAAAGTGCTGGGATTACAGGCGTGAGCCACCACGCCCGGCCCACACTTTTGTAATAAGAAAGAAGCAATTCGGGCCGGCCTCCGTGACTGATGCCTGTTATCCCAGCACTTCGGGAGGTCCAGGCATGAGGATTGCTTCAGCCCGGGAGTTCCAGACCAGCCTAGGCGACATAGAGAGACTGCGTCTCTACAAAAAATACAAAAAATAGCCGGGTGCGGTGACAGTCACCTCTAATCCCAGCTACTTGGGAGGCTAAAGCAGGAGAATCGCTTGAACCCGGTAGGCGGAGGTTGCAGTGAGCCGAGATCGTGCCACTGCTCTCCAGCCTGGACGACAGAGGGAGATGCTGTCTCAAAAAAAAAAAGCAGCAGCAATTTAAATTTACCAAACTAAAGCAGCTTTGCCCCCTAGTGGCTTGTTCATTAAACTGCGTTTAGTCTGAGAAAAGAATGTCATCCACTGAGATTGCAGAGCAGATACCACTGCAGGCTTTTGTCCCAAAGCAGAACTTTCTGGAAGATGTACTTGTCCTTTGGTATGATAAGTGGTTATATCCTAGAGGAGCAGCCTCGGGCTGTCCCTGCCTTAGGATGCCTGGATAGTTAGGTTTGACAAAGGGGAGAAAGATGAGATTGGAATGGGGGGAACTCACTGTCACAGGAGCACCCTCCGGTGACTCAGGGTTTAATGGCCTGGCAGGGACACATGGTGCCAGTACTAATATGCTGCTAGGATTGCTCCTTGAAGCTAGGGAATGGGGGAGTGGGGAGGACAATGTTCTATAATAAATGAAGTGGGCATATCAGAACTGACACTGGAGAAGGCATCATAAAGCTCAAAATATAAGGTATGTGGAAATGTGAGAATGGAGTTTGATATGGTTTGGATCTGTGTCCCTGCCCAAATCTCATGATGAATTATAATCCCCAATGTTGGAGGTGGGCCAGATGGAAGGTGATTGGATCATGGTGGTGGATTTCTCATGAATGCTTTAGCACCATCCCCCTTGATGCTGTTCCCGTGATAGTGAGTGAATTCTTGCAAGATCTGGTTGTTTAAAAGCGTGTGGCACCTGCCACCCCGCTCTCTCTCTTGCTCCTGCCCTGAGCATGTGATGTGCCTGCTCCCAGTTTGCCTTCCACCATGATTGTAAGCTTCCTGAAGCCTCCCCAGAGGTCAAGTAGATGCTGCCATGCTTCCTGTACAGCCTACAGAACCATGAACCAATTAAACCTCTTTTCTTTGTAAATTACTTAGTCTCAGGTATCTCTTTATAGCAACGCGAGAATGACCTAATACAAAGTTACAACGCGGGACCAGATCCGTTAGACCATGGATCCAAACCATATCAAGCTACCTCCTGACCATGTTCCCTGGGAAGGCTGAGAAGACATTCCTTCACCAGGGGTGCAATGGTAAGCAGACACAACAGCTTTTTTGAGATCAATAGTGGTTGTCTTCTGCAGATCAGAGAGACAGTTAAGAGATGCTGTGGTGCAACTGGGTCTCCCAGTATCAATGCAGATTATAGGATTCCAGAATACAGAAGCCAAATGATGATATTTAACTGACTTAGGTAAGACTGAAGTAATCACCATACTGGGCTGCCATGGAATGGGCTGAGTTGTTTCCTCCCGAAATTCCTATGTTGAAGTCCTAACCCCCAGGACCTCCGGATATGACTGTATTGGGGATATGGTCTTTAAAGAGGTAATCAAGTTAAGATTGCTAAGAGACAATCTTAGTATTGCTTTGATAGCACCTGTGAAATTGGACTGGATTAAAGAATGGTGTTGCTACTAGTTTTTAAATCTTCATGAATGAATGCTGAATGTTGCTATTCATTATGTGAATGTTCTTAAGAAAGGAATTTTAGCATTAGTGGAATTCCTGTAGGTACTTTAGTAAGTCATAACCCATGCAGATACTTAGCAAGAAGCTTAGGGCAGAGATTTGTTTGCCCTTTGCTAGAGCTACAGTAATCATCTGTATAAGATTATTGTTTTCTTTTTTTTTTTTTTTTTTGTGGAAACGGGAGTTTTCCTCTGTCACCCAGGCTGGAGTGCAGTGGTGCAATCTCAGCTCACTTCAACCTTCGCCTCCCAGGTTCAAGTGATTCTTCTGCCTCAGCCTCCTGAGTAGCTGGGACTACAGGCATGCACCACCACTCCTGGCTAATTTTTGTATTTTTAGTAGAGACAGGGTTTCACCATATTGGCCAGGCTGGTCTCGAACTCTTGACCTCGTGATCCACCTGCCTCAGCCTCCCAAAGTGCTGGGATTACAGGCATGAGCTACGGCACCCGGCCAAGATTATTGTTTTCTATTGTAGAAGAAGAGGTTTCTGTTCTGCACATATGGGCTGATGGACCTTGAATAAATCACCTAAGCATTCTGAATCTCTAAAAGTGTCAGTATGAGGAGTCTGTGAGTTAATCCAGGTAAAGTGTGGTGACTGGCAGAGTAAATGTATAATAAATGGAAGCTGTTAAAGTCTTTTTGATAAGGTAATCTATTGCTATTATTAATGATGGCTGAAGAGCAATTTCATACTCTTAAAACCACTAGCTCAGGAAACTGGTGCTCTGAAATGGGGAAATAGAAGATAAATTCTAGCCACACATATTTGTTGAGATTCTAACTCATGCTTAAGTTTTGAGGGAACAAAGAGAGAAAATGTGACCCATGCTCTCCAGGGACTCATAAATCTAGTTGTGGGGAGAATAGATGTATAGACAAAGAAAGAGAAAAGTTAACCCTAATTTATGCTATAGGTAATAATAAATTTACTCTGTGCACGAATGTCCAGGAGACTTTTCACAGAGAAAGATGACCTCAGCTTTGAAATATGGGTAGGATTTGGACCGGCAGGGAGCAGTAGGAAGAGCTTCTCAGGGAGAGGAAACGGCTAAGCAGAGATCCAGTGGCTGGAATATAATTGGGTGAAGTGGTCTGACTGAAACAGAGGGTTTGTTTCAGGGGCAGACAGTAGGAGATAAGTATGGAGAGCCAGGTTTGAGAAGAACGTGAATCCCAGATAAAGAGTTGTGGACTATACTCTATAGGTATAGGTCCTTAAGGTAAAGGTGTGTGTGTGTGTGTGTGTGTGTGCACGTGTGGTGTGATGGGATCCTCTTCAACTTAAAGCTATGTACATAATAGGGAAGGGGATCAAGGGTGCTAAACAATCACCTTCTCTATGGAATCTGAGCCAATAAAGAAATATATACAGGAGGGCCAGGTGTGGAGGCTCACGCCTGTAATCCCAGAACTTTGGGAGGCAGAGGTGGCTGGATCACGAGGTCAGGAGTTCGAAACCAGGCTGGCCAACATGGTGAAACCCTGTCTTTATTAAAATGCAAAAGTTAACTTGGCATGGTGGCACACTCCTGTAGTCCCAGCTACTCAGAAGGCTGAGGCAGGAGAATTGCTTGAACTCGGGAGGCGGGGGTTGCAGTAAGCTGAGATCGTGCCACTGGCCTGGGAGACAAGAGTGAGACTCTGGGAAAAGAAAAAGAAAGAAAGGAAGAAAGAAAGGAAAGAAAGGAAAGGAAATGAAAAGAAAGGAAAGGAAAGGAAAGGAAGGAAGGAAGGAAGGAAGGAGGGAGGGAGGGAGGGAAGGAAGGAAGGAAGGAAGGAAGGAAGGAAGGAAGGAAGGAAGGAAGGAAGGAAGGAGGAGGCGGCTCTCCTGGAGGCAGCTAGCATGAGGCTGGGGAGCGCTGAGCTGCGTGTCATGCCCTGCACTGCCCAGACTAGTGAGCAATACAGTTAGGATGGCTAAAGGTGACCCCAAGAAACTAAAGGGCAAGGTGTCTGCTTATGCCTTCTTTGTGCAGATGTGCAGAGAAGAACATAAGAAGAAATACCCAGAGGTCCCTGTCAATTTTGCAGAATTTTCCAAAAAGTGCTCCAGGAGGTGGAAGACAATGTCCAGGAAAGAGAAGTCTAAATTTGATGAACTGGCAAAGACAGATAAAGTACACTATGATCAGGAAATGAAGGATTATGGACCAGCTAAGGGAGGCAAGAAGAAGAAGGATTCTAATACCTTCAAAAGGCCACCATCTGGATTCTTCCTGTTCTATTCAGAATTCCACCCCAAGATAAAATCCACAAACCCTGGCATCTCTATTGGAGACGTGACAAAAAAGCTGGGTGAGATGTAGAATAACTTAAATGACAGTGAAAAGCAGCCTTACATCATTAAGGCAGCCAGACTGAAAGAGGAGTATGAGAAGGATGTGGCTGAGTATAAGTCGAAAGGAAAGTTTGATGGCTCAAAGAGTCCTGCTGAAGTTGCTCAGATAAAGGTGGAAGAGGAAGATGAAGAAGACGAGGAGGAAGAAGAGGAGGAGGAGGACAAGGAAGATGAATTAAAAAACTGTTTATCTGTCTCCTTGTGAATACCTTAGAGTAGGGGAGTGCCGTAATTTTTTGGTTTTGTTTTTGTTTATTTTTGAGACAGAGTCTCGCTCTTTCGCCCAAGCTGGAATGCAATGGCGCAATCTCGGCTCACTGCAACCTCTGCCTCCCAGGTTCAAGCAATTCTCCTTCCTCAGCCTCATGAGTAGCTGGGGATTACGAGCATGCGCCACCATGCCTGGCTAATTTTTGTATTTTTAGTAGAGATGGGGTTTCACCACATCTGCCAGGCTGGTCTTGAACTCCTGACCTCAGGTGATCTGCCCACCTCAGCCTCCCAAAGTGGGAGGATTACAGGCGCTGCCTGGAGCGCAGTAATGGACACATCTCTTATTTGAGAAGTGTCTGTTGCCCTCATTAGGCCTAACTGCAAAATTTGATCACCATCATATTGTAGTCTCTCAAAGTGCTCTAGAGATTGTCAGTGGTTTACATGATGTGGCCATGGGTGTCCAGAACACCCTGAAACTGTGTCAAAGTTGTACATATTTCCAAACATTTTTAAAATGAAAAGGTACTCTGGTGTTCTCCTTACTCTGTGCGCTTTGCTATTGGTGTGGCAAGGCACTTAATGATGTTTTTGGCTTTTTTTTTGTAAGGTGGTGTTAACTATATGGTTATTGGTTAAAAATCCTGAGTTATCAACTGTATATATCTATAGTTTGTAAAAAGAACAAAACACCCGAGAAAAATTCTTGATGCTCCTTGCTTGGTGTTGAGGCTGTGGGGAAGATGCCGTAGCACTGGGCATGCAGTGTGAGGCTGGACCTGTTGACTCTGCGGGGGGCATCCATTTAGCTTCAGGTTGTCTTGTTTCTGTATATATTGACATAGCATTCTGCTGCCATCTTAGCTGCGGACAAAGTGGGGTCAGCTGGCATGAGAAGTTTTTGGGGTTTTGTGTGTGTGGTAGTTTTTAAACTGTTTGATTTAAAACAAACTCTAGAACTCTTCGTTGTCAGCAAAGCAAAGAGCCACTGCATCAATGAAAGTTCAAGAACCTTCTGTACTCAAACATGATTTGCAACATTCTGTTATCCTTTTGTATGTTTAGAATGCTGAAGTGTTTTGGAAGTTAAATAAACAGTATTACATTTTTAAAAAATGAAATATATACAGAATGAGATAGGAGTTAAAGTATGAGCTTTGCTAATATTAATGCTGTATTGGAGAACATAGAAGAGTCCCAAGGCCAAAATGGACTTCCTACTACTTCCTCCTCGTTTAGACAGAATTAACCATCCAGCCACAGGCAGGAGAAGCCTTGACCTGGTCACAGAAGCAGGAAACAGAATATTTGCCATTTGTACAGACAAATGGAGCAAGAGGTCAGATCATTTATTTGCAGTGACTTTGAACATATTAACCTGGCCCAGAATTGGGACCAACGAAAGGCAGACCATCATAAGTATTAGTTACTCCTCCTCCTGTGGGGAGAAGCAAATAAATGGTAGAGAGGGAGTCGAAATGTGCCTCCTAGGCCGGGCGCGGTGGCTCACGCCTGTAGTCCCAGCAGTTTGAGAGGCCGAGGCAGGTGGATTACCTAAAGTCGGGAGTTCGAGACCAGCCTGGCCAACATGGTGAAACTCCGTCTCTACTAAAAATGCAAAAATTAGCCTGGCATGGAGGTGGGTGCCTGTAATCCAAGCTACTCAGGAGGCTGAGGCAGAAGAATCACTTGAGCCCAGGAGACAGAGGTTGCAGTGAGCCGAGATCGTACCACCAGACTCCAGCCTGGGTGACAGAGCGAGACTCTTTCTCAAAAAATAATAATAAAATTAAATTAAAATTAAAAACAAATGTGCCTCCTAGAGAGTACTGAAGTCGCCTCTCCTCTATGGAAACATGAGTACTGGAGTAAGAGTCTCTCTCACCTAAAGCAATGGACCCTCTTCAAAGAAAAACAAGTTTGAATAGAATTTTAGGATGTTAATGGACTCTTTAGGAGTTCATGGACTCAAGTATAAAGATCACTGATGTAGACAATAAGTCAACTTTTTTGTTGTTGTTTTTTTTTTGAGACGGAGTCTCGCTCTGCCGCCCAGGCTGGAGTGCAGTGGCGCGATCTCGGCTCACTGCAAGCTCCACTTCCCGGGTTCACGCCATTCTCCTGCCTCAGCCTCCAGAGCTGCTGGGACTACAGGCGCCTGCCACCGCACCCGGCTAATTTTTTGTATTTTTAGTAGAGACGGGGTTTCACCGTGTTAGCCAGGATGGTCTCGATCTCCTGACCTCGTGATCCGCCTGTCTCGGCCTCCCAAAGTGCTGGGATTACAGGCGTGAGCCACCGCGCCCGGCCAAGTCAACTTTTTAAAGTAGGAAAATGAACTAGCAGATTTATTCACGACAGCCCAAAATTGGAAGCAACCAAAATGTCTTTCAGTTTTTAAATGGTGAGACAAACCATGGTACACACATACCATGGAATACTACTCAGTAATAAAAAAGGAAAGAACTTTTGGCATATAAAACAACTCAAATTACTCTCCAGGGAATTACATTGAGTGAAAAAAAGGCAATCTCAAAAGGTTACATACTGTACAATTCCATTTACATAATAGCCCTGAAATGACAAATTATAGAGATGGAGAACAGGGTTGTGGTTGCCAGGGCTTAAGGATGCTGGAGAAGGGAGGGGGATGGCTGTTGCTATAAAAGGTTAGCACAGTCAGCCAGCATGTTGGCTCATGCTTGTAATGCCAGCCCTTTGGGAGGCTGAGGAGTTCGAGACCAGCCCGGGCAACATGGTGAAACCACATCTCTACAAAAAATACAAAAATTACCTAGCCATGGTGGTGTGCACCTATAGTCCCAGCTACTTGGGAGGCTGATGCTGGAGAATCGCTTGAGCCCAGGAGGCAGAGGCTGCAGTAAACTGAGATCACGCCACTGCACTCCAGCCTGGATGACAGAGTGAGACCCTGTCCAAAAAAAAAAAAAAAAAAAGTTACCACAAGGGATCTTTGTGATGGAACTGTTCCGTTTCATGACTGCGGTGGTGGTCACGTGTATCTACATGTGATAAAATTGCATAGGATTAAATACACACACACACGCACACATAAAACTGATGAAATCAAATAAGGTCAATGGATTGTACCAATGTCAATTTCCTGGTTGTGACAGTGTCCTGTAGTGACACAAGATGTGACCATGGGGGTAATTTGGTGAAGGGTATGTGGGATCTCTCTGTTTCATTTCTTACAACTGCATGTGAATCTACAATTAAATTAAAAAGGTGTTTTGTTTTCGTTTTTGAGACATGGTCTCACTCTGTCACCCAGGCTGGAGTACAGTGGGTGATAATTTTTATTTTTTAAACATTTTTTTATAAAAGCTTTCTGGCACCGGGCACAGTGGCTCATGCCTGTAATCCCAGCACTTTGGGTGGCTGAGGCAGACAGATCACTTGAGGTTAGGAGTTAAAGACCAGCCTGGCCAACATGGCAAAATCCCGTCTCTACTAAAAACACAAAAGTTAGCCGGGAGCAGTGGTGGGTGCCGGTAATTCCAGCTACTCAGGAGGCTGAGGTAGGAGTATCACTTGAATCCGGGAGGCGGAGGTCACAGTGAGCCAAGATCATGCCATTACACGCCAGCCTGGGTGACAGAGCTAGACTCTGTCTCAGAAAAAAAAAATAATGAGGAAAATAAATAAGGTTTTTGAAGAGATGAGGTCTGGCTATGTTCCCCAGGCTGGTCTCAAACTTTTGGCCTCAAGCAATCCTCCTGCCTCTGCCTCCCAGAGTACTGGGATTACAGGTGTGAACCACCGTGCCCAGCCTGCAACCCATTTTTTATTGACATTTTTACCGCACTCAATACCCTTTAGGGTTAAAAACAGTAATTCTCTTCTCGTTTAATTCATAAAACATTAGGTGGATCTATAGGGAATTATATAGAAAAAATATATATGTATACAATAAGTGCTCTTTATTTCTCTTTGGTTTCTTAACACAAAAGACATGCATTCCATAAATAAAATGAAATAAGATTTTCTGGGAAACAACAAATTGGGACCAGGCACAGTGGCTCACGCCTGTAATCCTAACATTTTGGGAGGCTGAGGTGGGTGGATCACCTGAGGTCAGGAGTTCGAGACCAGCCTGGCCAACATGGTGAAACCCTGTCTCTACTAAAAATACAAAAAACAAACAAACAAACCAAAAAACAATAGCCAGGTGTGGTGGCAGGAGCCTGTAATCCCAGCTACTGGAGAGGCCAAGGCAGAAGAATCACTTGAACCCGGGAGGCAGGGGTTGCAATGAGCCGAGATCGTGCCATTGCTCTCCAGCCTGGGTGACGAGCAAAACTCCATCTCAAAAAAAAGAGTGTGAGAATATTGGTGTTCGTTCACTTGTGCTTGAAGCCCAGCTCAAAGCACTGGCTTCATCTCACTTGGAAACACTGACCTCAGAAGTTACACTGACACAGCAGTGTAACTTCTACACCAAGAGGTAAGAGTGGACTCAGGAAGGCCACTACAAGAGCTGCGTACTGGTCGGGCATGGTGGCTTATGCCTGAATCCCAGCACTTTGGGAGACCAAGGCGGTCGGGTCACCTGAGGTGAGGAGTTCGAGACCATCCTGGCCAGCATGGCGAAACCCCATCTCTACTAAAAATATGCACCAAAAATTAGCCCATCATGGTGGTGGTCGTCTGTAATCCCAGCTACTCCGGAGGCTGAGGCAGGGAGAATTGCTTGAACCCGGGAGGTGGAGGTTGCAGTGAGCTGAGATCATGCCATTGCACTCCAGCCTGGGCTCTGGTCAGCAGCATACTGTGGGAAACTGAAAACTGATCTTCCCCAATGGCAAAATCTAGGCTAGCATCCTAAGGGCCAAGCAAAGCCCATTTCACAATCCAGGCTTGTCAGTACTACTTTAAATTCACAAAAGTAAGGGGCTTATAATAATAAGATGGGCACTGATATGTTCCTAACAGGAAACGCAGACCACAATCTCCTTCTGAGTCTACCTCTGTAGGCAAACCAGGAGGGAGGGAGAAATGCTGGCGCTCCACCATGAGCCATATTGAATATCAGATTGTTAAGTCTTTTAACATGAAAACATCATTTGTAAGTGCCCGTAGCAGAGGCCCAGCTCCTGAGTTGCAGATGCCAAAAAATAAAAAAAATAAAAATAAAAAAAAATAAATAAATAAATAAAACTTCCCTCTGAATACATGGCAATTGCCTGATGGCCTTGGGGTCCGGGAGATGCCCCAAGCACCACATTGTGCCTTTCTCAGCAGGCTTCCAAGTCAGCGCAGGTAGGTAGCAAAGAACAGGTAAACAACCAGGTGGAGATTGAGAACCCTAAGTCCCAGTCTTGGGTTAAAGGAATTGTATCATCTTTTAGTCTCTAGTGGAAGAATTTTAGACAACCAGAGTTTGGCAGCAGCAGCTGAAAGCCCCACAGCCCAGAGCACTGGTAATAGAACATTTGGGTCTCACTGTGCTACATTAAGGTCCCGTCCAGGGAGAAAGAGAAAGTAGCATGGAATCTCTTCAAGAGGGCATTTGTCAAGATTAGAAGAAGAAACATAAAATGTGTTCTTTGCAGCAGCAAAAGATTGTTTCAGCCTTTGGTTCTTCTTGTTATAAAGCCACCTTTGCTTGAATGTAAAGGTCCATCTTCTTGCTGGTCAGCCGGCCAAGGGCTGAAAGCATGCTACACTACTGGAATTGGTAAATGGAAGCAGGAACAGGGAAACAGCAGGCAGACAAGGTCACCAGACAAAGCCAGCCCATGGTTGGTTAGAAGAAGCAAGCCCTAGCCGGGCGCGGTGGCTCAAGCCTGTAATCCTAGCACTTTGGGAGGCCAAGGCGGGCGGATCATGAGGTCAGGAGATCGAGACCATCCTGGCCAACATGGTGAAATCCCATCTCTACAAAAAATACAAAAATTAGCTGGGCGTGGTAGTGCGCGCATGTAATCTCAGCTACTTGGGAGAGTGAGGCAGGAGAATCACTTGAACCAGGGAGTCGGAGGTTGCAGTGAGCCGAGACTGTGCCACCTGCACTCCAGCCTGGGCGACAATGCGAGACTCCCTCTAAAAAAAAGAAGAAGAAGAAGAGGAAGAGGAAGAGGAAGAGGCAGCAATCCCTTGCTTAGGTTCTAGAGGCACAGATGGTCAATGTGCCACAGAAGCATCACAATTGAGAAGAATTATCCAAGAGTGATAGATAGGCAAGTGGGAATCTGGCCAGTCCTGCTGTTTCCTGCTAGTCAAAAAAGGAAGGAATGTAACTAAGAGTGAGGAATCTGAATGAGTACCACAGGAACATCCGGGGCCTTCAGCAACAGCTGAGAGTTCCCACCTAGAAGAGTGGCAGTAGTTCGGCCGGTTTGCTTAGCCTGTGATTTAAAAAGTCCTCTAACAGTGAGTTTGAAGACAAACCCCATGAGCACCTTACTACAGGACCAGTTGAGAATGCATTGATTCCAGACATGTAAGGCCTCAGGACTCTGGGTTCTGAATCTGCGAGTGGATACTGCTTTTCTCTTGGTTGATGGTTTTCCATTTAAACACACACACACACACACACATTTTTTAAGTTCTGGGATACATGTGCAGGGTGTGCAGGTTTGTTACATACGTAAACGTGTGCCTTGGTGGTTTGCTGCACCTATCAACCCATCACCTACGTATTAAACCCAGCATGCGTTAGCTATTGATCCTGATGCTCTCCCTCCCCCTGCCACCCCAGCAGGCCCTGGTGTGTGTTGTTCCCTTCCCTGTGTTCATGTGTTCTTATTGTTCAGCTTCCATTTATAAGTGAGAACATGCAGTGTTTGGTTTTCTGTTCCTGCGTTAGTTTGCTGAGGATAATGGCTTTCAGCTCCATCCATGTCCCTGCAAAGGACATGATCTCATTCCTTTTTATGGCTGCATAGTATTCCATGATGTATATGTGCTACATTTTCTTTATCCAGTCTATCATTGATGGGCATCCGGTTGATTCCATGTCTTTGCTATTGTAAACACATATATTTATTTGCCCTTAGTGTCCTTTATATATTTTTTTCTTCCTGCAAAATACGTTAATGTTAAAAAAGAAAAAAAAAATCTTTTCAGTTTATTTCAAGTGTTTCTTTGTTTAAATGTCCTTCAGTTTATTTCAAGTATCTTTTTTTTTTTTTCCAGTTTCTCCTGGACAAGATGAAAAAGACCTTACTGAAAACGCAAAATTAGGCATGAGAAAAACTTCTGTTCCCCCTCCTGACGCAGTGATAAGGGAATTCTTCATGCTCTACAATGGAAGAAGGAACAGGCTTGTGAGCAGCCAGTACATCGCTATAGCTGCATCATCACAGGCAGTAAGAACATTTGAATTGTATCCTTTCTCTCCCAGTTACACCTCACAATTTCCAACAGGTTTGGCCACTGCAACCTCCTCATGGCAAATTGGCCACAACATGGCTGGAGAACAAGCAGGCGAGGAGGAGTGTCAGATGGAAGGCCCTCTGCAAATGGGCAGCCTACAGAACTGTGATGGGTAGGAGCCAGGCTTGGATGGAGCCTGTGTCTGTGTGGACCAGCAAAGCAGTTCCATGTCACCAGGTGCAGGGCTACAGGGGCTTCTGTCCTGTGCTGTGCATCTTGATGACCTAGGCCTGAAGGTCACAAGGACAGCACAGTGAGGACTTAAGCACCTGGAAAAATCAACATGCAGCGAGCTCACGTTTCACAACATCTTCTGGTCCACCAACTCTCCCAAGAGGAATTGTCGTTGGAAGAATGCACTTAACGTTTGTTCAAATGTTTTTGTTTTTGTTTTTTTTTTGTCAGGGGAGGCAGACGGAGTCTCACTCTGTTACCCAGACTGGAGTGCAGTGGTGCGATCTTGGCTCACTGCAACCTCCACTCCCCAGGCACAAGTGACCCTTCTACCTCAGTCTCCTGAGTAGTTGGGACTACAGGCATGCAACATCACGCCCGGTTAATTTTTGTATTTTTAGTGGAGACAGGGTTTTGCCATGTTGCCCAGGCTGGTCTCGAATCGTGACCTCAAGTCATTCACCTGCCTCAGCCTCCCAAAGTACTGGGATTACAGATGTGAGCCACCGAGCCTGGCCAAAAGAGATTTATTATTTTTTTTTTCTCTGGGTGGTAGAAATGCCAGTGGTTTTATTTTCTTTTTACTGATACACATTTTCTGCAATGGTATGGTATTAATTGTGTTAAAAAACAAAAACAAAAACAAAAACCAAGAAATGATAAAAGGTGTTTTTCAAAGGCCCCCAGTCCCATTTATAAGGCAAATAATGGGACTGTGGGTCCCTTGAAACACCATCAATCATTTCTTTTTTTTTTTTTCTTTTCTTTCTTTTATTACACTTTAAGTTCTGGGATACATGTGCAGAACGTAGTAGTTTTACATAGATGTACATCGCAGCTACATGGTGGTTTGCTGCACCCATCAACCCATCGCCTACATTAGGCATTTCTCATAATGCTGTCCCTCCCCTAGCCCTCACTTCCCCGACAGGCCCCAGTGTGTGATATATATTCTCCCTGTGTCCATGTGTTCTCATTGTTCAACTCCCACTTATGAGTGAGAACATGCAGTGTTTGGTTTTCTGTTCTTGTGAGTTTGCTGAGAATGATGGTTTCCAGCTTCACACAAACTCATTCTTTTTTATGGCTGCATAGTATTCCACGGTGTATATGTGCCACATTTTCTTTATCCAGTCTATCATTGATGGACACTTGGGTTGGTTCCATTCAAGACCAACTTGAGGAGGCAGTCTGACTCTTAGCAGAGCTCGAATGCTGTGCTGGGAGGTCTGCTGCTCTCTTCAAAGCTGTCAGGCAGGGATCTTTAAGTCTGCTGAAGCTGCACCCACAGCCACCCCTTTCCCCAGGTGCTCTGTCCCAGGGAGATGGGATTTTTATCTATAAGTCCCTGACTGGGGCTGCTGCCTTTTTCTTTCAGAGATGCCCTGCCCAGAGAAGAGAAATCTGGAAGTCTGACCACAGCAGCCTTGCTGAGCTGCAGTGGGCTCCACCCAGTTCAAACTTCCCAGTGGCTTTGTTTACACTGTGGGTATAAAACCATGTACTCAAGCTTCAGCAATGGCGGACGCCCTTCCCCTCACCAAACTCCAGCATCCCAGGTCAATCTCAGACTGCTGCTGTGCTGGCAGAGAGAATTTCAAGCCGGTGGATCTTAGTTTGTTGAGCTCAGTGGGGGTGGGACCCGCCCAGCCAGACCACTTGGCTCCCTGGCTTCTGCACCCCTTTTCCGGAGGAGTGAATGGTTCTGCCTCACTGGAATTCCAGGCGCCACTGGGGTATGGAAAAAAAAGAACTTCTGCAGGCCCGGCGCGGTGGCTCACGCCTGTAATCCCAGCACTTTGGGAGGCTGAGGCAGGCGGATCATGAGGTCAGGAGATCAAGACCATCCTGGCTAACACAGTGAAACGCCATCTCTACTAAAAAATACAAAAAATTAGCCAGTCCTGCTGGCAGGCGCCTGGAGTCCCAGCTACTTGGGTGGCTGAGCCGAGAGAATGCCCTGAACCCGGGAGGCGGAGCTTGCAGTGAGCCTAGATCGCATCACTGCACTCCAGCCTGGGCGACAGTACGAGACTCCGTCAAAAAAAAGAAAACAAAACAAACATAAAACTCCTGCAGCTAGTTGGGTGTCTGCCCAAATGGCCGCGCAGTTTTGTGCTTGAAACCCAGGGCCCTGGTGGGGTGGGCACCAGAGGGATTCTCGTGGTGTGTGGGTTGTGAAGACTGTGGGACAAGTGCAGTGTCTGTGCTGGAGTTCCTCAGGCTTAGTCCCTCAGGCTTCTCTTGGGTAGGGGTGAAAATTCCCCGACCTCTTGCACTTCCTGGGAGAGGCAAAGCCCCACCCTGCTTCGGCTCGCCCTCCCTGTGCTGCACCCACTGTCCAACCAGTCCCAATGAAATGAACCGGGTACCTCAGTTGGAAATGCAGAAATCACCCACCTTCTTCGTTGATCTCACTGGGAGCCACACGTGGGCGCTGTTTCTATTCGGCCATCTTGCCAGCAATCGAGATTTATTTTTATAATGAATTAGTTCACACAATTATGGGGTCTGGCAAGGTGAAAGATCTGCAGGGTGAGTAGACAACCTGGAGGCCCAGGAGAGCTGATAATTTAGTTCCAGTCCAAAGGCCCCCAGGCTCGAGACTTAGGGAGAGTTAATGTTTCAGGCCAATGGCAGAAAAAAAGTCAATGTCCCAGACTGAAGACCATCATGCAGGAAGAATTCTCTCTTACTCAGGGAACGGTCAACTTTTTTGTTCTATTCGGGCTTTCAACTGTTGAATGAGGCCCACTCACATTAAAAAGGGCAATCTGCTTTACTCAGCCTACTGATTTAGATACTATTCTCATGCAGGGACACCCTACAGGCTGGGTGCAGTGGCTCACACCTGTAATCCCAGGGCTATGTGAGGCTGAGGTAGGAGGATCACTTGAGCCCAGGAATTTGAGACCAGCCTGAGCAACAGAGCAAGACCGTGTCCATACAAAAAAATTAAAATAAATTAGCCAGAGGTGTCGGCATGCACCTGTAATTCTAGCTGCTTGGGAGGCTGAAATGGGAGGATTGCTTGCTCCTGGGAGGCTGCGGCTGCATTAAGCTATAGTTATACTACAGCACTCCAGCCTAGGCAACAGAGCAAGAGCAAGACCCTATCTCTGTATTAAAACACACACACACACCTTTGCAGACACCCTAGAATAATGCTTGACCAAACCCTCTTGACTCCATGGCCTAGTCAACTGACACATAGAACTATTGCCTAAAAATGATTTGAACATCACTGACCTAGTGATGACAAATGTGAAGCCAGCGAGCAGAAGGTCTTTGATCTTCAAATCTTCCTTATTGAATTTATTTTGCTGTTTGAGTTTAGGTGCCAGCCTTCATTCCCTTGTGGAGGCTGCAGAGGAGAATCAGTTTCCTAGTTTTGTGTAGCTTCTAGAGGTCACCACATTCCTTGGCTCATGAGTGACCCACTTTCTCTATCTTCAAAGGCATAGGTTTAGCCTTTCTCATATCAAATCACTCTGACACAAATTTCCCTGCCTCCCTTGTTTATTTATAAGGATCCTTGTGATTATATTGGGCCCACCTGGATAATCCAGGATGCTTGCTCCTTCTCAAAGTCAGCTGATTAGCAACCTTAATTCCACCTACAACCTTAATTCTTCAGTTAACGAAAAAAAACAAACTCTAAAAGATTTTAAAGAGACTTATTCTAAGCCAACATGAGTGATTGGGGCCCAGGAAGACACACAAATCCAAGAAGCCTTGAGTAAGTGGTCATGAGGCAGTTAGGTCACAACTCTGTTTCATATATTTCAGGGAAGTAGAAGTTACAGGCAAAGTCGTAAATCAACACATGGAGTTTATACATTGGTTTGGCCAAAAAAAGCTGGATATTTTGAAGTGGGGGTTTACAGGTCATAGGTGGCCTCTGAGATTCGTTAACTTGCAGTTAGTTAAAGGAGTAAAGCTCTGTCTAAAACTTGGGGGTCAACAGAAAGGAATGTTTTAAGATAAGGATGCTATGTCGCAAGATCGATGACCAGCAACTGCAATTTAACCTTTGACTTGCGTAGCCTTAGGTCTTGTTTATAATTGGGTATCTTAGTCATAAAGAGTCTGTTTTGTCAGTGTTATGATCTCTATTTTAACATTAATGCTGGTCAGTTGTTGTGCCTAAGCTCCAAAAGGGTGGGGGTATAACAAGACATGTTCAATCTCACTTCTTGTCATGGCCAGGAATTCACTCTTTAAGGTTTTTGCCAGAGGTCCCCTTAGCCAAGAGGCAGTCCCTTCAGTCGGTGAAGGGACTTTGGATTCTTTTAGCTTACACCTCCTTACCATGTAATATATTCACGGATGTTGAGAGTTACAAAATGGGTATCTTTGGGGGTCCGTTATTCTGCCTGCCACAATATTCATGCCAGGGACATCTGAAAGAGCCTCTCCCTTCACACTACTGACCTGTTTCCAGAGTGACATTGGCTCCCTGGCTCAGGGCCATTTTCTGGCATCTGGGCCCTTCTGCAATAGAGCCTTCTGGTAACAGAGCCTTCCGTACTTAGCCAGTGTTATCTTCTCAGAATTTCTTCTTTTACTGGTTTTCTTGCCTAGAAAGTGGTTCTTGCAGCCAGGTGTGATGGCTCACACCTGTAATCCCAGCACTTTGGGAGGCCAAGGCGGGTTGATTCAATCAAAGGTCGGGATAAGATCTTTCCTCGCTCAATCCATTTCGTCGTCATCTCGGATCGACAAAAATCTTCGTTTCGATGAGTCGTCAGATCCCCTGTTCATCCGTTTTTTTGAAAGTGGTCCTTGCTTTTTGGGCTCAGATTATAGAACCAGCCAACCCACCTGAGGTCAGCTTCTCATTATTGAATGGCACATTGAACTTCTAAATAGCTTTTATACACTTCAGGGCCTTTGCAATTACTATTCCCTTTGCTTGGAATGCTCTTCCCCCAGATTTTCTTTTCTTCTTTTTAACTTTAATTTTTTAGAGACAGGGTCTGATATGGTTAGGTTTTGTGTCTCCACCGAAATCTTATCTTGAATTGTAATCCTCATAAGCCCCACATGCTAAAGGAGAGACCAAGTGGAGGTAATTGGATCATGGGAGTGGTTTCCCCCATGCTGTTCTTGTGATAGTGAGTGAGTCTCACGAGATCTGATGGTTTTATAAGGGGCTCTTCCCCCTTCAGTTGGCACCTCTCCTTCCTGCTGCCTTGTGAAGAAGGTGCCTTGCTTCCTCTTTGCCTTCCACCATGATTTTAAGTTTCCTGAGGCCTCCTCAGCCATGCAGAACTGTGAGTCAAACCTCTTTTCTTTATAAATTACCTAGTCTTGGGTATAGCAGTGTGAAAACTGACTAATACAGGGTCTCACTGTGTCCCCAGGCTGGAATGCAGTGGCCAGATCATGGCTCATTGCAGCCACAATCTTGTAGGCTCAAGCGATCCTCCTGCCTCAGCCTCCTGAATAGCTGGGATTACAGGCATGTGCCACCACACCCGGCTAATTTTTTATTTTTTGTAGAGAGCAGGTCTCACTATGTTGCCCAGGCTGGTCTCAAACTCCAGAGCTCAAGTAATCCTCCCACCTCAGCCTCCTGAGAAGCTGGGATTACAGGTGTGAACCACCACAGGCCCCCCCAGGTTTTCTTACAGCTTCCTCACTTCCTTCAGTCTTTTCTCCACTGCTTCACAGAACACCATATCATAAATGGCATGTCTCTACCCTACTTGATCTCTGACTCCTTATTCTGCTTTATTTTTCTTAATATTTACTATGACCTCGCATCTAGGACTAAGCCTGCCACCTGCTAGGTGCACAATAAATATTTGTTTGTGTCAACAAAAAGAGTCAAACTGTAAAATATTTGAAGAGATTTATTCTGAGCCAAATATGAGTGACCATGGCCTGTGACACAGCCCCCAGGAGATCCTGAGAACATGTGCCCAAGGTGGTCAGGGTGCAGCTTGATTGTATATATATATATATATATTTTTTTTTTTTGAGACGGAGTCTTGCTCTGTCGCCCAGGCTGGAGTGCAGTGGCGCGATCTTGGCTCACTGCAAGCTCCTCCTCCCAGTTTCACGCCATTCTCCTGCCTCAGCCTCCTGAGTAGCTGGGATTACAGGTGCCCGCCACCATGCCCAGCTAATTTTTTTGTATTTTTTAGTAGAGACGGGGTTTCACCGTGTTAGCCAGGATGGTCTCCATCTCCTGACCTGGTGATCCGCCTGCCTTGGCCTCCCAAAGTGCTGGGATTACAGGCATGAGCCACCGTGCCTGGCCGATTGTATACATTTTAGGGAGGTCCAAGACTTCAATCAAATACATTTAAGATGTACATTGATTTGATCCAGAAAGGTGGGACAACTCAAAGCAGGCAGGCGGGCTTTCAGGTTATAGGTAAATTTAAAACTTTCTGTTTGACAATTGGTTGAGTTTATCTGAAGACCTGGGATCAACAGAAAGGAAATGCCTGAGATGTGATAAGAGGTTGTGGAGACCAAAGTTTTATCATGCAGATGAAGCCTCCAGGTAGCAGGCTTCAAAGAGAATAGATTGTAAATGCTTTTTTTTTTTTTTTTTAAATTGAGACAGAGTCTCACTCTGTCACCTAGGCTGGAGTGCAGTGACGCAATCTCCGCTCACTGCAACCTCTGCCTCCCGGGCTCAGACGATTCTCCTGCCTCAGCCTCCGGAGTAGCTGGGACTACAGGTACTGGCCACTACGCCCGGCTTATTTTTTGTATTTTTAGTAGAGACCGGGTTTCACCGTGTTAGCCAGGATGGTCTCCATCTCCTAACCTCGTGATCTGCCTGTCTCGGCCTCCTAAAGTGCTGGGATTACAGGCGTGAGCCACTGCTCCTGGTCTCAACCTTGTATTATAAAAGAGAAAAATATTTATTTTCAAAGTGGTTTCCACAGTTGTTCAGGAGAATCCCCACTTTTGCATTCAGTGTTGATGGGCTCTTACAAATAGTTTATATACCTACAATTTGTTTTCGTATTTGTGGGCACAAACATATCACTGTGAAAAACAACATCTCTCAAATGTTGAAGAGCTCTTTGAAAGTTTTACTCTTCATATTCTGGGTGATATTTAGACTTAGTAACTGATGAAATAAAAATTAGCCATTTATAAGGACCAGAACTATCCAGGTATTTAAGAGAAACTAGGAATATTTCAATTGATATAATTAGAGCTGGGCGGAATCCTGAAATACCATCTCAAATTTAGGAAAGAAACTGAGGATCATCTAGAGGAGACACGTTGGCCACAGTCACCCAGAGCATTTGCAGAAACTGGCCTCCAAATTTCTACTTTACTGTAGAAGGGAATCGGTTTAAAGCTTATGGACAGGCCGGGCTGTGGCTCGTGGCTTTTCCGTAATCCTACTCGAGTACCGAGGCGGTGGATCACAAGGTCAGGAGATCGAGACTATCCTGGCTAACATGGTGAAACCCCTGTCTCTACTAAAAATAAAACTAGAGCCGGGCGCCGTAGCTGGCTTCGTAGTCCCAGCTACTTGGGAGGCTGAGGCGGAGAATGGCGTGAACTCCGGGGCGGAGAGCTTGCAGAGCCGAGACGCGCCACCGCACTCCAGCCTGGGAGACAGTGAGACTCGCCTCAAAAAAAAAAAAAAAAAAAAAAAAAAAGTTTATGGACAAACTCTTATCAGAGTTTCTAAAGTTAGATGATTTTGGAAACTTCAGACATTGCTTCCGTTGAACAGATTTTCATTTTTAGATAATAGCTACCTTACAAAATAACATTTATTTATTTATTATTTTATTTATTTATTTTAAGATAGGGTCTTGCTCTGTCACCCAGGCTGGAGTGCAGTGGCACAATCTCAGCTCACCGCAACTTCTACCTCCTAGGCTCAAGTGATTTTTTCCATCTCAGCCCCCTGAATAGCTGGGACCAGAAGTGCGCACCACCACACCCAGTTAATTTTTGTTGTTGTTTTTGTTGTTGTTGTTTTGTTTTGTTTTGTTTCTGAGACGGGGTCTTCCTCTGTTGCCCAGGCTGGAGTGCAGTGGCTCGATCTCTGCTCACTGCAACCTCCGCCTCCCAGGTTCAAGCAATTTTCCTGCCTCAGCCTCCTGAGTAGCTGGGATTACAGGTGTGCACCACCATACCCGGCTAAATTTTTTTTGTTTTTAGTAGAGACGGAGTTTCAGCATGTTGGTCAGGCTGGTCTCGAACTCCTGACCTCATGATCCGCCAGCTTCGGCCTCCCAAAGTGCTGGGATTACAGGCATGAGCCATCGCGCCCGGCCTAATTTTTGTATTTGTTATAGAGATGGGGTTTCACCATGTTGCCCAGGCTGCTCTCCAACTTCTGACCTCAAGCGATCCTCCTGCCTTGGCTTCCCAAAGTGCTAGGATTACAGGCGTGAACCACCTTGCCCAGTCAATAACTTTTTAAAAGGAACCTATACAAATAATTTTAGAGAAACACAAATACCTGGGCTCAACAACTGTCAGGGTGACAGCAAAGCCGTTCTGGTCTTGTCCAGGATTTAAATGCCTGTTCTCAAACAAATACATCCATTCCAAATGATATTCTAGGGTTTTTAGATACAACTTCTCATAGAGATATGATGACCAATAAGAAATCACTTCTCAGCTGGGCGCGGTGGCTCACTGCTGTAATCCCAGCGTTTTGGGAAGCCGAAGTGGGCAGATCACCAGAGGTCAGGAGTTCGAGAACAGCCTGGCCAACATGGCAAAACCCCATCTCTACTAAAATTACAAAAATTAGCTGGGCGTGGTGGCGTGTGCCTGTAATCCCAACTACTCAGGAGGCTGAGAGAGAAGAATTGCTTGAACCCAAGAGGCGGAGGTTGCAGTGAGCCGAGGTTGCACCACTGCATTCCAGCCTGGGCAACGGAGCGAGACTCTGTCCCCCCCAAAAAAAAAAAAAATTAGTAAAAGAAAAGAAGAAATCACTTCTCAATGCCTGTCACATTTTGTGAGTGCTGTCTGTGTAGCTTCACCAGTGTGGGTTGTAACTCTGGGTCTGATACTTAAGAGCTGTTAAGATTTTGAACAAGTGACCTTTCTGAGCTATTAGACTTTCAGAAGTTTGCAGCTTTTATTACAATACTGTTATCATTATTAGTATCATAAATTCCCACAGAAAATGTGGATAAGTAGCTGTTCTTATAGGATTCTTATGGTAATTAAATAAAATAATGCACTTTAAAAATAACTTAACACTTCAACATGTAGTAATCTGTAAACGGTACTATTAGTAGCAGCAGTAGCAGCAGTATTGCAGTGTCACATCTAATGTGAAAGTTAAGTTACCAAGTCAGCACGTCAAGCCGAAAATCACATTAAAATTATTCTTGGCCAGATGCGGTGGCTCACGCCTGTAATCCCAACACTTTGGGAGGCCGAGGCGGGTGAATCACGAGGTCAGGAGTTCGAGACCACCCTAGCCAACATGGTGAAACCCCGTCTCTACTAAAAATACAAAAATTAGCTAGGTGTGGTGGC